>NW_027142430.1:848723-932255 GCF_026170545.1 Melanerpes formicivorus
TGCTGGGAGCTCTGGGGTTTGGGGGATGGGTTGTGCTGCCAGAGGCTCTGCTCTGCACACTGACAGCCTGGCTGCTCAACTTTCCCTGGCTGGCACTTCTGGTGAATCCACTTTGCTTTCAAGGGCAGGAGAAAGCAACAAAAGGTCAGGGCAGACAATGGCATTTTTAAACTGAAAATGTAATTGCAGCTTCCCCTCTGAGGCTTGTAAATATGCTCTGCACTATAAATAGGCCCTTCCCATCACTTTTAAAAGAATCCTAATTCATTTATCAGTGATTAGAGTAAATACAGCTTAGAGCTCCCTGACACACTCAACTCTGTCTCCTTGAGGTGTGGTGCCTCGAACTTGGCGCCTGCCAAATGAGAGAGGAGGGAAGGGAAAGTGCCTGCAGCCCAAGTTTAGTTTGTCCTACACTTCAGTAGCCTCTGACAAGCTCTTGGACCTTGCAAGCTTGAGAAGTGGGCTTGGGTGAACCTCCTGAGGTCCAAGGAGAAGGTCTCACATCTGGGTCAGGGCACCCTCCAGTATCAATACAAGCTGGAGAGCAGCCCTGTGAAGGAAGACTTGAGGGTGCTGGGGAGTGAAAAGCTGGAGATGACCTGGCACTGTGTGCTGCCTGTCCAGAGCCAACCTGTGCTGGGCTGATCCCCAGCAGTGTGGGCAGCAGGGGCAGGGAGGGGATTCTGCCCCACTGCTGCGCTGTGCTGAGGCCTCCCCTGCAGTGCTGGGGCAGCTCTGGAGTCCCCAGCACAGACAGGGACCTGGTGGAGCAGGAACAGAGGAGGCCACAGCAGCGCTGGCAGGGCTGGAAGCCCTCTGCTGTGAGGCCAGGCTGAGAGAGTTGGGGTTGTGCAGCCTGGAGAGGAGAAGGCTCCAGGGAGAGCTTCTGATGACCTTGCAGTGCTGAAAGGAACTGAGCAGAAAGCTGGGGACAGACTTTTGAGCAGGGCCTGATGTGACAGGACAAGAGGTGATGGCTTGAACTGAAAGAGGGAGACTCAGGCTGGAGAACTTCTTTGTAATGAGATTGGTGAGACCCTGTCCCAGGCTGCCCAGAGAGATGGTAGGTGCCTCATACCTGGAACCATTCCAGGTCAGGCTCTGAGCAACCTGCTCTAGTTGCAGAAATTCCTGTTGACTGTAGGGGTTGGACTGGATGAGCTTGAGAGGTCCCTTCCAACCCAAACCGTTCTGGATGTGTAAGCTGCACAGGTTCCCCAGCAAAGAGATCCCTCCTGCAAATGCAATGTGCATGTTTGTGGGGTGTTTGGGGGCTGTTGGCACAGCAGCTCTGAGCCTTGTTGGCATTCAAAGGATGCACTGGAGCCATCTGAGAAGGGATGGATAGCAGACAGAGCAGTTGGTGCTAGCTCTGGGAAAGGAACTTTATAGATGAGATAAAGCAGAAGGTGCTGTTAAGGAATAACCTGGTGGCTGAGGGCCTGGGGTCATAGGCTCACAGGATGTTAGGGGTTGGAAGGGACCTGTGGAGATCTTCCAGTCCAAGCCCTCAGCCAGAGCAGGAGCAGAGAATCCAGCACAGGTCACACAGGAACACATCCAGACAGGGCTGGAAAGGCTCCAGAGAAGGAGACTCCACAACCTCTCTGGGCAGCCTGCTCCAGGCCTCTGGGACCCTCACAGTGCAGAGGTTCCTCCTCACGGTGAGCTGGAACCTCCTGTGCTGCAGTTTCCCACCATTGCCTCTTGTCCTCTCCCAGGGAGCAACTGAGCAGAGCCTGTCCCGCTCCCTTCCTTCCTGACCCCCAGCCCTCAGCTATTTTACCAGAACAAGAGGACACAGTCTCAGGCTGTGCCAGGGGAGGTTCAGGTTGGATGTTAGGAAGAAGTTCTATACAGAGAGAGTGATTGCCTATTGGAATGGGCTGCCCAGGGAGGTGGTGGAGTCGCCGTCATTGAAGGTGTTCAGGAGGAGACTTGATGTTGTGCTTGGTGCCATGGGTTAGCTGTTTGGGTGGGTTGGATTGGTTGATGGGTTGGATGCGATGATCTTGAAGGTCTCTTCCAACCCGGTTTGGTTTATTCTAAATAAAGTCTCTCCCAAGCTTTCCTGTAGCCCCCTTCAGGTACTGGAATGCCACTATAAGGCTTTCAGTATCAGCTGTCACTATTTAAGAGCTAAGAAAATAGCTGCATACATAAAGCCACCATCAGAAACACGATATGTATGATGATTGGTCTTGATGAGTGTGAAGAAGAATCATGGTTAAGCTTAAAGTTGCATTCTACCAATCTGCCAATGACATTTGTTTAGAATATCTGATTGTTTTTGTTATTATTCCAAAACATTCAGCCAGAGTGCCCCAGCACTGTCCCTTTCTTAAAGGCACGGCCTCAAACGGTCACAGTTGGGTTTAAAAATACAGCATAATTGTGCTGCATCTATTTCATTCAAACCCTGTTTCATCAGGGCTTTTGTGTGTGGAAGATCCCTGTTAATATTTTTTTTCAATTAAAAAAAATTCATTGGAGAAAAAGATTATTTTAATATGACACAGTCTGGTGCCAGAATCCATATGAACACTTATTTCAGTTTAAGTGAGCTAATGTCAATTTAATCTGATCCCAGTTTTTGTGGTAAAAGTGAGAGTGTGCCCAGGCAGCCAAGAGGACCTGTGGCATACTGGCCTGCATCAGGAAGAGTGTGGCCAGCAGGAGCAGGGAGGTCATTCTGCCCCTGGACACTGCATTGGTTAGGCCACCCCTTGAGTCCTGTGTCCAGTTCTGGGCCCCTCAGTTTAGGAAGGAGGTTGACTTGCTGGAATGTGTCCAGAGAAGGGCAACAAAGTTGGTGAGGGGTTTGGAACACAAGCCCTATGAGCAGCGGCTGAGGGAGCTGGGGTTGCTTAGCCTGGAGAAGAGGAGGCTCAGGGGTGACCTCAATGCTCTCTACAACTACCTGAAGGGAGGTTATAGACAGGTGATGGCTGGTCTCTTCTCCCAGGCAACCAGCACCAGAACAAGAGGACACCGTCTCAAGATGCACCATGGAAGGTTCAGGTTGGATGTTAGGAAGAAATTCTACAAAGAGAGAGTGATTGCCCATTGGAATGGGCTGCCTGGGGAGGTGGTAGAGTCACCATCATTGGAGGTGTTTAGGAGAAGACTTGATGGGGTGCTTGGTGCCATGGTTTATTTGATTAGGCGGTGTTGGATGATAGGTTGGACCTGATGATCTTGAAGGTCTCTTCCAACCGGGTTTATTCTATTGATAGACATTGATCAGATCCCTCTCATCCTTCTCCTCTGCAGACTGAAGAGCCCCAGGGCTCTCAGCCTCTCCTCATAGGGCAGTGCTCCAGGCCCTCTATCATCCTTTTGTTCTCAGGGCATTCCTAGCATTTCTCTGCTCACACAACATTTTACCAGTCTGAATGACACACACTGATTGGAACCAGGAAGATATCAGAGCAACAGCAAGCAGAGACCACATATTCCAGCTGGGACAACCTCCACAGCTGCCTGCTTTTAGGTATCACAGAACCACAGAAACATTCAGGTTGGAACAGAGCCTCAGGATCTCCAGGCCAAACAGCCTCTGCTCAGACTGGAGGCTGCTTTCTCAGCCCCTTGACCTTAACTCCTGGGCTCTGTTGTCCTAAAGCTTCACTGTGACTCCTAGGTGGGGAATGGGGCTTGGGGGTGATGCTGTTCCCAAGGGACCACAGCAAGCTCTTGTGCACTGAGATAAGCTGAAGGTCCTGAGTGATATTTGGTGGTGCTCAGTATCTCAGTATCAGCAGATTATCTTGGGGGCAGTCACTGTGCACCTGAAGGATGGCCAAGGGCTCAGGCCCAGCCAGCATGGATTTAGGAAGAGCAGGTCCTGCCTGATCAACTTGATCTCATTCCATTCCCAGGTGACTGCCTGGTGGATGTGGGGCAGGCTGTGGATGTGGTCTGCCTGGACTTCAGCAAGGCCTTTGACACCATCCCCCACAGCATTCAACAAGTCCAAGTGCCAGGGGCTGCACTTTGGCCACAGCAACCCCAGGCAGAGCTACAGGCTGGGGTCAGAGTGGCTGAGAGCTGCCAAACAGAGAGGGACCTGGGGGTGCTGATTGACAGCTGCCTGAACATGAGCCAGCAGTGTGCCCAGGGGGCCAAGAAGGCCAAGGGCATCCTGGCCTGCATCAGGAAGAGTGTGGCCAGCAGGAGCAGGGAAGTCCTTGTGCCCTGTGCTCAGCACTGCTGAGGCCACACCTTGAGTCCTGTGTCCAGTTCTGGGCTCCTCAGTTTAAGAAGGACATTGAGAGACTTGAAGGTGTCCAGAGAAGGGCAACAAGGCTGGGGAGAGGCCTTGAGCACAGCCCTGTGAGGAGAGGCTGAGGGAGCTGGGGTTGCTTAGCCTGGAGAGGAGGAGGCTCAGGGGAGACCTTCTTGCTCTCTGCAACTCCCTGAAGGGAGGTTGCAGCCAGGTGGGGCTTGGTCTCTTCTCCCAGGCAGCCAGCACCAGAACAAGAGGACACAGTCTAAAGCTGTGCCAGGGGAGGTTTAGGCTGGAGGTGAGGAGAAAGTTCTTCATGGAGAGAGTTGCTAGCCATTGGAATGTGCTGCCCAGGGAGGTGGTGGAGTCCCCATCCCTGGAGGTGTTCAGGCGGGGATTGGATGTGGCACTTGGAGCCACGGTTTAGTCATGAGGTCTGTGGTGACAGGGTGGACTTGGTGATCTTTGAGGTCTCTTCCAACCTTGATGATACTGTGATGCTGTGTGATCTTTTGCTGCTGCTCATCCTCGTGCTGCAATGCTCTGTGAGACAGAGATGCCATGGAAACTATTAGCAGGGAGGAGGGGCAAGAAAGTATGTTCTGGTCTGAATTTATGCCTTGCCATTGTGGAATCTCTCTGTTGTAGTCTTTTAAGCATCTTTCCCTTGAAAGAGCTGCACTTGCACTAAAAAAAGCCACCAAAGTGTTAACTGTTCTGCTTGTAAACCCCTTTCTTCTGGCTTTTGCATTAAATGCAGGAGCAATTGGGGCTGCAACCAGCTGGGTGTGAAGTTCTTTGTGCAAATGCAAAGCTGTGAGGAGTGCAGCAAAACAAGACTTGATTAATAACATCTACAGCCACGAAGCCATTAATTAGTTAAGAGTCTCTTAGTTGTGTGATTAATAGTTCACTCAAAATCTTAACAGGGAGACAGCAAAATTAATCTGAAGAGAGGATTTAATGCAATAAATGAGCTGTTGAAAAACTGCTGCTGAAAGAGCTCTGAAAAGAAGGCTCCAGGGGGACCTCAGAGCTGCCTGCCAGCACCTGAAGGCATCCTGCAGGAAGGCTGCAGAGAGACTTTGGCTGAGGGGGTCTGGAGCCAGGCCAAGGGGGAATGGTTTGAAGCTGAGGCAGAGCAGGGTGAGAGTGGAGCTGAGGCAGAAGTTGTTGCTTGTGAGGGTGGTGAGAGTGTGGCCCAGGCTGGCCAGGGAGGCTGTGGCTGCCTCCTTGCTGGGGGTGTTTGAGGCCAGGCTGGCTGAGGCCTTGAGCAGCTGAGTGTAGCTGAGAGGTGTCCCTGGGCATGGTGGGGAGCTTGGAGCAGATGAGCTCTGAGCTCCCTTCCAGCCTGAGCCATTCTGGGGTTCTATGATTTACATCCTGTAAGAAAAGAGGATTTTAAGCTTCAGGACAGTCCCCCCTCAGTGGGGACAGCTAGCAACACCTATCCCCATGAACACACTTCTCATCCTGCAGTCTTCCCTCCTCCAGCTCCCTCAGCCCATCCTCACAGCAGCCAGAGCAGGACCTTCAGGGTTTGCCCTTTTTTGATGACAGTTCCTTGGATTTTGAGCAGGATTCTTGGGGCTTACAGGCTCCTGGTCATATTTCATCAGGCAGCTAGTGCAGAACTTCAGACCACAACAACAAGTGCTCTTCCAAAGCAGTTTAAAAACCCTCCTGAGAGAATCACCTCCCAGTTCCAGATGGCTCCTGTGTTTGCTGTCATTACAGTGTCATTTGCAGCAGAAGAATGAGTTTCCTCTCGTGGAATAAACCTCCCCAGTCTGACACCAGGACAGATGCCCTCAGCTCTGCCTCCAGGGTGGCTCTTGGACAGCTAAACAGTGGGCAAAAGGCTCTGTGGTCTCCCCTGGCCAAGAGCTGACTGACATGTCCTCTGAGATCTTGTGCTGCCCGGGTGACCCCTGGTGACAGCATGCAAATGTGTGGCTGTGTGGCTGTGTCACTCACAAACAGCTTGAGAGGGGTAAGAGCTGCTAAAAAACAAGAACCCAAGCCACAGTCATCCTCTCCCCTTCAGAAGCCACATGGGAAAACAAGAGCACTGACAATAAACATACCCAAAGGTCCCTGAAGAAAGCAAGAGTTGAGTATTTAAGATCCAATTAGGGCCTTTACTTGGAGTGTTTCAGGAAGGGGAGGCAGAACAAGTGGTGTGCAGCCTGCCAGGGCATGTGGCACCTCTGAGCCTGCTGCAGCTGAGAGCCTCCAGACCACGGCAGAGAGAACTGCACCTAGAGAAAGGCGAGGAGATGGTGCTGGTGACAGGGATGCTGTTCAGTCTGCAGAGGAGAAGGCTCCCAGGAGACCTTCTTGTGGCCTCCCAGGATCTGAAGGGGGCTCCAAGAAAGCTGGGGAGGGACTTCAACACGAGCCAGCAGTCAGCACTTGCAGCCCAGAGAGCCAAGCAGAGCCTGGGCTGCAGCAAGAGAAGTGTGGCCAGCAGGGCCAGGGAGGGGATTCTGCCCCTCTGCTCCACTCTGCTGAGACCACAGCTGCAGCTCTGGGGCCAGCTCTGGAGCCTCTGTGCCAGGAAGGCTCTGGAGGGGCTGGAAGGTGTCCAGAGAAGGGCCAGGAGGAGGAGCAGAGGGCTGGAGCTGCTCTGCTCTGGAGACAGCCTGAGAGAGTTGGGGTTGTGCAGGCTGGAGACGAGAAGGCTCCCAGGAGACCTTCTGGTGGCCTTCCAGGATCTGCAGGGGGCTCCAAGAAAGCTGGGGAGGGACTTTTGAGGGTGTCAGGGAGGGATAGGACTGGGGGGGATGGAGCAAAAGTAGAAGTGGGGAGATTGAGATTGGCTGTGAGGAAGAAGTTGTTGGCCATGAGGGTGGTGAGAGCCTGGCCCAGGTTGCCCAGGGAGGTGGTGGAAGCCTCCTGCCTGGAGGTGTTTGCAGCCAGGCTGGCTGTGGCTGTGAGCAACCTGCTGTGGTGTGAGGTGTCCCTGGTCATGGCAGGGGCTTGGGACTGGCTGAGCCTTGAGGTCCCTTCCAGCCCTGCCCGTTCTGTGCTTCCGGGGTTCTGTGATGATTCAGTTTTGTTGCCTTTCAGCATGGGCAGAGGGAGGATGAGTGCAAAGCTTTTGTTTGCAGGAACTGAGCAGCACAAGGAACTACTTCTCTTGCCAGCAGCAAGAGCAAGAAGCCAACCTTGGAAAGTTTCCCCCCCCCCCCCCCTTTCTTGACACCAGGAATGTTTGAAGCTGTAGCTGCTGTAGAGGGAGCTGATGCCTGGAGGCTGTTTGCAGGGCCCTGTGCTGTGCTGCTGGGAGCGGTGTGGATGCTTGCTTGATGTTGGTGCTTGGAGCTGCCCTGTGCCTCCAGTTGGCTCCTTGATCCCTGCTGGTCATGGGTTGATGTTATTAGAGCTGGGGAGATAGCAGGGTGCAATTTGTAAAGGAGGAGAAGTGTGAAGAGCACAATGGGCTGCACGCTCTGAAAAGCTGGCTGAGAAACCTGAGGCTTTGAAGTGCGAGGAGGGTGAAATCTTCCCTGTGTAAGGCACTTGGAGGACTCCTGTGTGCCATGTAAATTCCTGTTAAACCATCAAAGTAAGCCTCTCCAGCAGTGTGAGGTGTCCCTGCCCATGGCAGGGGGGTTGGAACTGGATGATCCCTGAGGTCCCTTCCAGCCCTGACTATTCTGTGCTGCTATGCTGTGGTGTCCTCTGCTCTCCTTCCCTGCCCTGCCTCTTGGTGTCCTGAGGGCATCTGCCCAAGCCATGTGCTGCTGGAGCTGCTCCTTCACCCCTGAAAGCCCCAGGCCAAGAGGGCCAGCCCCTTGTGCATCTAGATCATCAGGCTTAGGTAGAAATGGGCTTTCATCAAACCTTTATTCAGAATAAAGCTGCCTTTACACTTCCAAAGTCAAACTCTGAGCTTCAGGGTGAAAACTCATCTGTCTGCTTGTTGCAGCCCAGTGCTTGCAGGGTGTAGGACCTGTCTTGCAAGACCTTGTTGCATGAGTAGCTCTAAACAAGGTGAGCAGCAGTGCCAAGTGAGGGATGCTTGGCTGGCCAAGCCTTGCTCTCAGCACCCAGCAGAGCTGAGCTGTCCCCCAGGGGCTGGATGCTCTCTTGCTGGCTTTGCCTGCTCTCAGTCTCTTCCGTGTGCACCGCAGGTGGGGGCTGGGTGATGGTTTTAGCCGTGGAACCCTTGCAGGGTGGGGGTTGGAAGGGACCACTGGAGATCATCCAGTCCAACTTCCCTGGATTCCCCCTCTTCCTGTAGAGAACTGAAATGCAGCTTAACAAAACTGTCATTTTATAGCAGGACAGATGAGTAGTCAAAGCTTCCCATTAGCCCCAAAGTGCTCTGCAGGAGATGCAATCACACAAAGCATCCTGCAGGACAAAGCCACCTCACAAGGGCAATCCCACCACGATCCCCAAGGTTCACAAATGCCCTTTCTCTACTGCTAATGCAACAATACTGTGCCCTTCAGATGCTCTTAAGGAGGGAATAACAGAACCACAGACTCACAGCATGGTGGGGTTGGAATGGAGCTCACCCAGTCCAACCCCCTGCTCCAGCAGGGCACCCACAGCAGCTTGCCCAGCAGCACAGTGCCCAGGGGGGGTTGGAAGCTCTCCACACCAGGAGACTCCACAACCTCTCTGGGCAGCCTGCTCCAGGCCTCCAGCACCCTCACACCAAACAACTTTCTCCTCCTCTTCACATGGAACCTCCTGGGGCCCACTCTGTACCCACTGCTCCTTCTCCTGTCCCTGGGCACCACTGAGCAGAGCCTGGCCCCAGCCTCTTGTCCCCCACAGCTCTTTTGTCTCTTGCTGAGCATTGCTCAGCTCCCCTCTGGGGCTGCTCTTCTGCAGGCTCTCAGCCCCAGGGCTCTCAGCCTTTGCTCCTGACAGAGATCCTCCAGGCTCCTCAGCAGCCTCCCCTGGACTCTCTCCAGCAGTTCCCTGAGTCTCTGGGGAGAACAGAAGTGGGTGCAGTACTCCAGAGGTGTCCTTACTAAGGGAGGGGAAGGAGGCCTGCTGGCCACACTTCTCTTTGTGCAGTGTGATGAGTTAATTTTATTGAGAAGACTTTGAGCAGCTGCATTGATGTCAGGAGCAAGGTGCTGTAGCTGTTTGCCATGATGTGGCTTTAAAGCTTCCAGTGAGCCTTACTTGACTGAATCCCATTGGCTTGCTGACTGCTCTTTAAGGCCTGGGACCAGGCTTGTTCAACATCTCTGTGGCTGCCATGGACAGTGGCACTGAATGCACCCTCAGCAGGTTTGCTGATGACACCAAGCTGTGTGGTGCAGCAGACAGGTGGAGGGAAGGGATCCATCCAGAGGGAGCTGGACAGGCTGGAGAGGTGGGCACAAGCCAACCTCAGGAGGTTCAACAAGACCAAGGGCAGGGTCCTGCAGCTGGGTTGAGGCAATCCCAGGCACAAATGCAGGCTGGGCAGGGACTGGCTGGAAAGCAGCCCTGAGGAGAGAGCCTTGGGGGTGCTGGGGGAGGAGAAGCGCACCAGGAGCTCTCAGTGTGCACTTGCAGCCCAGAAAGCCAATCAGATCCTGGGCTGCATCAGGAGAAGTGTGGCCAGCAGGGCAAGGGAGGTGATTCTCCCCCTCTGCTCAGCTCTGCTGAGACCCCACCTGGAGTCCTGCCTCCAGTTCTGGAGCCCCTATTGCAAGAGGGATCTGGAGGTGCTGGAAGGTGTCCAGAGCAGGGCCAGGAGGATGAGCAGAGGGCTGGAGCACCTCTCCTGTGAGGACAGACTGAAGGAGTTGGGGCTGTTCAGGCTGGAGAAGAGAAGGCTCCCAGGTGACCTCATTGTGGCCTTCCAGGATCTGAAGGGGGCTGCAGGAAGGCTGGGGAGGGACTGCTCAGGATCTCAGGGAGTGATAGGACTAGGGGGAATGGAATGAAGCTGGAGGTGGGGAGATTGAGGCTGGAGGGGAGGAGGAAGTTCTTCCCCATGAGAGTGGTGAAGCCCTGGAATGGGTTGTCCAGGGAGGTGGTTGGGGCCCTGTCCCTGGAGGTGTTTAAGGCCAGGCTGGCTGAGGCTGTGGCCAGGCTGATCTAGTGTGGGGTGTCCCTGCCCATGGCAGGGGGGTTGGAACTAGATGATCCTTGTGGTCCCTTCCAACCCTGACTGATACTGTGATACTATGATACTTCTTGGAGCAGAGGTGATGTGTTTTGCCCACTCACTAATTAATCCTTAGTGCAAGTTTTGTGGAGCTGTGCCTTTTCTGAGCTGTGTTTGATGAAGCAGAGCAGTAAGGAGAAGTGCTTCTTAGTGGAGGCATTTTGGTGTGCCAAGCTGTTATTGTGTTGTAGGAGGATTCACTTCTTCCAGAGCTCTTCCTTGGTGAAAAAGGAAGCCAAGCAAACAAAGGGATGCTGGAAACTTGCAGTCTTGTAAGGAGTGGCCAAGCAGCACCCAGCCTCCTCCTGCTCCTCAGAGCAGCTGTTTTGCTTGTTTGAACACAATAATGGCTGTGTGTCAGCAGCTTCTCAGTGTGGGGGAGACAGTTTTGGGCTGAAACAGCTCTCAGCTTATGGATCCCTTTCGTTTGTGATGCTTTTGTGAAGACAAAGTTGCCAACAGATGGCCAAAGTCTGAAGTGCTTGTGAAGCACAATTTTGCAGCTAATATCTTCTCACTACTGAAGATGAGGGCTAAGGTGACCTCACACACAGGTTGCCTCAGGTTAGAAAGGTCCCTCAAAGGTCATCTTGTCCAGCCCTCACTCTCCAGAGGTCTCTTCCAACCCTTACAGTTCTGTGATTCCACTGGATACCTCCCTGGAAAAGTGTCAAGGGGCAGGGCAGGGCTGGGCACCAGGCAAGGGCCAGAGGCTCTCCAGGAGCCCCTCTGCCTCTAAGGGAAGAGAAAGGGAAGAAGGGAGAGAGGCTGATGGGCTGGGGAAGAAACTAACCCAGCTGGGATGGGAAGAAGAACAATGCCATGGGATAGAGACACAGAGACACAAAGCAAGATGGAAGCCAAGCCCTGAGGGCAAGGATGGCACCACTGGCACCACTGCTGCTGGGGGCAGGCCCTGGGCAAGTCCCAGCCTGGGCTCAGCAGCAGATGGGAAGCGGATTCAGGAGCTGGATTCTGGAGCTGGAGTGAGGAAGACAGGGCTGGGGATGGAAGGCAGAAGGGAGAGAGTTCTGCTGGGACAGCAGCCAGGGAAGAAGAGGCTTGAGCCTGGGCAGCCCTCAGCTTGCTGCTGAAGATGCCATCCATGGGCTGCAATGCCTTGGGGGGCACTGGAGGCTCCCCTCTGCTGTCTGCTCCTGCCCACAGCTGCCCCCTCTGCCTTCCTGCCCCCCAAGGTGGGGCAGAGCTGTGGCAGTGCCCTTGGTGTGCAGAGCAGCAAGTCTGAGGCAGAGGCTTTGTGCCCCCCAGGCCTTGGCAGGAGCTCTGCCCCTCAGCTTCTCCCTGCTAGCAGCAGCCCCTGGCTGTGCCCAGCTGCCCTGAGCTTCAGCAAGTGCCTGAGTGAGCAGAGCCTCACAGCCTGAGCAGGTGTTCAAAGGAGGCTTGGATGTTTGGTAGTCAGGAGGTGTTGGGTGCCAGGTTGGACTTGATGATCTCTGAGGTCTTTTCCAACCTCATTGATTCTATGATTCAAATCAAATCAAATGGCAAAATTATTCATAGGCTGGTTGGGGCTGGAAGGAACCTTCAAGCTCATCCAGTTCCAGCCCCCTGCCATGGGCAGGGACACCTCCCACCAGCCCAGGCCACTCAAGTCCTCATCCAGCCTGGCCTTAAATGCCTCCAGGGAGGGCATCTTGAAGGTCTTTTGCAGCCCAACTGATTCTATGATTTTTAGAGGTGGAGTCTGCCCTTGTTTGGCTCTTCTGCTCTGTTTGGTTGTTGGTGTTTCTGCTGGTGGAGGAGGGAAGGGTTTTGCTTGAAAGAGGTCGACTTCAGAAGTGCTGCCTGGAGGCTGCATTGTAAGCTCCAAGCATTCCTCTGGATCTCTCTGTGCTGGCAATATTTGCATTAAAACAATGAATCAGCTTTCCCCAGGGGAGTCTCACAGGAGGCACGACTTTGCTTCCCAGCAAGCCTGTGCCCAGCTTGACACTGTGCTGAATAACTCTTCCTTGAGCTATCCCAGGGCTGGTCTGGACTGTGGCTACCCTAATTCAGCTTTCACAGTGACCTTTTCCAAGACACACACAGTCGTTTATCATCTTGTTCCCCCCTGACTCTCACGTCCTTTGTCCCAGGCTTGATGTTCAGCAGTTCCCTTCTCTGTCTCCCACATCTTTGAAGCAGTCCCCTCTGCAGCATAGCCTACAGCAAGTGCTGCTGGAGAAAAGTGGAGCAAATGTACAGTGGGTGGAAGTTTCCCCTTGGGATTATGAGTAAGTCCAGTCTGAGCAGCTAACAATTTGCCTTCTTCCATCCCAGGGGAGTTTCATGTAAGAAATAGAGGAAAAGTTGGTCTGGAAGCTGCCTGGGCTCTGCCTGTGTCCTACTGAAACTGCTGGGTCAGTGCAGGAGCACAGAACCACAGAACTGTCAGGGCTGGAAGGGACATCAAGGCTCAGCCAGTCCCAAGCCCCTGCCATGGGCAGGGACACCTCACACCACAGCAGGTTGCTCACAGCCACAGCCAGCCTGGCTGCAAACACCTCCAGGCAGGAGGCTTCCACCACCTCCCTGGGCAACCTCTGCCAGGCTCTTACCACCCTCATGGCCAACAACTTCTTCCTCACAGCCAATCTCAGTCTCCCCACTTCTAGTTCTGCTCCATCCCCCCGAGTCCTATCCCTCCCTGACACCCCCCAGAGTCCGTCCCCAGCTTTCTTGGAGCCCCCTGCAGATCCTGGAAGGCCTCAAGAAGGTCTCCTGGGAGCCTTCTCCTCTCCAGCCTGCACAACCCCAACTCTCTCAGGCTGTCTCCAGAGCAGAGCAGCTCCAGCCCTCTGCTCCTCCTCCTGGCCCTTCTCTGGACACCTTCCAGCCCCTCCAGAGCCTTCCTGGCACAGAGGCTCCAGAGCTGGCCCCAGAGCTCCAGCTGTGGTCTCAGCAGAGTGGAGCAGAGGGGCAGAATCCCCTCCCTGGCCCTGCTGGCCACACTTCTCTTGCTGCAGCCCAGGCTCTGCTTGGCTCTCTGGGCTGCAAGTGCTCACTGCTGGCTCCTGTTGAGCTTCTCCTTCCCCAGCACCCCCAAGTCTCTCTCCTCAGGGCTGCTCTCAAGCCAGTCCCTGCCCAGCCTGTATCAGTGCCTGGGATTGCCTTGCCCCAGCTGCAGGACCTTGCCCTTGATCCTGTTGATCCTCATGAGGTTGTCATGGGCCCAGGTCTCCAGCCTGTCAAGGTCCCTCTGGATGGATCCCTTCCCTCCAGCTGTCTGCTGCACCACACAGCTTGGTGTCATCAGCAACCCTGCTGAGGGTGCACTCAGTGCCACTGTCCATGGCACCAGCAGAGATGTTGAACAAGCCTGGTCCCAGGACTGATCCCTGAGGGACTCCACATGTCCCTGGCCTCCACCTGGCCATGGACCCATTGCCAGCCACCCTTTGGGTGCAGGCCTGAAGCCAGTTCTGTATGCACTGAATGCTCCATCCATGGAACCCCTCCTGCCCCAGGCTGGAGCCCAGGCTGTGGTGTGGGACAGTGCCGAAGGCTTTGCTCAGCTCCAGCTCAGTGACCTCAGGATGAGTGGAGCTGGCACTGTGTCATTGTGTCACTGTGTCACTGTGTCACTGTGTCACTGTGTGGGTGTCTCCTTGAGGGGAGCCATGAAGTGATGGTGAGGCAAGGAGCTGTGGGGATGTTGGTTGCATGTGTTCCTGTGGCACCTTGGAGCCTGCTGGCTTGGTGCTGTATGCTTTGGGGTGCTGAGTTTGGGGAGAGGGTGGTGGGAATGACACAATTGTTGGGGGAGCTCAGAGGCAATGAAATTTGGTTCTTTTGCATGGCCTTTGATTTCCAGGCTGTGGCTGTTTGTGGTGCCCTTCAGAATAAAAGCTGAGGCTTGGAGCATCTCCACTGCTGTGCCAGAGAGCATCACATCTCCTGGGGCTGCTGTGAAAGAGGAGAGGGCACTTCACACCCTCACTGAATCAACCAGGTTGGAAGGGACCTCCAAGATCATCAAGTCCAACCTATCACCCAGCACCATCCAATCAACTCAACCATGGCACCAAGGGCCTCATCCAGGCTCTTCCTAAACACCTCCAGGGATGTCGACCCCACCACCTCCCTGGGCAGCACATCCCAGTGGCCAATCTCTCTGGGAATAGGTTGGACTTGATGATCTCTGAGGTCTTTTCCAACCTGGTTGATTCTATGCCTCTATGATGCAGGTGAGTAGGTGTTCTTCACTCACTGAGTGGTGACACTTCTTAAGAGTGGGCTGGTGCTGGAGAAGAGGATTTTTGCCTTCAGCAAAGCTCCACTGTTTAAGGCTCAGGAATCCTCCAAGTGCTCTGGCCTCACAGCTTCTTGCAGCTCGTGGCAGCATCTCTGGTGGCTTCAGATGAAGGTGGGAAAGAACCCTGAGGAAGGCAGGGAGGTTCCTGCAGCACCCAACCTGATTCCCTGGCAGCATTCCATTTTAATTCACACCTGCTCTGACAACATTTAGCTCAAAGAAGGCAACAGGTTTCCTCCAGTGTCTGAAGAATGACCTTGCAAGCTTGTGAGGAGAATGATGAGGAAATGAAAGAGGCAGAGGGAAGGGTGTTGAGCTGGGGAGGAACTGCTGGGCAGAGCCTAATTAGTTTAAGGATTTTGTACCACTTACTATTTATCACATTTCTGGGAGTCTGAGGACTTCATGGAGTCTTCACTTCCCCCCTTGTTCCCCTTGGATTTTCATGTGTTTGTTTATTTTTAAGTCAGAAGGGCACTTTTGCTGCCTTCAGGACAATAACTCAGCCTTCAAAAGGAAAGGAGATGGTGATGAAGTGAATTGTCCCACTCAGAGCTTTCTCTTTCTCTGCACCCCATTGACTGCATTAAGAAGAGTGTGGCCAGCAGGTTGAGTGAAGTTCTCCCCTTCTGCTCTGCCCTAGTGATGCCACACAGGCAGCTCTAAGGTCTCCCTGGAGCCTTCTCTTCTCCAGACTGAACGAGTCCCAGCTCTCTCAGCACATCCCCATGGGGATCTGATCACCTTTGTGACCTCCTCTGGACTTGCTCCAACAGTTTATCTGCAGCTGGAAGTAGCCTCACTAAATGCATCTCCTTCCTCTGCTTGCCAAAAGCTGATGGGGCAGCTCTGCTGCAAGGACAGGCTGAGGGAGCTGGGGGTGTTCAGCCTAAAGAAGAGAAGGCTCCAGGGGGACCTCAGAGCAGCTGCCAGGACCTGAAAGGGGCTACAAGAAGGCAGCAGAGAGACTGTTTGCAAAGGCCTGCAGGGACAGGAGCAGGGCCAATGACTTCAAACCAGAGCAGAGCAGATTGAGATTGGATGTGAGGAACAAGTTCTGCACCAGGAGGCTGCTGGAACACTGCAACAGGTTGCCCAGGGAGGTGGTTGAGGCTCCATCCCTGGACATATTCCAGGTGAGGCTGGACAGGGCTGTGGGCAGCCTGTCCCTGCTGAGTGCAGTGAGTTGGACTGGATGAGCTTTGGAGCTCCCTTCTGGTCCAGCCCATTCTATGGTTCCATGATGCAGAGCTGTGCTGAATGTTCTTTCAGCCTCTGGAATGCCTGTGGCTCTGCATGTTTACATCCAACAAGCATCATGCTGCTGCGCTGGTGCAAAGCCCCTGGTTTCAGTTGGAGAACCTGAGCCTGAAAGGGCTCTCAGGCACCAGAACAGGCTGCCCAGGCAGGTGGTGGAGCCACCACCCCTGAAGGTATTTAAAAGCTGTGTAGATGTAGCTCCTGGGGATATGGCTTAGTGATGGACATGACAGAGTAGGGTTGATGGTTGGACTTGCTGATCTTGCAGGTCTTTTCCAACCTAAATGATTCCATGGTTCTTAAATAAACCACCAGCTTGTCATCGTCCCTGGAGGTGTTCAAGGCCAGGTTGGATGAGGCCTTGAGCAACCCAAGTGAGTGGGAGGTGTCCCTGCCCAGGGCAGGGGGGTTGGAACTGGATGATCTTTTAGGTGCCTTCCAATCTAAACCAGTCTGGGATTGTGGGATTCTCTGGCAACACTTGTTTGCATGCATAACCCCATGGAGGGGACACTGTGGGTGCTTATGCTCTGTTTTGTACATTGGAATTCTTATCACAGAGTCACTCATGTTGGGAGAGCCCCTTGGGATCATCAGGTCCAGCCATTAACCCTACTCTGCCAAGTTCACCAAGCAAAGTGTGGCCAGCAGGGCTGGGGAGGTTCTGCTCCCCCTCTGCTCTGCCCTGCTCAGACCACAGCTGCAATCCTGTGGCCAGCTCTGGGCTCCCCAGTTCCAGAGAGACAGAGACCTGCTGGGGAGAGTCCAAGGGAGAGCCAGGAGGATGCTTAGGGGACTTGAGCATCTCCCCTGTGAAGAGAGACTGAGAGCCCTGGGGCTGTTTGGTGTGGAGAGGAGAAGGCTGAGAGGGATCTGATCAATGTCTATCAATAGCTGAAGGCTGGGGCTCAGGTGGAGGGGGCCAAGCTCTTTTGGGTGGTGCACAGTAGTAAGACAAGGGACAACAGGTTCAAGCTTGAACAGAGAAGGTTTCAGCTCAACATGAGGAGAAACTCCTTTAGAGTGAGGGTGCTGGAGGCCTGGAGCAGGCTGCCCAGAGAGGTTGTGGAGTCTCCTGCTCTGGAGACTTTCCAACCCCACCTGGATGCAGCTACCTGAAGGGAGGTTGTAGACAGGCAGAGGTTGGTCTCTTCTCCCAGGCAGCCAGCACCAGAACAAGAGGACACAGTCTCAGGCTGCACCAGGGGAGGTTTAGGCTGGAGGTCAGGAGGAAGTTTTACACAGAGAGAGTGATTGCCCATTGGGATGTGCTGCCCAGGGAGGTGGTGGAGTCTCCATCACTGGAGGTGTTCAGGAGGAGACTTATAGGGTGCTTGGTTTAGTTGATTAGGTGGTGTTGGATGATATGTTGGACACAATGATCTTGAAGGTCTCTTCAACCTGGTCTATTCTATTCTATTCTATTCTATTCTTTTCTATTCTATTCTATTCTATTCTGTTCCATTCTACTCCTGTGCAGACTGCCCTGGGTGACCCTGCTCTGGCAGGGGGTTGGACTGGATGACCTCTGGAGAGCCCTTCCGACCTCTAACGTACTGTGGCACTGTGATACTGTGAACCACACTGCTAAGGACCACATCTAGAGGACCTTTAAGCATCTCCAGGGGAGGTGAGTCCCCCCCCTCTCTGGGCAGCCTGTTCCACTTCGTTGTCCTGAGCCCTCTTGGAGTGAATGCCCTTCCCTGGCCCGGGTGGGGGTTGGGTGCTTCACGTGGAGGCCGGTTGTGCAGGGTGCTGTTTGTGAACTGATCCTCCTGTCTCTGCTGAGCTAATGCCTCCAGAACAGGATAATGGCCCTGCTGCCAGAGACACAGAGAGGGGAGGGTGGGACATTTATCAGGAGTAAGCACCAAGGTGAAGCAGACACATTTATTTCCCAAGCAGGAGGCTTTCATCCTGTCAAAACCTTCCTGCATTCCACTTCCCCCCCCACCCCCCTCCCCCTTCCTTTAGCTGCATCTAGACCCAAGTGACTAATGGCCTGGATTTGGATGTTTTCTTTGGCTGATGGATGTTGGTGCAGGTCTTTGGGAGGTGGTACCAAGAAATTGTGCTTTGGTTGGGTCGAGAGGATGGGTTTGATTGATGGGAAGGGAGGATGTGATGCACTCATGGCCAGGTGTTCCTGAGGGTAATTGTTGTTGTCTGAATGGCTGCTGGTGGCAAGATGTGGTAATTAGAACCATGGAGCTGCTGAGTGGAAAGAGAGCTCTGAGGTCACAGAATCACAGAATGGTCAGGGTTGGAAGGCACCTCTGGAGATCATCCAGTCCAACCCCCCTGCCTGCCAAGGCAGGATCACCTAGGGCAAGTCATACAGGAACTCATCCAGGTGGGATTTCAATGCCTCCAGAGAAGGAGGCTCCACCACCTCTCTGGGCAGCCTGCTCCAGCAGCCTTAAATTGCTTAGCCTGGAGAAGAGGAGACTCAGGGGTGACCTTATGGCTCTATACAGCTACCTTGGGGGACGCTGTAGACAGGCAGAGGTTGGTCTCTTCTCCCAGGCAACCAGCACCAGAACAAGAGGACACAGTCTCAAGCTGTGCCAGGGGAGGTTTTGGCTGGAGGTTAGGAGGAAGTTCTACACAGAGAGAGTGATTGCCCATTGGAATGGGCTGCCCAGGGAGGTGGTGGAGTCACCATCACTGGAGGTGTTCAGGAGGAGACTTGATAGGGTGCTTGGTGCCATGGTTTAGTTGCTTAGGTGGTGTTGGATGATAGGTTGGACTCGATGATCTCTGAGGTCTCTTCCAACCTGGTCTATTCTATTCTATTCTATTCTATTCTATTCTATTCTATTCTATTCTATTCTATTCTATTCTATTCTATTCCATTCCATTCCATTCCATTCCATTCCATTCCATTCTATTCTATTCTATCATGGAATGGTCTGGGCCAGAAGGGACCTCCAAAGGTCATCCAGCCCAACCCCGCACAGCTTCATGGAGCTGAGGGGAGCTGGTAGTTGTTCTCTGTCCACTTCAGTCAGAACTTTCTTCTTCATGATATAAAGAGGAAGTTTGTAAGGATTTGGCACTGCAAAATCCATCCCAGAAGCCCAGCATGGTGGGAAGGGACCTCTGAAAGGGACCCAGCCATAAGCCAGAGATAAAGCTTTCCCCCAAAACATGCTTTGGTTCTACCATGAGTACCAGCAGGGGGTACTGCAGGGCGGGTCACAAGGGATTGTCCTGCTCTTTGTCAGGTTCCTGAGTCAACAACACTGAGTGCAAGGTCCTGCACCTGGGTCAGGGCAGTCCTTTGTATCATCCCAAGCTGGGGGTGTTGAGATTGAGAGCAGCCTGACAGCAAAGGACTTGGAGGTGGTAGTGGAGGAGAAGCCAGCATTAGGCACTTGCAACCCAGAAGGCCAATGGCAGCCTGGGCTGCATCCAAAGCAGTGTGGTCAGCAGGTCCAGAGAGGTGATTCTGCCACTGGACTGCAAGGCTGCTCTAAGGTTTCCCTGGAGCCTTCTCTTCTCCAGGCTGAACAGCCCCAACTCTCCCAACCTGTCCCCACAGGGCAGCTTCTCCAGCCCCCTGATCATGTTCATGACCCTCCTCTGAACCTGCTTCAGCAACTCCAGGTCCTTCTTGTGCTGGGGCCCCAGAACCAGAGGCAGTGCTGCAGGTGTCACTGCTGCCTCATTGAGTCTTGATTCTTGGATTGTTGAATTCCTCCAGTTGAGAGGATGGAAAAGCAGCAGGTTGTAAGTCCTGTGAAAACATCAAGGCTGCGACTTCCCTGAGCACATCTGGGATGGTCAAAGAGATTCAACTGAGGCAGGGTGGTCTGGGTGATCAGGGAGTGAGGTGGGTGGGAACTGGTTGAAGGGAAGGAGTCAAGGAGTGGTGGTCAATGGGATGGAGTCTGGTTGGAGGCCTGTGTCTGGTGGAGTCCCTCAGGGGTCAGTGCTGGGAGCAGAGCTGTTCAATGACCTGGATGAGGGCACAGAGGGCACTGCCAGCAAGGTTGTGGCTGGCACCAAGCTGGGTGGAGTAGTGACAGCCCTCAGGCTGTGCTGCCATCCAGCCAGACCTGGGACAGGCTGAGAGCTGGGCAGGGAGAAATTTGGTGAAGTTCAACAAGGGCAAGGGGAGAGTCTGGCACCTGGGGAGGAACAACTGCATGCACCAGGATAGGTTGGGGATGGACCTGCTGGAGAGCAGGGAAGGGGAAAAGTACCTGGGGGTGCTGGTGGATGGGAGGATGCCCATGAGCCAGCAATGTGCTCTGGTGGCCAGGAAGGCCAAGGGCATCCTGGGCTGGATTAGAAGGGCTGTGGTCAGTATGTCAGAGAGGTTCTCCTGCCCCTCTACTCTGCCCTGCTGAGGCCACAGCTGGAATCTCGTGTCCAGTTCTGGGCCCTTCAGTTCTGGAAGGACCTCAGGGAACTGCTTGAGAGAGTCCAGCACAGAGCCACAAAGCTGCTGCAGGCAGTGGAAGATCTTCCTGAGGAGGAGAGCCTGAGGGAGCTGAGGGCTCTGGAGCTTGGAGAGGAGGAGCCTGAGGGTGAGCTCCTTGCTGTTGCTAAAGCTGTGCCGGGGGAGTGCCCAGGGGCTGGAGCCAGGCTCTGCTGGGGGATGCCCAATGCCAGCACAAGGGACAGTGGTGGAAGCTGAGGCAGAGGAAGTGCCATGGAAACAGGAGGAAACATTTTTGTCACTGTGAGGGTGACAGAGGCCTGGAGCAGGCTGCCCAGGGGGGTTGTGGAGTCTCCCTCTCTGGAAACATTCAAGACCAGCCTGGATGTGTTCCTGTGTGCCCTGCTCTGGGTGATGCTGCTCTGGCAGGGAGTTGGACCGGATGAGCTTTGGAGGACCCTTCCAGCCCTGGAAATTCTGTGATGCTGTGATGCTGTTGATCTTTCCCCTCTCAGAGCAGCATCACAACACAGAGCCTCTGCTCTGAAGGAAGCAAACCTTGCACAAGCCAGGGCAGGAGGTGTTGGAGTGGTTTTGCCTTCCTGATTATCACAATATGAATGGTAGGTTTGTATCTTGGGCTGGCCTAAAGTGCCTATTGAAAGTGCCCATAAATAAGGCATTGGCAGGCAGCAGGGTGGGGGTTTGCTCAGGCTCATGAGAGTGGGGTGGGTGATCAATATTTGATTCTGGTGGGCATGTGAATGAGGGGCTTGCTGCTGAATTCCAAGTGTTTAGCAGTTTTCTCTCCCCCTTCCGACGTGTTCTCCAGTGCAAACACTGTGAATTATTTAAGCAGGAGGAGCTTGAAGCTCTCTGTTGAAAAAGCTAAGCCCACAGAAGTAATTAATGCTTGCACCTTCCAGAGCTGACTCTAATTTCTTGGTTAATGTTGTTTGTTTTCTAGTTTGGAGTTGCTGTGGAGGTTTTCCCTGCCCTTGAAAGAGGAGCTCAGCCCTTACTACAGGCAGTCTGTGGTACAAGTGCTGTGGAGCTGGTTCCTGCATGCCTTAGGCTGCTTTGAGTGGGATTTTAGCCCACTGGGTTGGGTCATTAAGACTATTTCAACACACACAAACTGGGTCCCTCCCTTGGAGAGAGACTTTTGCTGGGGGTATCTAGAGCCAGGCCAAGGGGGAATGGTTTGAAGCTGAGGCAGAGCAGGGTGAGAGTGGAGCTGAGGCAGAAGTTGTTGCTTGTGAGGGTGGTGAGAGTGTGGCCCAGGCTGGCCAGGGAGGCTGTGGCTGCCTCCTTGCTGGGGGTGTTTGAGGCCAGGCTGGCTGAGGCCTTGAGCAGCTGAGTGTAGCTGAGAGGTGTCCCTGGGCATGGTGGGGAGCTTGGAGCAGATGAGCTCTGAGCTCCTTTCCAGCCTGAGCCACACTGGGATTCTGCATCTGAAATCTTGTTGGCAGCACTCATGTCCTCTTGGGCACATTGCAGCTGTTGGGCCTGTGGAGAATAAGAGAAATAAAGATGGGGATGTCCAACCTGGTAGAGGTGGAGTTCTCTCCTTGGCAGTTCTTGGTCTCTGGAAGACCTACCCTAAAGTGAGGTGTGCCTCCTCCCTGGAGTTGTTTAAGGCAAGGCTGGATGAGACTTTGAGCAGCCTGGGCTAGTTTCCTTGGCAAAGAATACAGACCACAGCTGCAATCCTGTGTCCAGCTCTGGGTTCCCCAGTTCCAGAGAGACAGAGACCTGCTGGGGAGAGTCCAAGGGAGAGCCAGGAGGATGCTTAGGGGACTTGAGCATCTGCCCTGTGAAGAGAGACTGAGAGCCCTGGGGCTGTTTAGTGTGGAGAGGAGAAGGCTGAGAGGGATCTGATCAATGTCTATCAATAGGTGAGGGCTGGGGGTCAGGTGGAGGGGGCCAAGCTCCTTTGGGTGGTGCATAGTAGTAAGACAAGGGACAACAGGTTCAAGCTTGAAGAGGGAATATTTCAGCTCAACATGAGGAGAAACTTCTTTACAGTGAGGGTGCTGGAGGCCTGGAGCAGGCTGCCCAGAGAGGTTGTGGAGTCTCCTGCTCTGGAGACTTTCCAACCCCACCTGGATGCCTTCCTGTGCAGACTGCCCTGAGTGATGCTGCTCTGGCAGGGGGGTTGGACTGGATGATCTCTGGAGGTCCCTTCCAACCTCTAACGTTCTATGATTCTATGAATTCATAGTGAGGTGAGAGCAGCACTGGAAGGTGCTGATGGTGACACCATACATATGGTCAAGGGCTCATCAAGAAGTACTTTTCTTCTGGTTTGTGGTTTCTTGTTGGGTGTTGAGTGGAGGAGTGAGAGCAGGTGCTTCAGCAAAGGATTAGCAGCTGAAAGCTGAAGTTTGCTTCTGTGCATATCTAAACAGCAACAGTCTCCTCCAAGTGATGTGCTCAAGCCCTCTGGAGACTGAAGGAAACAGAGCCAATGCAAATGCTTGGCTTGGTTTGTTGGCTTTAGCAGGAGGCTTAACAACACAAGTCTCAAGTTGTCATAAAATCCCAGCATTTGCAGTCCTTGGGCAAAGCCAAAGTCCTTTGGGATCAGCAAATGGCATCCACAGTTTCGTAGAATTATTGAATCACAGCAGTGTCAGGGCTGAAAGGGACCTCAAGGCTCAGCCAGTCCCAACCCCCTGCCATGGGCAGGGACACCTCACACTACAGCAGGTTGCTCACAGCCACAGCCAGCCTGGCTGCAAACACCTCCAGGCAGGAGGCTTCCACCACCTCCCTGGGCAACCTGGGCCAGGCTCTCACCACCCTCATGGCCAACAACTTCTTCCTCACAGCCAATCTCAATCTCCCCACTTCTAGTGCTGCTCCATCCCCCCAGTCCTATCCCTCCCTGACACCCTCAAAAGTCCCTCCCCAGCTTTCTTGGAGCCCCCTTCAGATCCTGGAAGGCCACCAGAAGGTCTCCTGAGAGCCTTCTCCTCTCCAGACTGGAAAGCATCAAATGGACTTGGAGGTCCTCCCAGGACAGCCTCAGCTAAAGATTTTTTGGCATGACTTCTCCACTGGCAATGCTCAGCTGGGCATGCACACAAAGGGCATGAGGAGTGGTTGGACATCAGGAAATTGGGCATTAGGAAGAATGTCTGCACAGAAGGGTTCTTGGGCACTGGCCCAGGGAGGTGGTGGAGGCAGCAGCCCTGGAGGTATTTAGAAGCTGTGTGGATGTGGTGCTGAGGGATCACAGTCTCACAATATCACCAAGGTTGGAAGAGACCTCAAAGATCATCGAGTCCAACCTGTCACCCCAAACCCATGACTAGAGCATGGCACCAAGTGCCACATCCAGTCCCCTCCTGAACACCTCCAGGGATGGGGACTCCACCACCTCCCTGGGATGTGGGTTAGTGATAGTAGCTTAGCAGCAGTGGTGGGATTGAGCTCTAGGCAAGCAGTTGGACTTGATGGTCTCAAAGGTCTCTTCCAAGCTCAACAGTTCAATGACTCACTCTGCTACCTACAGGCCAGGACGGTGGCTCGGTTGGTAGTGCATCAGACCCTTAATGGGAAGGTCATGAGTTCAAGCCTGCAGTGGGCAGTGGTGTCCTCCCTTCTCTAGTCAGGAGGTCTGTGGTGACAGGTTGGACTCCATGAGCTTTGAGGTCTCTTCCAACCTTAGGGATACTGAATGCTGGCTGCTGCTGCAGGTGGTGGGATGGGAGTTGCATCCCAGCAGGCATGGGCAGGGAGAAGGGGCTGGGGCTGGGCTGCTGTTGGAACCCAGGCACTCACATAGCCTAGGTGCAGCTTTGCTGACCCATCCAAGATGTCTGAGATGCTTTCCTTGCTGCTCCTTGTGCTTAGGAGGCAGCTCTCCACTTAGCTGTTCAGCTGGGAATGAATGCCTCATGGTCTAGTCATGAGGTCTGTGGTGCCAGGTTGGACTCAATGATCCTTGAGGTCTCCTCCAGCCTTGGTGATACTGTGAGACTGTAATTCCCAGGAAAGAATCAGCCAACTCTGGTTAAAAACATGTGGGTAGGGGGGGTGAGGGGTTGAACTGAGTGACAGAAAAAGCTCCTCTCATCTTGTAGCCTTTCCAGACTGTAACTCCATCAGTAAGTTGTGCAGCTCCAGGCTTTGAGGGAGGTTTTCAGCTCCTAAGTTTCCCAGAAACTTTCCTTCCTTTGACATTTCTGCTTTCCAATTCCTTTTCATGGCTCAGCCATTAGCAGAGGCAGCTCTTGTTTTGAAGGCAGCAAGTTCTGCACTTTCAGGTGGAAAGAGCCTTTTAGGAGGAGTTAGCCTGGCTGCTAACAGGGCCATTTCTCTGAGTGCCTGGAGTCTGCAGGGCTTTGAAACATCTCTGCCTTGTGCTGACATAAAGGGAATTGCCAGATCAGGCCCAGCATGCAGAAGCAGCGCTGCCTTTAAACAGTGATCTGTGCTGTAACCACATCAAGGTTGGTTTCTTTCCCTAATGAAAGGCTCTTTTTACTTTACCCCCCCCCCCCAAATGTTGCTCCAAAACTGCTTGGAGAATCTAGTCTGAGTTCATTGTTTTTCTCCTGCATGCCACTGTTTCCCTGATGAAGGAAGATGACCCATTTAGATGTAGAGATGTTTTCCACACGCTAGAGCAGTGCCTCACTGCCTCAGTAGCCTCAGTTTTCTACCTCTGAAGCACTTTGAGCAACCCAGGCTTTGTCATTTAAATTGCATTGAAGCTGGAATGCAAAATGAGCTGAAATATTCATTATAAAGGCATTTAAAGTGAAAACCCTTCTCAGTGGTCAGGGCTGGGCTGGCCTCACACACAGGTTGCCTCAGGTTAGAAAGGTCCCTCAAAGGTCATCTTGTCCAGCCCTCACTCTCCAGAGGTCTCTTCCAACCCTTACAGTTCTGTGACTCCACTGGATACCTCCCTGGAAAAGTGTCAAGGGGCAGAGCAGGGCTGGGCACCAGGCAAGGGCCAGAGGCTCTGCAGGAGCCCCTCTGCCTCGAAGGGAAGAGAAAAGGAAGGAGGGAGAGAGGCTGATGGGCTGGGGAAGAAACTAACCCAGCTGGGATGGGAAGAAGAACAATGCCATGGGATAGAGACACAGAGACACAAAGCAAGATGAAAGCCAAGCCCTGAGGGCAAGGATGGCACCACTGGCACCACTGCTGCTGGGGGCAGGCCCTGGGCAAGTCCCAGCCTGGGCTCAGCAGCAGATGGGAAGCGGATTCAGGAGCTGGATTCTGGAGCTGGAGTGAGGAAGACAGGGCTGGGGATGGAAGGCAGAAGGGAGAGAGTCCTGCTGGGACAGCAGCCAGGGAAGAAGAGGCTTGAGCCTGGGCAGCCCTCAGCTTGCTGCTGAAGATGCCATCCAGGGGCTGCAATGCCTTGGGGGGCACTTGAGGCTCCCCTCTGCTGTCTGCTCCTGCCCACAGCTGCCCCCTCTGCCTTCCTGCCCCCCAAGGTGGGGCAGAGCTGTGGCAGTGCCCTTGGTGTGCAGAGCAGCAAGCCTGAGGCAGAGGCTTTGTGCCCCCAGGCCTTGGCAGGAGCTCTGCCCCTCAGCTTCTCCCTGCTAGCAGCAGCCCCTGGCTGTGCCAAGCTGCCCTGAGCTTCAGCAAGTGCCTGAGTGAGCAGAGCCTGAGCTGGGCACTCCCAGCCTGAGCAGAGCTGCTGCTGGTCTAGGTCAAACCAAGGCATCCCTTAACTCCCAGTAACAGCAGAGCCAGCTCTGACGCTTGAGGTGCTGGCTCATGTTGGACATGTAAGTACCCCAGTATTGCCAAAATATTGGCTATGAATCATCATGAGGTATTTGAAGGGCAGCTCTTGACCTTTCCCTTGAATCCTCTTGCTTGGTGGTAATGTCAACAAAGTCATCCCCTCTGCTCCACTCTGCTGAGACCACAGCTGCAGCTCTGGGGCCAGCTCTGGAGCCTCTGTGCCAGGAAGGCTCTGGAGGGGCTGGAAGGTGTCCAAAGGGCCAGGAGGAGGAGCAGAGGGCTGGAGCTGCTCTGCTCTGGAGACAGCCTGAGAGAGTTGGGGTTGTGCAGGCTGGAGAGGAGAAGGCTCCCAGGAGACCTTCTGGTGGCCTTCCAGGATCTGAAGGGGGCTCCAAGCAAGCTGGGGAGGGACTTTTGAGGGTGTCAGGGAGGGATAGGACTGGGGGGGATGGAGCAGAACTAGAAGTGGGGAGATTGAGATTGGCTGTGAGGAAGAAGTTTTTGGCCATGAGGGTGGTGAGAGCCTGGCAGAGGCTGCCCAGGGAGGTGGTGGAAGCCTCCTGCCTGGAGGTGTTTGCAGCCAGGCTGGCTGTGGCTGTGAGCAAGCTGCTGTGGTGTGAGGTGTCCCTGCCCATGGCAGGGGGTTGGAACTGGCTGAGCCTTGATGTCCCTTCCAGCCCTGACAGTTCTGTGGTTCTATGACTCATGAGGTCTTCATTAGCTACTGCATGCCAGAGGCAAGGCAGCAGAGGTGGAGGAGCTGCAGAGATGTGTGGCCCACACTGCCCAGCTGCTTGCATCCACGGCCTGGGAGCTTCAGGAAACTTTGCTTCCAGAGCATTGAGGTGCTCCTGGTCTGGGAGGTGCTCACAGTTCCTCCCAGTCAAGCAAAGCTCAAAATTAAGTTACTTTAGGCTTAGTCTGGAATGTTTAGCAGAACAATAACCACAAGAAAGCCCCAAACCCCAACCAGCCCCAAATGCTGTTGCAGTGATGAATGGTTTTAATTAGAAGTAGGTGGCAAACACTTGCAAGAAGATAAAATTTCCAGCAGTTCTCTGTACATTTAATGCTCCTGGCAGGCAAAAAGCATTCATTCTTGAAGCAAGAACTGGAGAACTAATTTGGCTTAGCTTTAATTTAGTGATGATACAATTTAGCTATAATTAAAGTGGAGTGGAGGTAACAAACTGTAGTTAATCTAGGTACAAACTCCTCTTTTTTTTGGTGCCTCTGTAATTAATTTGCTCTTCAGATTGGGAAGCATCACCAAGCCTAGGTGAGCAGAAGTGCAGGCAGCAGTCCAGGGCTTCTGCAGCATTGGTTAAGAGGTTGGTGAATGAAAAGCTGGAAGGATCATCCTTAAGCTGAGACTGCTTGCTGGCAGCAAAGGACTTGGGGGTGCTGGTGAAGGAGGAGCTGGACAGGAACCAGCAGTAGGCACTTGCAACCCAGGAGGCCAATGGCAGCCTGGGCTGCATCCAAAGCAGTGTGGCCAGCAGGTCCAGAGAGGTGATTCTGCCACTGGACTGCAAGGCTGCTCTAAGGTCTCTCTTGAGCCTTCTCCAGGCTGAACAGCCCCAGCTCTCCCAACCTGTCCCCATAGGGAGGATCTCCAGCCCTCTACTATCTTCATTACCTCCATTGAACCTGCTCCAGCAGCTCCAGGTCCTTCTTGTGCTGAGGCCCCAGAACCAGAGGCAATACTGCAGGTGTCACTGCTGCCTCATTGAGTCTTGATTCTTGGATTGTTGACTTCCTTCTAGTTGAGAGTCCCTAAACAGGACAAAAATTGACCTGGTACAATTTGTATGGTATGGGCTAGCAGATCCCCTCCCAGCCTGTGCTGCTGCAGTTGATTCTTCCTGCCCAGCTGCAGGACTCTGCTCTCATCCTTCTTGATCCTCCTTAGGTTCCTCTGTGCCCAGCTCTCAGCCTGCCCAAGTCTCTGCATGGCCTCACAGCCTCCAGGTGTCTCAGCCAAGCCTCCCAGTTTGGTGTTCTCAGCAAACCTGCTGACAGACTCTGCCTGTCTGTCTCTTTGTCCCCTCATCAATGTCATCTCCATTTATTAAGCTTTCCAACCTCCCCTGAGGAGCAGCAAAGGATGCTCTGCACACATCTGGCTCATTAGACTGCACCAACAGTGCTCCACGCTCAGACCCTGGTTGCTAATCCCTCTGGAAGCTGAGTTCCTCCAGTCACAGTGCAGCAGATGTTGGTTGTTGATACTTCATGAGGGTTTTTTTTTGTTTGCAGTTTTATTCTGGGTACCTCCATATATTTATCCCACCCCCACCCCCAGAAGGAGGAACTTTCTTAATCCTGTGCGGAGATGGAAATACAAAGGACAGCTAGAGGTGTGCTGTGTTCTCTGTCCTTCCCCAGCTCTGGGGATGCAGAGGGAGCTGGGAAGGGAGGTGAAACAGGGACTGCTTGGGTCTCTTTGAAGTGTTTTATCAGTGCTCTGAACAAATATCAAACAGGAGGCTTCTGCCATGTAGAAATGGGGATGGTACATCCTCTTGGGCTGCATCTGACACAGTTCCCATGCAGTACATCTGTGAGGTGACTAACTCA
The DNA here is from genome assembly GCF_026170545.1 of Melanerpes formicivorus. Taxonomy (NCBI): domain Eukaryota; kingdom Metazoa; phylum Chordata; class Aves; order Piciformes; family Picidae; genus Melanerpes; species Melanerpes formicivorus. The sequence continues at coordinate 877,282 of NW_027142430.1, forward strand.
AGAGTCAGGCAGAGAATAGCCATTTTCAGGGACAGCATCCTCTCTTGGGGTGCTGAGGTAGTTCTTGATTTCTGTGAGTGGGTTTAATATTCGTTATCATTTCAATGCAAAATCCTGCAGCTGGGTCAGGCCAATCCCAGGCACCAATCCAGGCTGGGTGCAGAGTTGGCTGAGAGTAGCCCTGAAGAAAAAGTCTTGGGGTGTTGGTTGCTGAGCAGCTGCCCAGGAGCCAGCAGTGCCCTTCTGCAGCCCAGCAGGCAGCTGTGTGCTGGGCTGCAGCCAGAGCAGTGTGGGTAGCAGGGCAGGAGAGGGGATTCTGCCCCTGGGCTCTGCTCTGCCCAGACCTCACCTCCAATCCTGCCTCCAGTTCTGGTGTCCCCAGCAGAAGGACACAGAGCTGCTGGAGAGAGTCCAGAGCAGGCCACAAAGATGCTCCAAGGGCTGGAGCAGCTCTGCTGGGAGCACAGGCTGAGGGAGCTGGGGGTGTTCAGCCTGCAGAGGAGAAGGCTCCAGGGGCACCTCAGAGCTGCCTGCCAGCACCTGAAGGCATCCTGCAGGAAGGCTGCAGAGAGACTTTTGCTGAGGGGGTCTGGAGCCAGGCCAAGGGGGAATGGTTTGAAGCTGAGGCAGAGCAGGGTCAGAGTGGAGCTGAGGACGAAGTTCTTGATAGGTTGGACTTGATGATCTTGAAAGTCTTTTCCAACCTGGTCTATTCTATTCTATTCTATTCTATTCTATTCTATTCTATTCTATTCTATTCTATTCTATTCTATTCTATTCTATTCTATTCTATTCTTCAGTGTGAGGGTGGTGAGAGTGTGGCCCAGGCTGGCCAGGGAGGCTGTGGCTGCCTCCTTGCTGGGGGTGTTTGAGGCCAGGCTGGCTGAGGCCTTGAGCAGCTGAGTGTAGCTGAGAGGTGTCCCTGGGCATGGTGGGGAGCTTGCAGCAGATGAGCTCTGAGCTCCCTCCCAGCCTGAGCCACTCTGGGATTCATTTAAGGACTTGTAGATTTGTGCTTATATAGCTGTGCCATCATTTTCAGACCAAGCTTTCACAGAATTCTGGAATGGTTTGGGTTGGAAGGGACTGGAGCAGGCTGCCCAGGGGGCTTGTGGAGTCTCCCTCTCTGGAGGTATTCAAAACCTGCCTGGCTGTGTGTGGTGGGTGGAAGGGTAAGGCCAAGAAGCCTCCTCCCTTCCCCCTTGTAAAGTAAAAGGGAAAAAAAAATTGAAGGGAAAGGAAAAAAAAACTCGCAAGCTGAATTAGCAAAGCAGTGGAGCTATATTTACAAAGCGATGTAGGGTTTGCAGGGGATTATTTACAAATTTACAATATCTACAATATATACAAAGATATACAACAGAGTAACACAGAAATGAGAGTAAACCCCTCTCGGCAGAGACGGGGGTTCCCCACCTCCTCTTTCCCCTCTTTCCCCCCTTTCCCCAGATTAGGTTAGAAGAGAGAGAGAGAGCGAAAGAAAGAAGTTAAAAGCAGTTTTGTGTTAATTGGAAGGGAGTTAGTATACAGGCCTGGTATCTGGTTTTCAAGGCCGAGGCCTTGGCAGAAAAGCCCAGGACAGAAAGCTGTTGCCTGAAGAAGAGGCGGAAGCAAGACTGACTGAGAAGTGCTGGAAATGTCCAGTATAGTCCCAGCTCAGAAGTGCTTCCTCCCACTCGTCCAATGAAATTAGTTTAGACTATTCCTTCCGTTTACCAACTTCCGTCCACCATGTTCCCTTTCTTAAGGGGGCAACGTCAACCGGCCACAATCCACCCCTTCTAAACAATTTCATTGGCTGCTCATAGTCCATTCCGGCTATGCTCAGATGTAGATGATTCAAAAGTCCAAGAAAATCAGAAAATGAGAAAAATGGAAAACAGTTCATTTCTTCACTGATGAAGCGAAGAAAAGGGAAACAGGGATTCTCAGGGTCTCTTAGTTGACTCAGGGTTCTCAGGGATCTCAGGGTTCGTGCACCGTAGATTCCTTGTTGATTCTTCCTCTGGACGCGATGTAGCTGTACAACAGTTTGAAATTAACCTCTTTCAGCTAAAGTTAAATTTCTTTGTGGAATACACTGAATTTCACCATTCTCTTGCATTACCCAATAAGTGTGACCCGGACCTTCAGCTGAAACCACCCCTCGGATAGGCTTAGCCTCTCCTGAGGGTGAAAATACCCAAACAGTTTTACCTAACAGATTCTTTTCTCTAACCACAGGAACTCTATCACCTTCTACTTTCCGTAGCAAATCTGAATGTGCAGGTCCAGCTCGGTTCACTGAACCTCTACTATTTACCAGCCAGGTTGCTTGTGCTAAATGCTTTTCCCAGTTTTTCAAAGATCCACCTCCCATGGCTTTGAGAGTGGTCTTCAACAAACCGTTGTAGCGTTCAATCTTCCCTGAAGCTGGTGCATAGTAGGGAATGTGGAATATCCACTCAATACCGTGCTCTTTTGCCCAGTTCTTTACAAGGTTGTTCTTGAAATGAGTTCCGTTGTCTGACTCAATCCTCTCTGGAGTTCCGTGTCTCCACAGGATCTGTCTCTCCAGACCAAGAATGGTGTTGCGTGCAGTTGCATGCGGAACTGGATAAGTTTCCAACCATCCAGTGTTTGCCTCTACCATAGTAAGCACGTATTGCTTACCAGAACGAGAACGTGGTAGAGTGATGTAGTCAATCTGCCAAGCTTCACCATACTTGTACTTGGACCATCTGTCACCATACCACAAGGGCTTAAGTCGTTTTGCCTGCTTAATAGCAGCACAAATGTCACAGTCATGGATGACTTGCGTGATAGCATCCATGGAAATGTCTATGGATCTGTCACGAGCCCATTGGTATGTTGCATCTCTGCCTTGATGTCCTGACGAATCGTGAGCCCACCGAGCTAAGAATATCTCACCTCGGTGTTTCCAGTCAAGATCAAGATTAGAGTCCATGTCTACTTGAGAAACTCTTGCAGCTAGATCTGCCTGATGGTTGTGTTGCTGTTCCTCAGTAGCTTTGCTCTTAGGAATGTGAGCATCGATGTGTCTCACTTTCACTGGAATTCTTTCGATTCGATCAGCAATGTCCTGCCATAGGCTGGCTGCCCAAATGGGTTTTCCTTTTCTCTGCCAACCACTCTTTTTCCAGTTCTTTAGCCAACCCCATAGAGCATTGGCTACCATCCATGAGTCGGTGTAGAGATAAAGCTTTGGCCATCCCTCACGTTCAGCTACGTCGAGAGCTAGCTGGACAGCTTTTACCTCTGCAAACTGACTGGATTCTCCTTCTCCATCTTTCGCCTCTGCAACTCGGCGTGTTGGACTCCACACTGCAGACTTCCACCTTCGCTTGTTTCCAACAAGACGACAGGAACCGTCTGTGAACAAAGCATATTTCTTTTCATCATCAGAAAGGTCATTGTAAGGAGGAGCTTCCTCAGCACGAGTTACTTTCTCCTCTGGAGGTTTGGCACAGTTGATGCCTTCAGGCCAACTTGAGATCACCTCCACTAGACCAGGTCTTTCAAGATTTCCCATTCGAGCTCTCTGTGTTATCAGAGCCATCCACTTGGACCATGTTGAGTCAGTGGCATGATGTGGTGTGGATCCTTTGCCTTTGAACATCCAATTCAAAACTGGTAATCTGGGAGCTAAGAGAAGTTGTGATTCAGTTCCAATCACTTCAGAAGATGCTTTTACTCCTTCATAGGCAGCTAAGATTTCTTTTTCTGTTGGAGTATAGTTAGCCTCTGAACCTCTGTAACCTCGACTCCAGAAACCAAGAGGCCGTCCACGTGTCTCACCTGGAGCTTTTTGCCACAAGCACCAGGTTGGACCATTGTCACTTGCAGCCGTGTACAAAATGTTCTTAATGTCTGGACCATCTCGGACCGGTCCCAGACCCATTGCTTGAACTACCTCTTGCTTTATCTGGTCAAAGGCTGCTTGTTGTTCAGGTCCCCAGTGGAAATGGTTTCTCTTTCGAGTTACATCATACAGAGGTTTCACAATCTGACTGTATCCAGGAATGTGCAGTCTCCAAAATCCCACTATCCCCAAGAAACGTAGGGTCTCTTGCTTGTTTGTGGGACTTGCCATGGTGGAGACTCTATTTACCACATCCACTGGAATGTGTCGGCGTCCATCCTGCCACTTCACTCCCAGAAACTGAATTTCTGTGGTAGGTCCTTTCACCTTGTCTCGCTTGATGGCAAAACCTGCATTCAGAAGAATGTCAATGATTTTGTTACCTTTCTTGAAGACTTCCTCAGCAGTTTTACCCCAGACGATGATATCATCGATGAACTGGATGTGTTCTGGAGCACCTCCTTTCTCCAGAGCATCGTGGATCACTGCATGACAGATGCTTGAGCTGTGGATCCAGCCCATTGGCAGCCTGTTGAAAGTGTACTGGATTCCTCTCCAGGTGAAAGCAAACTGAGGCCTGCATTCCTCTGCTATGGGAATAGAGAAAAATGCATTAGCAATGTCTATGGTAGCATACCATTTGGCCTCTTTGGATTCCAGCTCATACTGTAGCTCCATCATGTCTGGTACTGCTGCACTCATAGGTGGTGTTACTTCATTTAGGGCTCGGTAGTCTACTGTCAGACGCCAGTCTCCATTCTGCTTTCGCACAGGCCACACTGGACTGTTGAAAGGTGAATGAGTTTTGCTGACGACTTTCTGACTTTCCAACTGACGAATCAGATTCTGAATGGGCAACAAAGAGTCACGGTTGGTTCTGTATTGTCTGTGATGCACAGTCTGAGAAGCAACCGGCAATTTAATGTCCTGTATCTTATGTTGTCCCACAACTGCAGATTCATCAGAAAGTTCAGGTCTGGCAGACAGCTTCAATTTTTGTCCATCAATTTCTATAGAAGCTACTCCAAAAGCCCATTTGTAACCTCTAGGGTCTTTGAAACGCCCTTCTCTCAGAAAATCAATTCCCAAAATACAAGGTGCATCAGGTCCGGTCACAACTGTATGCTTCCTCCATTGTTTACCAGTTAGACTTATATTAACCTCTACCTTACTTAACTCTTGAGATCCACCAGTGACTCCCAGAATAGTTATAGACTCTGATCCCTGATAATTTGATGGTATTATGGTGCACTGAGCTCCTGTGTCAACCAAGGCCCTGTACTTCTGAAATTGTGAAGTGCCAGGCCACTGGATGTACACATCCCAATAGATTCTATTATCTCTGTTATCCCTCTCCTCCCCCTGGCGGGAGGCAGGGCACCCCTAGTTATGGGGAACATGCGCACATGTGCATTGCACATATTGTGCAGGGTTGTAACTTTGCATGTTATAACTGGAGCCACTGTTGGAGCCATAAGAGTCGTTCTGGGGAACTGTGGAAGTAACAGCTACCCTTCTGGTATTGCTACCTCGGGTTCTGCCACTTTGCAATTCCCTCAGTCTCCTGAAAAGATTAGAAGTTGGCTGGCCATCCCAGCGGTTCATGTTCTCACCAAACTGATCACGCAGAGTTATCCAAATAGTTCTACGTGATTGCCTTGGTGGTCTGTTTTGGAATGACCTGTTTTGGAATGACCTGTTTTGGAATGACCTCCTTGGAGGACGTGTATTCCTCACAGATGAGACTTGTATCCACCTGGAGGAAGAATTGAAATTATCCCTTTGTGCCAATTGGGATATGGAATTTCTAAATTCATTTTTCAGATCCTTCATGCAATTCTCAATTTTTCCAGACAAAGTTTCAATGGCTGAAACCAAAGAACCACGTGTCATGCTATCCTCCAATTGTCTCATTTGATCACTGAATTGGCCAACCGTAGGAGAAGCTCCACCATAACTTCTTGACACAATTCTGCTTGCCAGAATGTTTGCATAATTAGAAGGAGCAAGTTTGATGATCTTTTTAGCAAGACCAATACCCACAGGAATGTCATCAGGATTCAGAGTTTCATGTTCACCATAGAGTAGCTCTCTAACAGCAAATTCTCTCAAGCGCTTAATTCCCTCATCTATGGTAGTCCAGGGTTTAGGATTCCAGGGAAGATCATCTCGGGAAGGGTATCTCAGGGCAACCACTATTAAAAGGCGTATCCACAGATTAACCTTACCGAGAGCTTCGCCTAGATGTCTATCTATTCCATTGTCCCTTGAGAGAGTTCCTAACTGAGCTGCTGACTTGTCTCCAACTGTTAGAGCTGAAGCACCTGTATCATAACATCTACTAAGCCAAGCTAGAACTGGCTCCTTATCTGCCCTGGTGAAATCTTTACGGACATTTCGCAATTCTTCCCGTGGTGACGAACAGTCCGTAATATCATCTTCATCTTCATCTCCCTGAATTCTTTGCCCGTAAAATCCTGCTGTCATTCTCCTAAGGATCTCTTTAAGCTGAGAACCACCTTTGCCAGCTGCTTTCCTAGCTTCATCTCTATCCTGCTTTGATCTCACTAGGTTAGCTAGATCTTTAAAACAAACCTTCTCTTCCTCCTGAGCAGGATCTTTTTGAGTAGAGGGCCCCTCACCAGGATCAGTCTCCTCTTCTTCTTCTCCATCTTTGCCCTTTCCAGCTCTAGTCTTTAAAGGAGCCACCTTAACTGGAGCTGTGTTTGCATTTACAGCCACCTTAATGGAAGCTGACAGGTCCTGAGATAAATCAGCTGCTGGGGCAGTGACTTCCGGTCCCACTGAGGGAGTGGGTGGAAGTGACGTTGCTCCATTAATGGCCGACGGAGAAGAAGAAGAAGGAGAAGGAGTGGGAGAAGGAGTAGGCGCCATGTTGATACCAGCCGATGCCCTTGGCTGCTTGCCAGAATCAGCAAAGTCATTTAGAGCTGCCTTACCAATTAACTTTTTAGCCTTCTTTTTAACTGACACGGATTCTGCACACTCTTCGTCACTAGATGTCTCTGGGACTGACCTAGAGCCACGGCGTTTTCTTTTTGATCTAGATTTAATAACAAAACAAGCTCTGGACACCTTTCTCTCCCGACGCCAGGAATACAGGGAATACACATTAGTTATCACCAGCAGCAGAATTATACACACCAAATAAATCACTTTTGGATCCCAGGCATCACCTAAAGTTACTGTCTCCTCAGGCAGAATCTTAAAACCCTTTATCTCAATTGGGAGAGTGGTGGAGGTAACATTCCTGTATCTCACTGGCCATAGGAAATTAATACATTTTCCATACCATAATTTAACTCTATACATAACCCACATATAAATTGTCCGCACCAAATATTTACCCAGGTAATCCAAAATCAAACCCAAACAATACCTGTAAATCAGAGCCCCAAAAATTGAAAAGAATAATCGCTCCACAAACCACAATACCTTCATGTTTGCTAATTCAGCTAGAAAACACTAAATCAATCAAATAATAAATTAAACTAATTATCTGCCGCACGTTGGGTACGCCAATAAAAAAAAAATGTGGTGGGTGGAAGGGTAAGGCCAAGAAGCCTCCTCCCTTCCCCCTTGTAAAGTAAAAGGGAAAAAAAAATTGAAGGGAAAGGAAAAAAAAACTCGCAAGCTGAATTAGCAAAGCAGTGGAGCTATATTTACAAAGCGATGTAGGGTTTGCAGGGGATTATTTACAAATTTACAATATCTACAATATATACAAAGATATACAACAGAGTAACACAGAAATGAGAGTAAACCCCTCTCGGCAGAGACGGGGGTTCCCCACCTCCTCTTTCCCCTCTTTCCCCCCTTTCCCCAGATTAGGTTAGAAGAGAGAGAGAGAGCGAAAGAAAGAAGTTAAAAGCAGTTTTGTGTTAATTGGAAGGGAGTTAGTATACAGGCCTGGTATCTGGTTTTCAAGGCCGAGGCCTTGGCAGAAAAGCCCAGGACAGAAAGCTGTTGCCTGAAGAAGAGGCGGAAGCAAGACTGACTGAGAAGTGCTGGAAATGTCCAGTATAGTCCCAGCTCAGAAGTGCTTCCTCCCACTCGTCCAATGAAATTAGTTTAGACTATTCCTTCCGTTTACCAACTTCCGTCCACCATGTTCCCTTTCTTAAGGGGGCAACGTCAACCGGCCACACTGTGTTCCTGTCTGATCTGCCCTGGGTGACCCAGCTCTGGCTGCCCAGGGAGGTGGTGGAGAACATGTCCCTGGAGGTGTTCAAGAAAGGCTTGGATGTGGCACTTGGAGCCATGGTTTAGTTGTCAGGAGGTGGTGGGTGTTAGCTACTAGGTTGGACTTGATGATCTCCGAGGTCTTTTCCAACCTGGTTGATTCTGTGATTCTGTGAATTCCCTCTTGTTTGCACCTGCTGTTTTTCCACTGGGCACCACTGAAGCCTGGCTCCATCCCCCATCCTCCCTCCCACCAGGTATTTATCCACATGGACAAGATCCCCCTGAGCTTCTTTATATCTAACCAGTCCCAGAAACAAAGCACAGAGGTAGGACTAAGACTTATTCCTCTCACCAAGAAGCTCCACTTAATTTTCCTTCTGGATTACAGATTAGCTGCACATATCTCTGCTGCCTTGGAGTAAAACTTGGTTTCAACAAGATCCCTGTGCCCCATGCATAACTAATCAGACTGATTTAAGCACCACTGCTTTTGCAGCATGCCCTCAATAAAGCCACAGAGCCCAGCTCTGCCAAGCCAGGCTTTGACTGTTTAGAGCTGAGCAATGGCTTTGTTCTCTCTTAGTAAGAGATGTCAGGGGCAGCACAACCTGGTTTGTACTTTTCATTGAAGGGGGGAGAGATCTGCACTTGCTCTGCAGCCATTTCTGAAGAGTTTTGAAGGGTGGGAGAATTGGAATGCAAATATAAAAGCATTAACTTAAGCCCAGGAGATAACAGAATCACAGAATCAACCAGGCTGGAAAAGACCTTTGAGATCATTGAATCTAACCTGTCTCCCAGCACCATATTATCAACTAAACCATGGCACCAAGGGCCTCATCAAGCCTCATCCTAAACACCTCCAGGGATGGGGACTCCAGCACCTCCCTGAGCAGCACATTCCAGTGGCCAATCTCTCTGGCTGTGAAGAGTTTCTTCCTAACATCAGCCTAAACCTCCCCTGGCACAGCTTGAGACTGTGTCCTCTTGTTCTGCTGCTGGGTGCCTGGGAGAAGAGACCAACCCCCACCTGGCTACAACCTCCCTTCAGGGAGTTGCAGAGAGCAAGAAGGTCTCCCCTGAGCCTCCTCTTCTCCAGGCAATCCAGCAATGAATACAGACACAGAGGATGATTTCTTTGCAGAAGCTCTTAAGGACATCTTTCTGTGCTCACTGTAAGCTCACAGAAACAGTAAGGCTGGAAAAGGCCTCTAAGATCAAGCCCGACCAGCAACCCAACACCACCATGGCCACCAAACCATGTCTCACAGTGCCATGGCCACACAGTTCTTGAACACCTCCAGGGATGGGCACTCTGCACTTTGGCCACAGCAACCCCAGGCAGTGCTACAGGCTGGGGTCAGAGTGGCTGAGAGCTGCCAAACAGAAAGGGACCTGGGGTACTGGTGGACAGCACCTGAACAGGAGCCAGCAGTGTGCCCAGGTGGCCAAGAAGGCCAAGGGCATCCTGGCCTGCATCAGGCAGAGTGTGGCCAGCAGGAGCAGGGAAGTCATTGTGCCCTGTGCTCAGCACTGCTGAGGCCACACCTTGAGTCCTGTGTCCAGTTCTGGGCTCCGCAGGTTAGGAAAGATGTTGAGCTGCTGGAAGGTGTCCAGAGAAGGGCAAGAAAGCTGGGGAGGGGTCTGGAGCACAGCCCTGTGAGGAGAGGCTGAGGGAGCTGGGGTTGCTTAGCCTGGAGAAGAGGAGGCTCAGGGGAGACCTTCTTGCTCTCTCCAACTCCCTGCAGGGAGGTTGTAGCCAGGTGGGGGTCGGTCTCTTCTCCCAGGCAGCCAACACCAGAACAAGAGGACACAGTCTCAAGCTGTGCCAGGGGAGGTCTAAGCTGGGGGAAAGGAGAAAGTTCTTCCCAGAGAGAGTTGTTAGCCATTGGAATGTGCTGGCCAGGGAGGTGGTGGAGTCCCCATCCCTGGAGGTGTTCAAGAGGGGATTGGATGTGGCACTTGGAGCCATGGTTTAGTTGTCAGGAGGTCTTGCGTGACAGGTTGGACTTGATGGTCTTTGAGGTCTTCCAACCTTGGTGATTCTGTGATTCCACCACCCCCCTGGGCAGCCTGTTCCAGTGCCTGACCCCTCTTGCAGCAAAGACATTTTTGCTCATCTCCAACCTCAGCCTTTCCTGGTGCAGCTTGAGAGCATTTCTTCTTGTGCCAGCCTGCTGCTGGGCTCCGCTTTGCCGCCCTGGGCTGCAGGTGCAGCTGAGAGCAGGAGGAGCAGAGCCTTTCAGTGCTGCACATCCCTCCCAGTGCCTTGCTTTCAGTGTGGTGTCTTCTAGAAAGGACTCCAGTTCAGCACTCTGGTGCTCAGCTTTTCTCTGGCCAATGCAATCAGGGCTTCTGATGGGAAATGCAATTTATCCAGCAATTCAATTTGTCCCTTATTCTTATGGCTTTAGTCAAGGACATTCCTGTAATGATGAAACCCTTGGTGCTAGCAGTGTGCTGTGGGGACTCCATGGTCCTGTCAGGATCAGCAGAGCTTTTTGTGTCATAGAAATTGAATACAAATGGGAAACTTCTCTCTTTTACAGCAAAACAGCAAAGAGTGTTTCAGCTCTGACAAACCTGGGAGGCACCAGGGCCTGCTTGGAAACTCTCCTGTCGTGCCTACTCTGCACTTTGCACTTCTCCAGCAGCTACTCCTCACAGAACTGGTTTTGTTGCCCTTTAAGCTCATCCAGTACAAGCATTCTCCAACTCTGCCAAGGCTGGTGCTAAGCCATGGCCCAATTGATGGGTTGGAAATGACCTTCAAGGTCATTAAGTCCTAACACTACCAAGCCTGGTCCTAAATTATGTCTCTCAGCATCATGTCTCTGCCTCTTGGAAACCCCTCCAGGGATGGGGATTCAGCCACCTCCCTGGGCAGCCTGTGCCACTGTTTGAGGACCCTTCAGTGAATCTTCTTCTGATGTCCAACCTAAACCTGTCCTGGTGCAAATTCAGGCCATTTAATTAGGCTTGGGTCTGCTTCCTTGTGCAGTTCAGGGGAGACCTGATTGCTCTCTACAACTACCTGAAGGGAGGCTATAGCCAGGTGGGGGTTGGTCTCTTCTCCCAGGCAGCCAGCACCAGAACAAGAGGACACAGTCTCAAGCTGTGCCAGGGGAGGTTTAGGCTGGAGGTTAGGAAGAGGTTTTTCACAGACAGAGAGATTGGCCACTGGGATGTGCTGCCCAGGGAGGTGGTGGAGTCACTGTCACTGGAGTTGTTTAGGAAGAGCCTGGCTGAGGCCCTTGGTGCCATGGTTTAGTTGATTAGATGGTGCTGGGTGATAGGTTGGCCTTGATGATCTCTGAGGTCTTTTCCAACCTGGTTGATTCTAAATCTAGCACCATGCTCCAGAAGAGTTTAACTTGTACTTGATCCAGGTCTCAGCTTCCTGGCACTCTGCCTAAATGTCCCCTGGGCTTCCAGCTTTGTTGTGTACATCAGGTCAAGATGATGTTCCAACCTCTAGTGCTGCCTTGACACAGAGGAATAGATGTGCAACAGAGTTGTGTGGTCAGTGGTCACCAGTGGCCACCATCAGATTGGCTGTGAGGAAGAAGTTGTTGGCCATGAGGCTGGTGAGAGCCTGGCACAGGCTGCCCAGGGAGGTGGTGGATGCCTCCTGCCTGGAGGTGTTTGCAGTCAGGCTGGCTGTAGCTCTGAGTGTGGTGCTTTGAGCCCTAACTGGAATTTAAGAGCTCAGATGATAGCAAATTGATTATTCCTCCCTTGGTCCCCTTCCCTTTCCCTGATAAGGAAAGGGAAAGGTAAAACAGGGACAGGGAAAAGGGATGGAAGTGAATCTACAAACTGAAGTAATCTGGAGTCAGTCTCTCCAAAGAGACTTTCAGGTTTATGTTTTATTTTGCAGATCCAAATAGTCACTTGGAAAGGGACATGGAGATGTTGGTGTCTGAACCTGAAAGGATAAGCTGGTAGCTAGGAGATGTCACAGTGGTTACCTTTCAGACATTGTACTGCACTGCATGAGCCCCAACTCTTTCAGCCTGTCTCTCTAGGGGAGGTGCTCCAGCCCTCTGACCATGAGCATGGAGCTGGAGCTGCTCTGCTCTGAGACAGCCTGAGAGAGTTGGGGTTGTGCAGGCTGGGGAGGAGAAGGCTACCAGGAGACCTTCTTGAGGCCTTCCAGGATCTGCAGGGGGCTCCAAGAAAGCTGGGGAGGGACTTTTGAGGGTGTCAGGGAGGGATAGGACTGGGGGGGATGGAGCAAAAGTAGAAGTGGGGAGATTGAGATTGGCTGTGAGGAAGAAGTTGTTCCACATGAGGGTGGTGAGAGCCTGGCCCAGGTTGCCCAGGGAGGTGGTGGAAGCCTCCTGCCTGGAGGTGTTTGCAGCCAGGCTGGCTGTGGCTGTGAGCAACCTGCTGTGGTGTGAGGTGTCCCTGCCCATGGCAGGGGGTTGGGACTGGCTGAGCCTTGAGGTCCCTTCCAGCCCTGACAGCTCTGTGATTCTATGATTTATGTCTTATGCTTCTTGCTAGTGACAGTGTGTCCATATCCCAAATCAGAAGGTTTGCTGTGAACTTAAAAAGGGGGAAAGGCAATGTTGTGCCTCTTGGGAAGCCCAATTAGGTGGCTAAGTGACACAAATGACTTCACTAATTTATGTTCTCTGTGATGTCTGTGATGAAACACAACAGACATGCTGCTCACTCTGCTCCTCAGAGCTTTGGGTAGTTTACTGTTTGTGGCTGGAAAAACACACCAGGGAATACCTCAGCATATGCTGGGGCTGAACTGGGTGAGAAATGGCAGCAGCTAATCTGTGAAGGATAAAATGAATCTTCCTGAAGTGTTTGCCTAGAGAAGCAGGCTTTCTGACTTTGTGATTTTCCAGACCTGTTGGAACACACTTCATCAGAGGCACTGCCTCTTCAAGGCATTAAATTACCATTAAAAACCCCTCCTGGCTTCGTCAAAGGAGCTGAGCACTTGATGGGTTCACCTGGAAGGGCTTGGTCCAGATTGCAATCAGGCTGTTACTCCACTGACCACAGGGTTCCTCTTTTACTGAGCATTTCTCTCAGTAGTAAAAAGAAATGAAAAAGAGGAGATAATTCTGCAGCTCTTGCAGTTCTCCTCTCACAAACTGTCAGCTGGCAAGACAGCTCAGTGGCCACTTACCTCCCCTTACCACTCAGGAATCACAGAAGCCTGGAACAGCCAAATTGGAAGGGAGCTCAGAGCTCATCTGCTCCAAGCTCCCCACCATACCCAGGGACACCTCTCAGCTACACTCAGCTGCTCAAGGCCTCAGCCAGCCTGGCCTCAAACACCCCCAGCAAGGAGGCAGCCACAGCCTCCCTGGCCAGCCTGGGCCACACTCTCACCACCCTCACAAGCAACAACTTCTGCCTCAGCTCCACTCTCACCCTGCTCTGCCTCAGCTTCAAACCATTGCCCCTTGGCCTGGCTCCAGACCCCCTCAACAAAAGTCTCTCTGCAGCCTTCCTGCAGGATGCCTTCAGGTGCTGGCAGGCAGCTCTGAGGTGCCCCTGGAGCCTTCTCCTCTGCAGGCTGCACACCCCCAGCTCCCTCAGCCTGTGCTCCCAGCAGAGCTGCTCCAGCCCTTGGAGCATCTTTGTGGCCTCCTCTGGCCTCTCTCCAGCAGCTCTGTGTCCTTCCTACTCCTGTACAGTTTAGCTCCCTTTGCTACACTGTCAGAATACTGCTGCCCCTCTCCTCAGCCCCCTGCAAACCAAACATCTTCAGTCTTCTCAGGTTTCTTATGTTGCTTGTGTTTTCCAGGTTTTAATTATTTTTACCTCTCTTGATGTTTCTCTTTCCTTGACTAACTTCTTGGCCCTCATCCCATGAGTCAGAGTTTCAGTCTAGCCCAGCAGTGAAGGCAAAGGCTTAGTGATGGGTTAAGGGCTGAACAGGATGATCATCCAGGCAAGACGCACCAGAACAAGAGGACAGAGTCTCAAGCTGTGCCAGGGGAAGTTTAGATGTTGAGATGCTGGAAGGTGTCCAGAGAACGGCAACAAAGCTGGGGAGGGATCTGGAGCACAGCCCTGTGAGGAGAGGCTGAGGGAGCTGGGGTTGCTTAGCCTGGAGAAGAGGAGGCTCAGGGGAGACCTTCTTGCTCTCTCCAACTCCCTGAAGGGAGGTTGTAGCCAGGTGGGGGTTGGTCTCTTCTCCCAGGTAAGCAGCACCAGAACAAGAGGACACAGTCTCAGGCTGTGCCAGGGGAGGTTTAGGCTGGAGGTGAGGAGAAAGTTCTTCCCAGAGAGAGTGATTGCCCATTGGGATGCGCTGCCCAGGGAGGTGGTGGAGTCCCCATCCCTGGAGGTGTTCAAGAGGGGATTGGATGTGGCACTTGGTGCCATGGTCTAGTCATGAGGAGGTGTTAGGGATTAGGTACTAGATTGGACTTGATGATCTTTGGGTTCTTTTCCAACCTGGTTGAGTCTCTGATTCTGTGATCTCAAAAGTCTTTTCCAACCAAAGCAATTCTGTGGCTCTCTCTTGTGGCTTTGCTAAAGTCAATGGGAAAACTCTTGCTCAGAAATGCTAAAGCCTCACAATTTTTGCCTTTCCTGTCATCTACTTAAGTCCTCCACTGTTTTTCTGCCCTAATTACCTTTCTCTAGCTGTTACTCCACTTAAGTGCTGGCAGATCCCATATGGAATAGGAAGGCACACAAATTATGCTTTGAAGGAAAGAGAACTAATTCCAGAGCTAATGATACATGCTGAGTGTCTCCAATGCATGCAGTTAATTTGAACAGGAGTAAAAGGAGCTCTGCATGGAGTTTTAACCACCCCTCAGGTACCCACATGGAAACAGTTTCCTCTGGAAGAGGTTACTGCCTCTCCCTGGGTAACCAGGGGCTCGTTTCACCCACAGCAGCTGCTCTGGCAGCAGAGTTCAGCACAGCTCAAGGATGAGTTCACAATGGGGGGAAAGAAGAGTTTGCTTTTTCTTTATGCTGCATGGAATCCCAGCTTGGTGGGGTTTGGAAGGCACCTCTGGAGGTCACCCAGGCATAGAAGCATAGAATCAGTCAGGGTTGGAAGGGACCACAAGGATCATCCAGTTCCAACCCCCCTGCCATGGGCAGGGACACCCCACACTACATCAGCCTGGCCAGAGCCTCAGCCAGCCTGGGCTTAAACACCTCCAGGGACAGGGCCCCAACCACCTCCCTGCACAACCCATCCCAGGGCTTCACCACTCTCATGGGGAAGAACTTCCTCCTCACCTCCAGCCTCAATCTCCCCACCTCCAGCTTCATTCCATTCCCCCTAGTCCTATCACTCCCTGAGATCCTGAGCAGTCCCTCCCCAGCCTTCTTGGAGCCCCCTTCAGATCCTGGAAGGCCACAATGAGGTCACCTGGGAGCCTTCTCTTCTCCAGACTGAACAGCCCCAACTCCCTCAGTCTGTCCTCACAGCAGAGGTGCTCCAGCCCTCTGATCATCCTCCTGGCCCTTCTCTGGACACCTTCCAGCACCTCCACATCCTTCTTGCAATAGGGGCTCCAGAACTGGAGGCAGGACTCCAGGTGGGGTCACAGCAGAGCTGAGCAGAGGGGGAGAATCACCTCCCTTGCCCTGCTGGCCACACTTCTCCTGCTGCAGCCCAGGATCTGATTGGCTTTGTGGGCTGCAAGTGCACACTGAGAGCTCCTGGTGAGCTTCTCCTCCCCCAGCACCCCCAAGGCTCTCTCCTCAGGGCTGCTTTCCAGCCAGTCCCTGCCCAGCCTGCATTTGTGCCTGGGATTGCCTCCACACAGCTGCAGGACCCTGCCCTTGGTCTTGTTGAACCTCCTGAGGTTGGCTTGTGCCCACCTCTCCAGCCTGTCCAGCTCCCTCTGGATGGATCTCTTCCCTCCAGCTGTCTGCTGCACCACACAGCTTGGTGCCATCAGCAAACCTGCTGAGGGTGCACTCAGTGCCACTGTCCATGGCACCCACAGAGATGTTGAACAAGACAGGTCCCAGGACTGACCCCTGAGGGACTCTGCTTGTCCCTGGCCTCCACTGGGACATGGAGCCATGGACAGCCACTCTTTGGGTGCGGCCATCAAGCCTGAAGATTGGTGCAGGGTGGTGCAGGCTGGTGCAGGGTAGTACAGGGTGGTGCAGATTGGTGCAGGGTGGTGCAGGGTGATGCAAGGTGGTGCAGGGTGGTGCAGATTGGTGCAGATTGGTGCAGGTTGGTGCAGATTGGTGCAGATTGGTGCAGGGTGGTGCAGGTTGGTGCAGATTGGTGCAGGGTGGTGCAGGGTGGTGCAGGGTGGTGCAGATTGGTGCAGATTGGTGCAGGGTGGTGCAGATTGGTGCAGGGTGGTGCAGGGTGGTGCAGGGTGGTGCAGATTGGTGCAGGGTGGTGCAGATTGGTGCAGGGTGGTGCAGGGTGGTGCAGGGTGGTGCAGATTGGTGCAGATTGGTGCAGGGTGGTGCAGATTGGTGCAGGGTGGTGCAGGGAGGTGCAGGGTGGTGCAGGTTGGTGCAGGGTGGTGCAGGGTGGTGCAGATTGGTGCAGGGTGGTGCAGGTTGGTGCAGATTGGTGCAGGGTGGTGCAGATTGGTGCAGATTGGTGCAGGGTGGTGCAGGGTGGTGCAGATTGGTGCAGATTGGTGCAGGGTGGTGCAGATTGGTGCAGGGTGGTGCAGGGAGGTGCAGGGTGGTGCAGATTGGTGCAGGGTGGTGCAGATTGGTGCAGATTGGTGCAGGGTGGTGCAGGGAGGTGCAGGGTGGTGCAGGGTTTTTACAGGACCAAATTTGTGGCAAATTAAGGACAAGATATTTTAGAAGGGAAAGAGCTTTTCTAGTTCTTGAAAGCTGAGCCTCCTGTGCAGGAGCCTGGGCACAAAAGGCACATAACCAAGTCTTGTAGCCATGAGAACAACAGCAGAGCAAGGAGCTCCCTCGCCCAGTTTAATTTGCTGTGGTTACAGAAATGAGGCTCCCAGCTGCTTCAATTGCAGTGCAGGGTGACACAGCGGTGAGGAAGTTAATCTCTGTGAGTAGTCATCATCTTCTGCTTCTTCACTGCTGACTCCTTGCCCTGCTATTCCCATTTGCCTCGAAATCTGCATCCAAATGTAGGCAGCAATGTTCTCAGAACAGGTCAGGCAGAGCTGAGGACCTGCTGGGAGCTGTAATGAATCACACAATGGCTCAGATGGGAAGGGAGCTGAGAGCTCATCTGCTCCAAGCTCCCCACCATGCCCAGGGACACCTCTCAGCTACACTCAGCTGCTCAAGGCCTCAGCCAGCCTGGCCTCAAACACCCCCAGCAAGGAGGCAGCCACAGCCTTCCTGGCCAGCCTGGGCCACACTCTCACCACCCTCACAAGCAACAACTTCTGCCTCAGCTCCACTCTCACCCTGCTCTGCCTCAGCTTCAAACCATTCCCCCTTGGCCTGGCTCCAGACCCCCTCAGCAAAAGTCTCTCTGCAGCCTTCCTGCAGGATGCCTTCAGGTGCTGGCAGGCAGCTCTGAGGTGCCCCTGGAGCCTTCTCCTCTGCAGGCTGCACAGCCCCAGCTCCCTCAGCCTGTGCTCCCAGCAGAGCTGCTCCAGCCCTTGGAGCATCTTTGTGGCCTCCTCTGGACTCTCTCCAGCAGCTCTGTGTCCTTCTTCTGCTGGGGACACTGCAACTGGAGGAAGGATTGGAGGTGAGGTCAGAGCAGAGCCCAGGGGCAGAATCCCCTCTCCTGCCCTGCTGCCCACACTGCTCTGGCTGCATCTCAGCACACAGCTGCCTGCTGGGCTGCAGGAGGGCACTGCTGGCTCCTGGGCGGCTGCTCAGCAACCAATAAACTGAAGCCTTAGAAGTCTTTTTCCCTTCACAGCAGAGTAGAAATAAAACTTTGATTTCACTGCTGAGAATAAATGGCAGAAATCACCAACCCAAAACATCAAGACTTTGCCTTTTTTTGGTGGATTTTTGAGGAGGAAGGAGGTGCTTGAAGAATCCCTGTGGCTGGGGTTGATGGTAGAAGAGAATAGTGAAAGGATAGCTTCGGGTGAGTGGTAAAACAGAAGTGGGGATATGACAGTGGTGCCAACCCACACTCAGATCACAGAATCACCAAGGTTGGAACAGACCTCGAAGATCATCAAGTCCAACCTGTCACCACAGACCTCATGACTAGACCATGGCACCAAGTGCCACATCCAATCCCCTCTTGAACACCTCCAGGGATGGGGACTCCACCACCTCCCTGGGCAGCACATCCCAATGGCTAACATCTCTCTCAGTGAAGAACTTTCTCCTCACCTCCAGCCTAAACCTCCCCTGGCACAGCTTGAGACTGTGTCCTCTTGTTCTGCTGCTGGTTGCCTGGGAGAAGACACCAACCCCTTCCTGGCTACAACCTCCCTTCAGGGAGTTGGAGAGAGCAAGAAGGTCTCCCCTGAGCCTCCTCTTCTCCAGGCTAAGCAACCCCAGCTCCCTCAGCCTCTCCTCCCAGGGCTGTGCTCCAGACCCCTCCCCAGCTTTCTTGCCCTTCTCTGGACACCTTCCATCAAGTCAACCTCCTTCCTAAACTGAGGAGCCCAGAAGAGGATACAGGACTCGAGGTGTAGCCTCAGCAATGCTGAGCACAGGGCACAATGACCTCCCTGCTCCTGCTGGCCACACTGTTCCTGATGCAGGCCAGGATGCCCTTGGCCTTCTTGGCCCCCGGGCATACTGCAGGCTCATGTTCAGCCTACTATCAACCAGCACCCCCAGGTCCCTCTCTGCCTGGCTGCTCTCAGCCACTCTGACCCCAGCCTGTAGCACTGCCTGGGGTTGCTGTGGCCACTGTGCAGCACCTGGCACTTGGATGTGTTCAATCTCCTGCCCTTGGCCTCTGCCCATCTGCCCAGCCTGTCCAGGTCCCTCTGCAGAGCCTCTCTGCCCTCCAGCAGATCAACTCCTGCCCCCAGCTTGGTGTCATCTGCAAACTTACTGCTGATGGACTCAATGCCCTCATCCAGATCATCAATAAGGATATTGACCAGGATGAGGCCCTACATGACTTGCCAGTAGCTGTTTAAAGTAAATGCTTCAGCCATGAAACTGCTACTTTCCCTGGGTGCAAAAGGCTCTCCAGCTCCTGCACTTCCTGAACAGCTGCCCAGTGGTGGAAATGGCCTCAGGGTATGGTGCAAGGGAATAAGACAACTGTTGGCTGATCTCTGCTGTTCCAAATATCTTCCTTTGGGTAGATCAGCTCCTGCCTTTCTTCCCTTTTGGGGAGGAACAACCCCCTGCACCAGGACAGGTGAGTAGGTGACCTGCTGGACAGCAGCTTCCAGAGAAGGATCTGGTGGTGTTGGTGGACAAGAAGTGGTCTATGAGCCAGGAGTGTACTCTTGGGGCCAAGAAGTCCAATGATGTCCTGGGGAGCGTTAAGAGCAGCGTGATTGAGGGGCAAGGGAGGTTCTCTTGCCCCTTCTGCCACAGATGGAAAGGTCCAGTTCTGGGCTGCCCAGTTCAGGAGAGAGAGGGAACTGCTGGGGAGAGTCCAGGGGAGGCTGCAAAGCTGCTGAGGGGCCTGGAGCAGCTCTGGGAGGAGCAAAGGCTGAGAGCCCTGGGGCTGAGAGCCTGGAGAAGAGCAGCCCCAGAGGGCAAGCAAGAGACAAAGGAGCTGTGGGGGGCAAGAGGCTGGGAATGGAAAGGGAGTTATGGAAAAAAGAATGCAGTGTGGTTTAGATGCTCCTAGACTACACTGCAGGTGTTGGTCCAGCCTTTAGCTCCACATTCAGGGATTCTTTGGGCTAACCTACATCCCATCTATAGACTCTCTTTCGTGGGCTTGGCTCCTTCCTTGGGCTTCTTGTGTCCTTAGCCTCTTCATAGAGGATGTGGAAGGTGAGATCATTGTGTTTTTGTATTTGCAGACCCCTATCACATTCCCTCCTAGGATAAAGTCTTACTGGCTGTATTGTGGCTTTCCTCCCAAACTGTGAAGGAGATTCCCTCATCCATGATTTATCCTAGGAAAGTGATGTGGTAAAGAGTGCTGGGGCATTTTTGTTGGCCTAAGCAGGCCAGGACGTGGGGAAGAGCAGAGGGCTGGTCCTGTCCACAGTCACCTGCTGGTGGGTTAAGGTTCTGTGTTGCCTCTGTGCATTGTCTTCTATGACAAAGGGTAAGAACAGTATGGGTTTGGACCAAGAAAAGGAGCTTTTGATCAAGAAAGAGAGGTTTTTCTTATCAAGCAAGAGAGTGTTTTATCAGGAAATGTGCAGGTTTTCATGTGCAGGTTCCGGCCCTGAGCCTTCTGTTACTGACATGGATAGAACAGATCATCCCCAAGGTCTCCTCTAATCTGAACTCTGAACTGTTCTAGGCTTCTTGGAGCAGGGTGGTGGAACGAGCAGGGCTGGCTGGCAGATGCTGTGTGTGGCTCCTGTAAGTTCTGATTCACTGGGTGAAAGCTGGGGTGCTCCAGCTGATGGTTATGACCTTACAGTGCCTATGAACACAACCATGAGCTGTTCTGCAGGTGCTGCCTGGGGCCCTCGGTCAGTCTCATCACCCAGGCAGAAACCAGAGGCATCTTCAGCATTTGGAGACTGACTACCCTTACTAAAACATTTCTGCAGTCCTTAGGATCAGAGAATGAATCCTAGAATAGTCCAGGCTGGAAGGGAGCTCCAAAGCTCATCCAGTCCAACCCCCTGCACACAGCAGGGACATCCCCAACTAGCTCAGGTTGCCCACAGCCCTGTCCAGCCTCACCTGGAATATCTCCAGGGATGAGGCTTCAACCACCTCCCTGGGCAACCTGTTGCAGTGTTCCAGCAGCCTCCTGGTGCAGAACTTGTTCCTCAGATCCAATCTCAATCTGCTCTGCTCTGGTTTGAAGCCATTGCCCCTGCTCCTGTCCCTGCAGGCCTTTGCAAACAGTCTCTCTGCAGCCTTCCTGTAGCCCCCTTCAGGTCCTGGCAGCTGCTCTGAGGTCTCCCTGGAGCCTTCTCCTCTGCAGGCTGAACACCCCCAGCTCCCTCAGCTTGTGCTCACAGCAGAGCTGCTCCAACCCCTGAGCATTTTTGTGTCCCTCCTCTGGAGCCTCTCCATCAGCTCCAGGTCCTTGCTGTGCTGAGGGCTCCAGAGCTGCACACAGCACTGCAGGTGAGGTCTCAGCAGAGCCAAGTGTCAGAATCACCTCTCTGGATCTCTGGCAGTGCTGCTTTGGATGCAGCCCAGGCTGCCCTTGGCCTTCTGTGCTGCAAGCTCCCACTGCCTGCTCCTGTCCAGCCTCTCATCCACCAGCACCCCCAAGTCCTTCTCCTCAGGGCTGCTCTCTATCCCCTTCTCCCCCAGCCTGTGCTGATAGTGAGGATTGTTCTGGCCCAGGTGCAGAGCCCTGCACTTGCTCTTGTTGAACCTCTCCTTAGGAGAGAGCTTGAGGCCATAAATGTGCAGAAGCCAGGAGCTTGGAAGTCTCACAATGGAAAGACTGCAGCTGTAGCTCTCGTTCAGGGCTATAGATATCAAGTCTAGAGGTGTTGGCTGTAGGAAGATAAAGCTCTTGCTTTGTCAGGGCTCTATTAGCATTATAATAACCTTGAGAAGGAAAACCTGGGTGGATGCATTATGGATTTATGCAGATGCCTCACCTCCAACTTGCTCCTGTGCTGGGGGAGGAGAGGAAAAGCCTTTCTATGCCTGCTGCAAGAGATCCTTTCCTGGGAAGCACAACTTCTGCTGCTGAATTAATTCAGGATAATCCTTGGCAAAGTTTGAAACTCTTACTTAGGAAATTGTTCTAAAACCGAGGAGAAGAGGCTGAGGGAGCTGGGGTTGCTTAGCCTGGAGAAGAGGAGGCTCAGGGGAGACCTCATTGCTCTCTCCAGCTCCCTGAAGGGAGGTTGTAGCCAGGTGGGGGTTGGTCTCTTCTCCCAGGCACCCAGCAGCAGAACAAGAGGACACAGTCTCAAGCTGTGCCAGGGGAGGTTTAGGCTGGAGGTGAGGAGAAAGTTCTTCCCAGAGAGAGAGATTGGCCACTGGGATGTGCTGGCCAGGGAGGTGGTGGAGTCCCCATCCCTGGAGGTGTTCAAGAGGGGATTGGATGTGGCACTTGGTGCCATGGTCTAGTCATGAGGAGGTGTTAGGGATTAGGTACTAGGTTGGACTTGATGATCTCTGAGGTCTTTTCCAACCTTACTGATTCTCTGATTCTCTGGTGATTCTCTGGTGATTCTCTGGGGATTCCATGGCCAGCCCCTCCTGGACATCTTAGAGGCCTTTTTTACCCCCCCAGGCTTTTTAAATCCTTTGGGTTCCCCTTCAGAATGTTTATTTTTCTCGTTCCATTATGCACTGACAGAGATGTAAAATACCTTGAGAAAGGCAAAGCAACTCACTGGGAGGAGAAACAGGGGAGAGGGGAAAGGATTTGATCAAACTGAAAGGGAGAACACTTTTGGCTGCTCATCTCAGTGCCTCCTGCATTGCAAGATGCTGTGGCTGGGGTCATAGTTGTAGCTCTAAGTTAATTAGTGGTGATGCTAAAGGATGGGTTTGAATTGCTTTCATCTGCTATTAAAATGATTTCTCCAGGCTCTCTGCTAGGTGATTTATTTCTGGTGAAAACCTGAACCATGTTGTAAGTGTGCAACCAAGAGGAGCTGCCATTTAATGACAGTCATTAGAAGGCAGAACAGGAACTGAAAACAGAGCCTTGGATTAAGCTGTCTGCATCTGAAGTACCTTCATCTTCCTCCTCCAAACCATTTCTTATTTGGCTTTGAAATGACCTGCGTGAATGTGTGCTGCTCTCAGATACCCGTGTGGAGAAGGGTGTCCAGGAAAGGCTGCTAAAACAATTGAATTGAATTGAATTGAATTGAATTGAATTGAATTGAATTGAATTGAATTGAATTGAATTGAATTGAATTGACCAGGTTGGAAAAGACCTTTGAGATCACCAAGTCCAACCTATCACCCAGCACCTTCTAATCAACTAAACCATGGCACCAAGCACCCCACCCAGGCTCTTCCTAAACACCTCCAGGGATGATGACTCCACCACCTCCCTGGGCAGCACATCCCAATGGCCAGTCTCTCTTGCTGGGAAGAACTTCCTAACATCCATCTTGAACCTCCCCTGGCACAGATTGAGACTGTGTCCTCTTGTTCTGGTGCTGGCTGCCTGGGAGAAAAGACCAACCCCCACCTGGCTCCAACCTCCCTTCAGGGAGTTGCAGAGAGCAAGAAGGTCTCCCCTGAGCCTCCTCTTCTCCAGGCTAAGCAACCCCAGCTCCCTCAGCCTCTCCTCACAGGGCTGTGCTCCAGACCCCTCCCCAGCTTTCTTGCCCTTCTCTGGACACCTTCCAGCAGCTCAACATCTTTCCTAACCTGAGGGGCCCAAAACTGGACACAGGACTCAAGGTGTGGCCTCAGCAGTGCTGAGCACAGGGCACAATGACTTCCCTGCTCCTGCTGGCCACACTCTTCCTCATGCAGGCCAGGATGCTGTGTCTGTACCACACTGGCATGGATTAGACTTATGCAAGCAGGTCCCACATGGGCACTGGGGTTAAACCCTGTGGGACACAGGTACAATGTCCATCATGCTGGTTGAGCTGTTGGAGAGAGTCCAGAGGAGGCCACAAAGATGCTCCAAGGGCTGGAGCAGCTCTGCTGGGAGCACAGGCTGAGGGAGCTGGGGGTGTGCAGCCTGCAGAGGAGAAGGCTCCAGGGGCACCTCAGAGCTGCCTGCCAGCACCTGAAGGCATCCTGCAGGAAGGCTGCAGAGAGACTTTTGCTGAGGGGGTCTGGAGCCAGGCCAAGGGGGAATGGTTTGGAGCTGAGGCAGAGCAGGGTTAGAGTGGAGCTGAGGCAGAAGTTGTTGCTTGTGAGGGTGGTGAGAGTGTGGCCCAGGCTGGCCAGGGAGGCTGTGGCTGCCTCCTTGCTGGGGGTGTTTGAGGCCAGGCTGGATGAGGCCATGAGCTCAAACTGAAACCCAAGAGGTTTCTTCTGAACACGAGGACAAACTTTGTTGGTGTGAAGCTGCTGGAGGCCTGGAGCAGGCTGCCCAGAGAGGTTGTGGAGTCTCCTGCTCTGGAGACATTGCAATCCCTCCTGGCCATTGTGCTCCTGGGCAAGCTGCTGTGGGTGCCCTGCAGGTCTCTTCCTGTTCAGGTGGAACCTCCTGGGTTCCAGTTTGCCCATTGCCCCTTGGCCTATCACTGGGCTGATGTGGGAAGTGGTTGCTTGAGGTATTGAGATGTGTCTGTGCTTCACTGAGGGTGACACTGAGTAGAGAGCAGGTCCAGAGAAGGGCAAGACAGCTGGTGAAGGGGCAAGAGCTGAGGTCTTAGGAGGAGCAGCTGAAGGACCTGGGGTTCCTTAGGCTGGAGGAGAGGAGGCTGAGGGGAGACCTTCTTGCTCTCTACAGCTCCCTGAAAGGAGGCTGGAGCCAGGTGGGTTTTAGGCTCTTCTCCTTAGTGTCAAGTAAGAGAAAGAGAGAAAATGGCCTGAAATTGCACCAGGGGAAGGCTAGGTTGGAGATTAGGAGATTAGTGGTCAGGGATTGGCACAGGCTGCCCAGGGAGGTGGTGAAGTCCCCATCTCTGGAGGTGATCAAGAAACCTGTGGCCCTGGCACTTGGGGACAGGGTTTGGTGGCCATGGTGGTGCTGGGTTGGTGGTTGGACTGGATGATCTTAGAGGCCTTTTCCAACCCAAACAATTCTCTGATTGCATTTGCATGACCAAGCTGCCTGCTGCAGAGTTTCTGATGGCAGTGTGGGATGGCTCTGTTTGCAGAGGAATGTTTCCTTGCTTGCAAGGCTCTTGCCAATGCTTTTCATTCCTGTTTTGGTTTAGAGGGTGTTTCCTGTGGCAGTTCAGGCTGGCTGGCTCCTGCTACTGCCACATGAGTTACACCTCTGGTGTCCTGAGTGTCCAGCCCAGGAGCTGTGCACAGGGAACAGCCTGTGATATTCTAGGAGGACACAGTCTCAAGCTGTGCCAGGGGAGGTTCAGGCTGGAGGTTAGGAAGAAATTCTTCATAGAAGGAGAGATTGGCCACTGGGATGTGCTGCCCAGGGAGGTGGTGGAGTCCCCATCCCTGGAGGTGTTTAGGAAGAGCCTGGATGGGGTGCTTGGTGCCATGGTTTAGTTGATTAGATGGTGCTGGGTGATACGTTGGGCTTGGTGATCTTGGAGGTCTCTTCCTACCTGGTCTATTCTATTCTATTCTATTCTATTCTATTCTATTCTATTCTATTCTATTCTATTCTATTCTATTCTATTCTATCCTATCCTATCCTATCCTATCCTATCCTAATTCCACCCCCATAATATCCTGCCCCCTATAAAGCCCTCTGCAAAGTCTTTCTCTGCCTCTTCCTCCCCTCTCTGCTCCCGTGGGAGATGCTCCCTATCAGGTAATGCTGGGGGAGGATCTCAAGGCTCTTGGTCTGGCTGGGCCTAATGCCAGGAGGAGAAGGGGGAAGCAGTCTCAGACCTGGCCAGCCTGAGACCAGCCTAGCAGTGTGGGGGGAGAAAGAGCCCTGGGGGGTTTGGGTATCCCCTCAGGTGGGGAGAAGGGAAGTGTTGGGAGGCCTTTGGGGGTGCTGCAGGGGACTCTGTAGGCTTTGGGATTCTTTTGTCACTGTGCTTTGTAGCTTCTGTACAACACTTAACTGCCTTCCATTTGAACTCTCCATCACTTCACAATCCATTTGTGTCAGTGGCATCCTTTTGCCCCTCTCAGGGGCAAGAGAGGATTTGTCCAGCCTCAAACCAGGACAAAACATCTTGTACATAACTGTAGCAGTGAGCTGTGTAAGTCAAATAGAGCTGTTCAAACTGAGTTGACAGTCATGGAGCTTAGCATAAGTTTCATATTTCCTTGTTTGCAGCCCTATCTGGCCAGCCACTGTTGTGCTGGCAATGAGAGCAGTGGAGATGTTCCAAAAGGCCTTTCTTTCCCTCCCCCCTCCCTGTCGTTAGCCCTCGGACACAGCCTCCATCCCTTCCTGGGTTTGATGTTCCAACAGAAGAAAATTGCCTGAAAGATTGCCCTGCTTTAAGGCACTTAGGAAATAAAATGTGCTGCTAGTAGTTGTTGTTGTTTTTGGTTGGTTTGGGGTTTTTTCTCAGAGCTCATTTCGCAGAGATGACAGCTTGATGGTCTATGGATATCACTTCTTCCATCACCACTCTGTCAGCCTGAATCAGTTTATTTACCAACACACTTACAAGGGTTCCTATTATGTTGTAGCCTGCAAGGTCAAGCAGGCTGCTGGAAGCCAAGATGTGATGCAGCAGCCTCCTTTCTTCCTTTGACTTAGTGAGAGTAAACTTTTCCTTGCTGCAAAGTTTGCTGCTTCCTCAGGCTTTCGGGGTGGGGGGAAAGAGGCAGACCCCTTCCTCCAGGAAGGCTGCAGAGAGACTTTTGCTGAGGGAGTCTGGAGCCAGGCCAAGGGGGAATGGTTTGAAGCTGAGGCAGAGCAGGGTTAGAGTGGAGCTGAGGCAGAAGCTGTTCATTGTGAGGGTGGTGAGAGTCTGGAAGAGAGTTCACCATGGGCAGGGAGGCCTCTCAACTAGACTCAGAGCCTCATCCAGACCACCCCCACCTGGCTCCAGCCTCCTTTCAGGGAGCTGTAGAGAGCAATGAGGTCTCCCCTCAGCCTCCTCTCCTCCAGCCTAAGCAACCCCAGGTCCTTCAGCTGCTCCTCCTAAGACCTCAGCTCTTGCCCCTTCACCAGCTGTCTTGCCCTGTTCTGGACCTGCTCTCTACTCAGTGTCACCCTCAGTGAAGCACAGACACATCTCAATACCTCAAGCAACCACTTCCCACATCAGCCCAGTGATAGGCCAAGGGGCAATGGGCAAACTGGAACCCAGGAGGTTCCACCTGAACAGGAAGAGACCTGCAGGGCACCCACAGCAGCTTGCCCAGGAGCACAATGGCCAGGAGGGATTGGAATCTCTCCAGAGCAGGAGACTCCACAACCTCTCTGGGCAGCCTGCTCCAGGCCTCCAGCAGCTTCACACCAACAAAGTTTGTCCTCATGTTCACAAGAAACCTCTTGAGTTGCAGTTTGTGCTCATGGCCTCAGCCAGCCTGGCCTCAAACACCCCCAGCAAGGAGGCAGCCACAGCCTCCCTGGCCAGCCTGGGCCACACTCTCACCACCCTCACAAGCAACAACTTCTGCCTCAGCTCCACTCTCACCCTGCTCTGCCTCAGCTTCAAACCATTGCCCCTTGGCCTGGCTCCAGACCCCCTCAGCAAAAGTCTCTCTGCAGCCTTCCTGCAGGATGCCTTCAGGTCCTGGCAGGCAGCTCTGAGGTCCCCTGTGAGTTTGCTTTGACTTTCAGGATTCTCTGAGACTTCTCTTTGGCCTGTGCAGGGCCCTAGAGAAGTGTAGCTGCCTCTGCTCTGATGAGATCAACCTGCAGCTCCCAACCTACAGCAAGGAATTGTTTATCCTTTGGCAACTTGGAAAAGAAATCTCCAGCCACTGGTGTTTTATTTCTCTCTGAAGGAGCTACAGCTAAGTTTCTGAGAACTCTATGAACCAATCTCAGGTCATTTAAGCCTTAATGCTGTTAGAGCAGCAGCTAAAGTCTAACCATTAACGGCAAAGAAGCAAGAAGAGGCTGAAGTCAGTGCCCCCCATCCCAGTTCATTATTGCTGTATAATTCCCTGCTTAGCAAGCCAGCACAAGTGAAGGTATGATTTGACTCATTAATGTAATGGAGATCAATGCAACACAAGGTGGTGAGAACACCATCAGCATCCTTCATTTGTGGAGGCAAGGAGGGGGCTGGTCTCGATGAGC
The DNA here is from genome assembly GCF_026170545.1 of Melanerpes formicivorus. Taxonomy (NCBI): domain Eukaryota; kingdom Metazoa; phylum Chordata; class Aves; order Piciformes; family Picidae; genus Melanerpes; species Melanerpes formicivorus. The sequence continues at coordinate 905,130 of NW_027142430.1, forward strand.
CTGGTAAATTGGGAAGGAGCTGGAGAGAAGGCAGTAGCTCTCCATCCAGCTGAACTTCACTTGGTGTGGCTCTTCTCCTTGCTCCTCATGTGTGATAACAGAATTTACTTTAAGGAGTGACAGGGATGTGTCCTGGATTAATCACAGTACCACAGTACCCCAGTGTATTAGAGGTTGGAAGGGACCTCCAGAGATCTTTGGGTCCAACACCCCTGCCAAAGCAGGATCACCCAAGCCCTATGAGGAGAGGCTGAGGGAGCTGGGGTTGCTTAGCCTGGAGAAGAGGAGGCTCAGGGGAGACCTTCTTGCTCTCTCCAACTCCCTGAAGGGAGGTTGTAGACAAGCAGAGGTTGGTCTCCTCTCCCAGGCAGCCAGCACCAGAACAAGAGGACACAGTCTCAGGCTGTGCCAGGGGAGGTTTAGGCTGGAGGTTAGGAGGAAGTTCTACACAGAGAGAGTGATTGCCCATTGGAATGTGCTGCCCAGGGAGGTGGTGGAGTCACCATCACTGGAGGTGTTCAGGAGGAGACTTGATGGGGTGATTGGTGCTATGGGTTAGTTGATTAGGTGGTGTTGGATGATAGGTTGGACACAATGATCTTGAAGGTCTCTTCCAACCTGGTCTGGTCTGGTCTATTCTATTCTATTCTATTCTATTCTATTCTATTCTATTCTATTCTATTCTATTCTATTCTCCCAGGGGAGGCTGGATCATGGGATCCAACACTCCTGCCAAAGCAGGATTACCCAGGGGAGGCTGCAGTAAATTAGATGTTGGAAGGGACCTCCAGAGATCATCCAGTCCAACCCCCTGCCAGAGCAGCATCACCCAGGGCAGGCTGCACAGGAAGGCATCCAGGTGGGGTTGGAAAGGCTCCAGAGCAGGAGACTCCACAACCTCTCTGGGCAGCCTGCTCCAGGGCTCTGTCACCCTCACACCAAAGAAGTTTCTCCTCCTGTTGAGCTGAAACCTTCTCTGTTCAAGCTTGTATACATTGTTCTTTGTCTTACTCCTGTGCACCACCCAAAGGAGCTTGGCCCCCTCCACCTGACCCCCAGCCCTCACCTATTGATAGACATTGATCAGATCCCTCTCAGCCTTCTCCTCTCCACACTAAACAGCCCCAGGGCTCTCAGTCTCTCTTCACAGGGGAGATGCTCAAGTCCCCTAAGCATCCTCCTGGCTCTCCCTTGGACTCTCCCCAGCAGGTCTCTGTCTCTCTTGAACTGGGGAGCCCAGAGCTGGCCACAGGATTGCAGCTGTGGCCTGAGCAGGGCAGAGCAGAGGGGGAGCAGAACCTGTTGGACTACTCTATCAGGAACTGATAGAAAAACCTGTAGGGCAGCAGATGGGAACATTTGGATCTCCCCAAACACACCAACATTATTTTTCCTATAACCCCTCAGAAGATTCAGGGACTTTTAGGTAGAAAAAAAAGCAGCAGTGGTTTGGACTCAAGCTGAAGGTGCTGAAGAGCAACAGCTTTGTAGGAGGTGCTGCAGGCCTTTCATTTACTCACTGTCTGAAAATGCCAAGTGAGTAAAACTCTAGCAGGGCAGTTTTAGATTGGATCTTAGGAAGAAGTTCTTTAACAATGAGAGTGGAGAAATACTGGAGCAGGCTGCCCAGAGGTGGGGTTGAGGCCCCATCCCTGGAGACATTCAAGATCAGACTTGGTGTTCAGGCCCTGGGCAGCCTGAACTAGGTGGAGGTGTCCCTGCTGACTGCAGGGGGGTTGGACAAGATGACCTTGGAGGGTCCCTTCCAACCCAGTGCAATCTGTGAAGCTGTGAGTATTGCTGCACCAAGCTGGTGGGGCTCTGGGGCTGCCATGCTGCCAGTGACTTTCCTCCTTCTACTTCATAGAACACTCAGGGTAGGAAGGGACATTTCAAGCTCATGCAGTCCACCCCCCTTGCAGTCAGCTGGGACAGCTGCGATTAGAGCAGGCTGCTCACAGCCCCCGACAACCTGACCTGGAATGCTTCCAGGCATGGGGAAGCTCCCAGCGCTCTGGGCAGCCAGGGCCAGGGTCTCACCTAAAGGAGAGAACCTTTGGAAGAAAGCCAGAAAAGAATTTTCCATCCTTTCCTCTTGGTCTTTTATTTGACTGTTGCAGGGTCTGTTGATTACAATGAGCTCCTAGATTGCCCAGGGAGGCCCAGGTTGAGGTCCCTTCCCTAGAGATATCCAAGGCCACTCTCCATCATTTTCCTCCAGTCCTGGCTCACAGGTGAGGTCCCAGGTGACTGAAACTGGCCAATGTGGTCTCCATCCACAAGGGTCGGATGGAGGAACCTGGAAACTCCAGGCCTGGCAGCCTGACCTCAGTGCCAGGGAAAGTGATGGAGCAGATTATCCTGGGGGCAATAACTGCACACCTGAAGGATGGCCAAGGGCTCAGGTCCAGCCAGCATGGATTTAGGAAGGGCAGGTCCTGCCTGACCACCCTGATCTTCCATGCCCAGGAGACTGCCTGGTGGATGTGGGGCAGGCTGTGGATGTGGGCTACCTGGACTTCAGCAAGGCCTTTGACACTATCCCCCACAGCAAACTGCTGGCCAAGCTGTCAGCCCCTGGCTTGGACAGCAGCTCTCTGAGCTGGGTTAGGAACTGGCTGGAGGCTGAGCCCAGAGAGTGGTAGTGAATGGTGCCACAGCCAGCTGGCAGCCAGGCACCAGTGGTGTGCCCCAGGGAGCAGTGCTGGGCCCTGTGCTTTTTAACATCTTCATTGATGATCTGGATGAGGGGATTGAGTCCATCAGCAGTAAAATTGCAGATGACACCAAGCTGGGGGCAGGAGTTGATCTGCTGGAGGGTTGAGAGGCTCTGCAGAGGGACCTCGACCGACTGGACAGATGGGCAGAGTCCAACAGGATGGCATTCAACAAGTCCAAGTGCCAGGGGCTGCACTTTGGCCACAGCAACCCCAGGCAGAGCTACAGGCTGGGGTCAGAGTGGCTGAGAGCTGCCAAGCAGAGAGGGACCTGGGGGTGCTGGTTGACAGCTGCCTGAACATGAGCCAGCAGTGTGCCCAGGTGGCCAAGGCCAAGGGCATCCTGGCCTGCATTAGGAATAGGAGGCTCAGGGGTGACCTCATTGCTCTCTCCAACTCCCTGCAGGGAGGTTGTAGCCAGGTGGGGGTTGGTCTCTTCTCCCAGGCACCCAGCACCAGAACAAGAGGACACAGTCTCAGGCTGTGCCAGAGGAGGTTTAGGCTGGAGGTGAGGAGAAAGTTCTCCACTGAGAGAGTCATTGGTCATTGGAATGTGCTGCCCAGGGAGGTGGAGGTGGTGGAGTCCCCATCCCTGGAGGTGTTCAAGAGGGGATTGGATGTGGCACTTGGTGCCATGGTCTAGTCATGAGGTCTGTGGTGACAGCTTGGACTCGATGATCCTTGAGGTCTCTTCCAACCTTGGCGATACTGTGAGACTGTGATCCTGTGAGAGGCTCAACAGGGCTCTGGGCAACCTGATCTAGTTGGGGATGTCCCTGCTGACTGCAGGAGGTCAAACTGGATGACCTTTGGAGGTCCCTTCTGGATGGGATGTCTTCCCCAGCAATAGCTGCTACAGAGTGGAATTCCCAACACATCTGACAGCCACATTCTGTGCTCACTTGCCCCTTGTGCCATGCCATGTTTGCTGAGTTAAAAGCCTTCTTGCAGAGGATGGAAGATCCATCCCTGAGCACTCAAGGTCTCTCTTTTTCCATTCCTGGGAGGCTGAGTGTACTGCCTCTGTCCCTGTGGTTTCTGTTATCAAGGAGACTGCATGGAAGGTGTTGGATTTTCTCCCTCCTTTTCCCTGCAGGAAGCAGAAAACTCCAAGTGAAAGCAGCTGAGTGAAAGGACAGCTCCGATTCATTCACTGAACTGATGGAGGGATGGTAGGAGACAACATCTACCTCAGTCTGGTTATTTGTCATCTGTTCTTCAACTCAGACTCTCCTGCTGATCAGCAAAACTGGACAAGGATGAGCAGAGCATGGAGCACCTCTCCTATGAGGACAGCCTGAGAGAGTTGGGGTTGTGCAGGCTGGAGAGGAGAAGGCTCCCAGGAGACCTCATTGTGGCCTTCTGAAGGGGGCTCCAAGAAAGCTGGGGAGGGACTTTTGAAGGTGACAGGGAGGGATAGGACTGGAGAGGATGGATCCAAGCTAGAGGAGAGGAGATTCAGACCAGATGTGGGGAAGAAATGTGTGGCCATGGCACCTGGGGACATGGTTTTGTGGCTGTGGTGATGTTGGGTTGATGGTTGGAGTTGATGATCTTAGAGGTCTTATCCAACCTCCCAAAAAATTCTGTGATTAGAGGCCTGGAGCTCCTCTCCTATGGGGACAGGCTGAGGGAGTTGGGGCTGTTCAGTCTGGAGAAGAGAAGGCTCTGAGGTGGCCTTATTGTGACCTTCCAGGATCTGCAGGGGGCTCCAAGAAAGCTGGGGAAGGACTTTTGAGGGTGTCAGGGAGGGATAGGACTGGGGGGGATGGAGCAGAACTAGAAATGGGGAGATTGAGATTGGCTGTGAGGAAGAAGTTGTTGGCCATGAGGGTGGTGAGAGCCTGGCCCAGGTTGCCCAGGGAGGTGGTGGAAGCCTCCTGCCTGGAGATGTTTGCAGCCAGGCTGGAGGTGGCTGTGAGCAACCTGCTGTGGTGTGAGGTGTCCCTGCCCATGGCAGGGGGCTTGGAGCTGGCTGACCCTTGAGGTCTCTTCCAGCCCTGACCATTCTGTGATTCTATGAGTCTGACAAGCTATCAAAAGAAAGATGAAGACTTGGCAAGCCTTTGGCAATGAAAAAACCACCAAAAGAGAGTTTAAGCTCAGCCAGGCTTTTGTATCCCAACGCTCCCCAGCCTGTGAGTCTTGTTGGTGCTCTGCTAACTTTTTTTGTCTATTTATTGTTTCATTTTTCCACTCAGGGAAAAGCAAACCACAGACTCATGGTCTGCTTTCCCTGGTGTTTCTCTTGAACAATTCACTGCTGTCTTTCCTGCTCCTTGCCTTTTGTTCCTTTCTTCTTGGTTTGCCAAGGCTGGGAAGGGAAGAGCCAGCTGAGCTGACTGCTGCCCAGCCACTTCAAACCCGTCCCAGGTTGCATGAGCTGGAAGTGCCAACATTAATGCTGCTAATTTTTAGAACCCAAAGGTTGTTAATTGCCCTCATTATCTTGTCTTTCCCTGCTTAATTGGTTGTAACTGGAAGGCACGCTCCAGCCTCTCTGCAATCTTTTGCAACTCATCTTCAGTGGCTGCACAGGCAGGGGTTGGGGTTTGGGTGGATTTGGGGTTTCTTAGGCACAGGCTTTCGTGGTGCAGTGGTCTGGAGTGCCTTGCTACTCCTGTGGGATCCTACAAGAAGCTCTTGTGTCTCTAGCACAGAATCCCAGCAGGTTGGGGGTGGGAAGGGACTTCTGGGGATCACCCAGTCCAAGCCCCTGCTCCAGCAGGGCACCCACAGCAGCTTGCCCAGCAGCTTGCCCAGCAGCACAGTGCCCAGGGGGGGTTGGAAGCTCTCCACACCAGGAGACTCCACAACCTCTCTTCTGGGCAGCCTGCTCCAGGCCTCCAGCACCCTCACACCAAACAACTTTCTCCTCCTCTTCACATGCAACCTCCTGGGCTCCACTTTGTGCCCACTGCCCCTTGTCCTGTCCCTGGGCACCACTGAGCAGAGCCTGGCCCCAGCCTCTTGCTCCCCACAGCTCCTTTGTCTCTTGCTGAGCATTGCTCAGCTCCCCTCTGGGGCTGCTCTTCTGCAGGCTCTCAGCCCCAGGGCTCTCAGCCTTTGCTCCTCCCAGAGCTGCTCCAGGCCCCTCAGCAGCTTTGCAGCCTCCCCTGGACTCTCTTCAGCAGTTCCCTGTCTCTCTTGGACTGGGGAGCCCAGAACTGAAAAAACATACTCCAGATGTGGCCTCATCAGGGCAGAGTAGAATGAGAGGACAACCTCCCTCACCCTGCTGGTCAGTCTTTGCCTAATGCTCCCCAATACATGCTTAAATGTGTCCATAATTAATATTTTAATGATATTTTATGTTCCCCCCCACTATTTTTTCATTCTGGTTGCTCAAATCCAAGGCAGACTTGTGACAAGCTTTCTCGTGTGGCCACACCACCTCCACAAGATGCAGGAGTGGTGCTCCAGAATAGCATAGCATAGCATAGCATAGCATAGCATAGCATAGCATAGCATAGCATAGCATAGCATAGCATAGCATAGCATAGCATAGACCAGGTTGGAAAGTAGCTTTGAGATCATCAAGTCCAACCTCTCACCCAGAATCATCTAATCAATTAAACCATGGCACCAAGCACCCCATCCAGGCTCTTCTTAAACACCTCCAGTGATGGTGACTCCACCACCTCCCTGGGCAGCACATTCCAATGGGCAATGACTCTCTCTAGGAAGAACTTTCTCCTCACCTCCAGCCTAAACTTCCCCTGGCACAGTTTGAGACTGTGTCCTCTTGTTCTGGTTATGGGTGCCTGGGAGAAGAGACCAACCCCCACCTGGCTACAACCTCCCTTCAGGGAGTTGTAGAGAGCAAGAAGGTCTCCCCTGAGCCTCCTCTTCTCCAGGCTAAGCAACCCCAGCTCCCTCAGCCTCTCCTCCCAGGGCTGTGCTCCAGACCCCTCCCCAGCCTTGTTGCCCTTCTCTGGACACCTTCCAGTCTCTCAATGTCCTTCTGAAACTGAGGAGCCCAGAACTGGACACAGGATTCAAGGTGTGGCCTAACCAGTGCAGTGTACAGGGGCAGAATGACCTCCCTGTTCCTGCTGGCCACACTCTTCCTGATACAGGCCAGGATGCCATTGGCCTTCTTGGCCACCTGGGCACATTGCTGGCTCCTGTTCAGCTGCTGCCCACCACTCCCCCCAGGTCTCTTTCTACCTGGCTGCTGCAGCAACACTGTCCCCAGCCTGTAGGGCTGCATGGGGTTGTTGTGGCCCCCAGACTGCAGGTGGGGGTTCCTGCTGTGGGACACCACCATTCACCTTGCAAAAGCTCCCTGGGCCTCATTTTTCCGTAGCCTGCTCAAAGCAGCTCCTTAATGCTTCCTTGGTCCATTAGCACCACCGTGACGGGGCTGCTCACAGTCACAGCAGCCAATTAGCAGCTCTTTAATCTCCTGCATTGTTTGTCAGGGAGGTGTGACAGGCTGCCAGGCTGCCATGCTAATTAGCAGCCTTCTGCAGAAGGGGGAAAAATTGCTCTTGTTTGACAAACATCTCAAGTTAAAGAAGCAAGGACCAGCAAGTGTGGAAACAAACTTCTTCCTGCCAGGGTGCACCGCAGGGGACTGAAGGGCTTGGGTAATTACTAATGGGAGGGAGGACCTTTCACCTGCTTGTAATCCATCAGAGAGCTTATGGAGTGGAAGGGAAGAAAGGACTTTTAAAAGCTTTACATTAATGTAGGGTTCAAAGTGCCGGTTGTGGAGCCTCTGAAGTTGGGCTTCTAGAGTTTGCTGATATTTACCCTGTTTGAAAAGCAGCTAACCTGAATGCCTGTACCTGGCCTCCCTTTTCACCCTTTCATGGATCACTTCTCCCCTCAAAACTCTGTTTCCATGTAAGATCACAGTATCACAGTATAACTTAGGTTGGAAAGGACCTCGAGGATCATCGAGTCCAACCTAAGATCCCATGCTTGAAGTGAAGAAATGTTCAGGAGCATCAGGAAGACAGAGAGGAGTTGCAGAGCTACCATCCAAACCTGCTCTTCAGTGTTTCAGCTCAGCTTAAGTCAGCTCCTGTCCACTATGCCATGAGAATCACAGAACCACAGAGGACCCTCAGCACCACCAAGTCCAACCCAGAGCCCTACTCTGCAAGGCTCACCCCTAAACCAGAGCCCCAAGCACCACAGCCAAACCACCTTCAAACACAGCCAGGCTTGGGGACTCCACCACCTCCCTGGGCAGCACATTCCAATCCCTGACCACTCTGGATGGGAACAGATTCTTCCTGCTGTCCAGTCTGAACCTCCCCAGGGGCAGCTTGAGGCCATTGCCTCTTGTTCTGTCACTAATTACTGTGAGCAGAGACCAGCAGCAGCCTCTCCACAACCTCCTTTCAGGGAGCTGTGGACAGCCAGGAGGTCTCCCCTCAGCCTCCTCTCTTTCACACCAACCAGCCCCAGCTCCTTCAGCTGCTCTCCATCAGATTTCTTCTCCAGGCCTTTCCCAGCTCCCTTGCCCTGCTCTGCACTCACTCCAATGGCACTGCTGAGGCTGCACCTTGAGTACTGCTGTCAGTTTTGTGCCCCTCACTACAAGAGAGGCATTGAGGTGCTGGAGCAGTTCCAGAGAAAGGCAACAAGCTACAGAAGGATTTGGAGAATAGGGCTGGGGAGGAGCGGCTGAGGGAGCTGGGGTTGATTAGCCTGCAGAAGAAGAGGCTGAGGGGAGACCTCATGGCTCTCTACAACTCCCTGACAGGAGTTTAGAGGCAAGTGGGGATTATTGTAATTCTCCCTAGTCTCAGGTGATGCAAGGAGAGGAAATGGCCTGAAATTGTGCCAGGGGAGGCTTAGGTTGGAGATTAGGAGAAATGTCTTTGCTGCAGGAGTGGTCAGGGGCTGGCAGAGGCTGCCCAGGGAGGTGGTGGAGTCCCCAGCCCTGGAGGTGTTCAAGGAAGCTGTGTGGCCATGGCACTTGGGGACAGGGTTTGGTGGCCATGGTGGGGTTGGGCTGACACTTAGACTCCAGGATCTTAGAGGTCTTTTCCAATGTGGTGGTTCAGGCTGGGTGCCTCCTGCTGCTGCCACACAACCTACACCCCTGGTGTCCTGAGGCTCCAGCCCAGGGGGTGGGCACAGGAAGCTTTCAGATAGTGGTAGACAGCCAGGAGGTCTCCCCTCAGCCTCCTCTCTTTCACACTAACCAACCCCAGCTCCTTCAGCTGCTCTCCATCAGATTTCTTCTCCAGGCCCTTCCCAGCTTCCTTGCCCTGCTCTGCCCTGGCTCCAGCACCTCCACAGCTCTCTGCTATTGAGGTGCCCAACACTGGAGCCAGCACTCGAGGTGTGGCCTCCCCAGAGCTGAGTGCCAGGGGACAATCCCCTCCCTGCTGCTGCTGGACACAGCATTGCTGATCCCAGCCAGGAGGCCTTTGGCTTTCTTGGCCCCCTGGGCACACTGCTGGCTCACATTCAGCTGCTTGTCCATCAGCACCCCCAGGTCCCTTTCTGCCAGCAGCTTTCCAGCCACACTGCCCCAAGCCTGGAGCTTTGCTTGGGGTTGTTGTGCCCCAAGTGCAGGACCTGGCCCTTGGCCTTGTTGAAGCATGCTTTGCTCATGCTGTGGAGCTGGTCACAGCCTGCAGTCTCCAGCATTGCCATGGAAGATCTTTGCACTATTCCTCCTGATGAAATGAAAGGTGACAGAAAGAGGTAAGGGAGTTCTGGCTGTTGACCTGGAAGGAGGCATTGCCAAGGGCTTTGGAGTCCAGCACCAGAAAAATCAAACTCTAGGTGTAAGATGGTTTGTGCCCCCAAATGATACCTCTCCCTGAGCTCAGGGAAAGATTCTTACCTAGCATCTCACAGCTGGCTTTGGGGCAGCTGATGGTGCCCCTGCACTGAGCAGATCCCTTGAGATCCAAAGGAGGATCAGATAAGACTGGTTTTGAGGTTGGTCCCTCTAGTCTGTGGCCTGTCAGTAAAAGACTTCCTATCTAATTCAGGTCTACCAAGGGTTTGATAGAGTTTGCCAAGGTAGTAGAAGAGGACATTTAGCATTGTTCTGCTGGGAATAGCCTCCACAAACTCTGTGTCATGTGAGCAGACTGCCAGCTTCTGGCATCATGGGAAGATGGTCATTTAATCTCTCTTCAAGAAGGCAATGACCAATGATTTACCGGTTCACAGGCTCACAGGATGCTAGGGGTTGGAAGGGATCTCTGGAGATCTGCCAGTCTAAGCCCCTTGCCAGAGCAGGAGCAGAGAATCCAGCACAGGTCACACAGGAACACATCCAGACAGGGCTGGAAAGGCTCCAGAGAAGGAGACTCCACAACCTCTCTGGGCAGCCTGCTCCAGGGCTCTGGGACCCTCACAGGGAAGAAGTTCCTCCTCATGCTGAGGTGGAACCTCCTGTGCTGCAGTTTCCATCCATTGCCCCTTGTCCTATCCCAGGGCACAACTGAGCAGAGCCTGTCCCTGTCCATTCCTTCCTGACCCCCAGCCCTCAGCTATTTCATAGTTTCATAGTTTCATAGTTTCATAGTTTCATTCAGGGTTGGAAGGGACCACAAGGATCATCTAGTTCCAACCCCCCTGCCATGGGCAGGGACACCCCACACTACATCAGGCTGGACAGAGCCTCATCCAGCCTGGGCTTAAACACCCCCAGGGACGGGGCCTCGACCACCTCCCTGGACAACCCATTCCAGGGCTTCACCACTCTCATGGGGAAGAACCTCCTCCTCCCCTCCAGCCTCAATCTCCCCACCTCCAGCTTCATTCCATTCCCCCTAGTCCTGTCACTACCTGAGATCCTGAGCAGTCCCTCCCCAGCATTCCTGTAGCCCCCTTCAGATCCTGGAAGGCCACAATGAGGTCACCTGGGAGCCTTCTCTTCTGCAGACTGTACAGCCCCAACTCCTTCAGTCTGTCCTCACAGCAGAGGTGCTCCAGCCCTCTGCTCATCCTCCTGGCCCTTCTCTGGACACGTTCCAGCACCTCCACATCCCTCTTGCAATAGGGGCTCCAGAACTGGAGGCAGTACTCCAGGTGGGGTCTCACCAGGGCTGAGCAGAGGGGGAGGATCACCTCCCTTGCCCTGCTGGCCACACTTCTCCTGCTGCAGCCCAGGATCTGATTGGCCTTGCGGGCTGCAAGTGCACACTGAGAGCTCCTGGTGAGCTTTTTGTCCACCAGCACCCCCAAGTCTCTCTCCTCAGGGCTACTTTCCAGCCAGTCCCTGCCCAGCCTGCATTTGTGCCTGGGATTGCCTCGACCCAGCTGCAGGACCCTGCCCTTGGTCTTGTTGAACCTCCTGAGGTTGGCTTGTGCCCACCTCTCCAGCCTGTCCAGGTCCCTCTGGATGGCCTCCTTTCCCTTCAGCTGTCTGCTGCACCACACAGCTTGGTGTCATCAGCAAACTTGCTGAGGGTGCACTCAATGCCACTGTCCATGTCCCCCACAAAGATGTTGAACAAGCCTGGTCCCAGGACTGATCCCTGAGGGACTCTGCTTGTCCCTGGCCTCCACTGGGACATGGAGCCATTGACAGCCACTCTTTGGGTGCAGCCATCCAGCCAATTCCTCATCCATCTAGTGGTCACCCCTCACACCCATGTGTCACCAGCCTGGAGCCCAGGATGTGGTGCAGGACAGTGTCGAAGGCTTTGCTCAGGTCCAGGTAAATGACATCAGTTGCTCTCCCCTCATCTATTAATTTTGTCACCTGCTCATAGAAGGCCACCAGGTTGGTCAGGCAGGATTTGCCCTTGGCAAAGCCATGCTGACTGTTCCCAATCACCTCTTCACTATTCTTTTGAGCGAGTAGTGACTCCAGGAGGATCTGCTCCATGATCTTTCCAGGCACAGAGGTGAGACTGACTGGCCTGGAGTTCCCTGGTTCCTCCTTCTTGCCCTTTTTGAAGATGGGAGCAATGTTTCCCCTTTTCCAGTCTGTGGGGACTGCCCCAGACTGCCAGGACTTTTGAAATATATTGATAGACATTGATCAGATGCCTCTCAGCCTTCTCCTCTGCAGACTAAACAGCCCCAGGGCTCTCAGCCTCTCCTCCCCAGGCAGTGCTGCAGTCCCTTCAGCATCCTTGGAGCCCTCCCTCGGACTCTCTCCAGCAGATCCCTGTCCCTCCTGAGCTGGGCAGCCCAGAGCTGGATGCAATATTGCAGGTGAGGTCTCAGCAGGGCAGAGCAGAGGGGGAGGAGAACCTCCCTGGCTGTGCTGGCCACACTCCTCTGGATGCAGCCCAGGACCCCCTTGGCCTTCTTGGCCCCAGGGACACATTGCTACCTCACTGATTTGAGCAAAAGGAGTTGGAAATCCAAGGGGGTTCAATGGTGTTTGCATGGAGATGGGATTATTTTTTGCCATCTTTTTGAGGTGAAATCAACCCCAGAGTTGTGTTGAGCTTTGGGGTTTGCAGCTGCTTCCCAATCTGAGCTTGACAACTTGCAGTCACATCTCAATTTTGACATGAAAGCTAGGCGTGAACTGAGAAAAGAAGGATGACAGATAGCCCCCACCCCCTCTTGCAAAGCTAATCCAGTGAATTGCAGAATGGGTGTTTGGAAGAGGAAAAGCTTCCTCAAGTGGCTAATCAAATCCTGATGGTTTTGGATACCTGGTCAGAAAGGAAAAGATGATTTTTCATCTATTGAGCTGCTGTGAGAGGGCAGGTGAAATGCTGCAGCCTCTGCTGGGCACTCACTCCAGACATAGAAGGATGTGGGAAAGCCAGAAGCTCTTCAGAGAGCAACAAGAATTAGGAAGGATGTGGAGAGATTGGTGACTTGATGTGTGAGGAAATATAAACGGCACTAAATATGTATTGCTTGCTCATGACACAGCTAACACTGAAGGAGCTCTCTTGACTCTGTGGTTGATGAGGTGAAATGAGTAAAGTGGATGCAAAGAATAGTTGCCTGCTGGGTGGAAGGCACAGTGCTTTTGAACTGGACCAACCTCTTCTCTTTGGCAGTTGGGGGTGGCTGATGAGGAGAGGAGAGGAGAGGTTTGGAGAGGAGAGGTTTGGAGAGGTTTGGAGAGGTTTGGAGAGGAGAGGAGAGGGGGAGGGGAGGGGAGGGGAGGGGAGGGGAGGGGAGGGGAGGGGAGGGGAGGGGAGGGGAGGGGAGAGGAGGGGAGAGGAGAGGAGAGGAGAGGAGAGGAGAGGAGAGGAGAGGAGAGGAGAGGAGAGGAGAGGAGAGGAGAGGAGAGGAGAGGAGAGGAGAGGAGAGGAGAGGAGAGGAGAGGAGAGGAGAGGAGAGGAGAGGAGAGGAGAGGAGAGGAGAGGAGAGGAGAGGAGAGGAGAGGAGAGGAGAGGAGAGGAGAGGAGAGGAGAGGAGAGGAGAGGAGAGGAGAGGAGAGGAGAGGAGAGGAGAGAATAAACCAGGTTGGAAGAGACCTTCAAGATCATTGACTCCAACCTATCATCCAACACCTCCTAATGAACTAACCCATGGCACCAAGCACCCTATCAAGTCTCCTCCTGAACGCCTCCAGTGATGGTGACTCCACCACCTCCCTGGGCAGCACATCCCAATGGCCAATCTCTCTCTCTGTGTAAAACTTCCTCCTAACCTCCAGCCTAAACCTCCCCTGGCACAGCCTGAGACTGTGTGCTCTTGTTCTGGTGCTGGCTGCCTGGGAGAAGAGACCAACCCCCACCTGGCTACAACCTCTCTTCAGGCAGATGCAGAGAGCAAGAAGGTCTCCCCTGAGCCTCCTCTTCTCCAGGCTAAGCAACCCCAGCTCCCTCAGCCTCTCCTCACAGGGCTGTGCTCCAGACCCCTCCCCAGCTTTCTTGCCCTTCTCTGGACACCTTCCAACATCTCAACATCTTTCCTAACCTGAGGGGCCCAGAACTGTTGTAGAATGAAATTTGCTGCCCGTCCAAGGCCACAGATAGGCCTCAAGCCCGTCCCAGAATACCAAACAAGTGCTCATGACCTGTGCTGGGAGCAGGGGAGGGGGAGAAAAGGGCAAGAACAGAGAGTGATGTCTGCTTATATAGGGGTGCAGGGTGATGGGAGTGAAACAATCACAGACTTGTTAGTGTTGGAGGGGAGCTCAAGGATCAGCTAGTTCCAACCTGTAACAAATACTGCCCTATCCTGTATCCCCCCTCTTGTACTCTCTGGTACCTCTGGAGGACCTTTTTTTCTAGGGTTCTTAAACCCATAACACACAAAAAATTACCAAGTGCCATAGAAGGCCTTGAGTTGGAAGGGACCTTACAGATCATCCAGTCTCAACACCCCTGCCATGGGCAGGGACACACCACACCAGCCCAGGATGCTCAAAACCTCCTGGTTAATGCTCTCTGCCTGTGGGTTAAACAAAGGTAAGCTTCTCCCTCTTCAGAACCATGAGGGCTAACAGCACAATGCCTCTCCCCATGGAAAAAAGAATGCAGCTTCTCCTTTGTTTCTTAATTTGTAATGAAGGTGAGCAGCTAATTAATGTGCTCAGACTCTTGTGACCTGCCTGCACAGACAAGGGGTTTAAAGGCTTATTTAGTAAGAACAAATAACTAGCAGTGAGTTTCTAGTGGGAGCATCTGTCCAGAGGCTGGTCTATCTCTCTGGCCACACCTGTGTCCAGTTCTGGGCTCCTCAGGCTAGGAAGAAGGTTGAGATGCTGGAAGGTGTCCAGAGAAGGGCAAGAAAGCTGGGGAGGGGTCTGGAGCACAGCCCTGTGAGGAGAGGCTGAGGGAGCTGGGGTTGCTTAGCTTGGAGAAGAGGAGGCTCAGGGGAGACCTCATTGCTCTCTCCAACTCCCTGAAGGGAGGTTGTAGCCAGGTGGGGGTTGGTCTCTTCTCCCAGGTAACCAGCACCAGAACAAGAGGACACAGTCTCAGGCTGTGGCAGGGGAGGTTTAGGCTGGAGGTGAGGAGAAAGTTCTTCCCAGCAAGAGTAATTGGCCACTGGGATGTGCTGCCCAGGGAGGTGGTGGAGTCCCCATCCCTGGAGGTGTTCAAAAAGGGATTGGATGTGGCACTTGGAGCCATGGTTTAGTTGTCAGGAGGTGTTAGGTATTAGCTCATAGGTTGGACTTGATGATGTCTGAGGTCTTTTCCACCCTGGTTGATTCTGTGATTCTCTGAATCCATAAACATCTCAGTTCCTCAGGCTTTTGGGGGAAATCTGCCTGTGGCTGTCAGTTGTGTACCAAAGGGGAAACCCCAGATTTTTTTCATGCTTTCCAGCATTCTGGAAGAGTATTGTACACACTCCAGCCCTAATTGGTGTGAGGAGTTCAGACCAACACAAAGCCAGCCAGCTTCACCCAGCCCCAGTGAGAGCAGGATGTTTATCCTTTCAGCTCAATCCAAACTGAAGTTGCAGAGGGACCTTGCCAGGCTGGGCAGATGGGCAGAGTCCAAGGGCAGGAGATTGAACACATCCAAGTGCCAGGTGCTGCACATTGGCCACAGCAACCCCAGGCAGTGCTACAGGCTGGGGTCAGAGTGGCTGAGAGCAGCCAGGCAGAGAGGGACCTGGGGGTGCTGGTTGATGGTAGGCTGAACAGGAGCCTGCAGTGTGCCCAGGCAGCCAAGAGGTGCCAAGGGCATCCTGGCCTGCATCAGGAAGAGTGTGGCCAGCAGGAGCAGGGAGGTCATTGTGCCCCTGTACACTGCACTGGTTAGGCCACACCTTGAGTCCTGTGTCCAGTTCTGGGCCCCTCAGTTTAGGAAGGAGGTTGACTTGCTGGAAGGTGTCCAGAGAAGGGCAAGAAAGCTGGGGAGGGGTCTGGAGCACAGCCCTGTGAGGAGAGGCTGAGGGAGCTGGGGTTGCTTAGCCTGGAGAAGAGGAGGCTCAGGGGAGACCTTCTTGCTCTCTCCAACTCCCTGAAGGGAGGTTGTAGCCAGGTGGGGGTTGGTCTCTTCTCCCAGGCAGCCAGCAGCAGAACAAGAGGACACAGTCTCAAGCTGTGCCAGGGGAGGTTTAGGCTGGAGGTTAGGAGGAAGTTCTACACAGAGAGAGTGATTGCCCATTGGAATGGGCTGCCTGGGGAGGTGATGGAGTCACCATCACTGGAGGTGTTCAGGAGGAGACTTTATGGGGTGCTTGGTGCCATGGGTTGGTTGTTCAGGTGGTGTTGGATTGGTTGATGGGTTGGACATGATGATCTTGAAGGTCTCTTCCAACCTGGTTTATTCTATTCTATTCTCTTTGTTTTCTCCTGTCTTCTCTGTGGGACAAAGAAATATGTGAGTGGCTCAGAGAGGTGTTTCAGCAGCTGAGTCTGGCTTGAGGACAGCTCTCTGTCACTGTGGTGCTCCTCCTGAGAGCTGTGAATCCAATTTCCCCCTTGCTTTGTGCAGTGAGTAGGACAAAAGCAGAAGTTTGGGAGCGCAGTGCTCGACTTTCCCTTCCCTCCTCGCAAGAGGCAGACGAGCTGCAGGTGCTGCTGTTTGCTCCTGATAAGTATGGTGAGTTTTAGAAGTGTGTGCCCAGAAAGCTGCCTTTGGATCCCAAAAGGATGTAGCTTCTTTGTCCTGAGGAACAATGCACCTTTTCACCCCTGGGTGCTGGTTGGGAAGCTGTGAGGCTTCGGGAGGGCGCTGCCTCCGCGCATGGCGCTGCAGCTGCAGCTCAGAGGAGAGCAGCTCCTGCTTTGGGCCGAGTTGGGAATGTATTACTTGGGCTGGTCTGCTTCTAGCACAACTTGTTAAATGATTCTCATTATTCTCCTCACCAGGATGCTTTAACAACACCCTGGAGCTGTTTCCCTCTTCTTGCTAGCTGTCCAATACCCTCTGCTGCCTGCTGGCTGCAACTTTTCCCTTTTAATTAAATCATTGAGATGAGAACTGAGGGCTATGAGCTCAGGAAGAATTTGTTTTCCTGGGACTCTTGCTCATGCCAAGTGTGACAAAAGCCTAAGCAGATTATTAATGATTCAAGCCTTCTTTTGCAATTCTTCCTTCCCAGAAAGCTGAGAGGAGTTGTTCTTGGGGAGGTGCAAGCCTGCGGTGCCAGGTGGTGCAGGCTGAGCATGGAATCATCACAGCATGTTAGAGGTTGGAAGGGACCTCCAGAGATCATTCAGTCCAACCCCCCTGCCAGAGCAGCATCACCCAGGGCAGGCTGCACTGGAAGGCATCCAGGTGGGGTTGGAAAGGCTCCAGAGCAGGAGACTCCACAACCTCTCTGGGCAGCCTGCTCCAGGCCTCTGTCACCCTCACACCAAAGAAGTTTCTCCTCATGTTGAGCTGAAACCTTCCCTCTTCAAGTTTGTCTCCATTGCTCCTTGGCTTATCACTGTGCACCACCCAAAGGAGCTTGGCCCCCTCCACCTGACCCCCAGCCCTCAGCTATTGATAGACATTGATCAGATCCCTCTCAGCCTTCTCCTCTCCACACCAAACAGCCCCCAGGGCTCTCAGTCTCTCTTCACAGGGGAGATGCTCAAGTCCCCTAAGCATCCTCCTGGCTCTCCCTTGGACTCTCCCCAGCAGGTCTCTGTCTCTCTTGAGCTGGGGAGCCCAGAGCTGGCCACAGGATTGCAGCTGTGGTCTCAGCAGGGCAGAGCAGAGGGGGAGCAGAACCTCCCCAGCCCTGCTGGCCACACTTTGCTTGCAGCCCCCCAGGATGCCATTGGCTCTCTTGGCCCCCAGGGCACATTGCTGTCCCATGCAGAACCTGCTGCCCCTCAGCACTCCAAGGTCTTTCTCCATGGAGCTGCTTTCCAGCAGGGCAGTCCCTAACCTGTCCTGGTGCCTGCTGCTATTCCTCCCCAGCTGCAGGACTCTGCACTTGTCCTTATTGACCTTCCTGAGGTTTGCCTGCAGCCAGCTCTCAGCCTGTCCAGCTCTGGGTGGATGCCAGCACAGCCTGAGGGGTCTCACCCCCACCCCCAGGTTTGTATCACCCCCAGGAACTTGCTGAGGGTGCACTCAATGCCCTCAGCCTGGTCATTTATAAAGATATTGAACAGAACTGGACCCAGTACTGATCCCTGGGGAACACCACTGCCTCCAGGCTGACTCTGTGCCACTGCTGACCACCCTCTGAACTCTGCTGTGGAGCCAGTTTGCAATCCAGCTCACTGACCAATCATCTGTGCCACATCTCCTGAGCTTTTCTGTGAGGATATTATGGGAGACTGTCAAAAGCTGTCCTGAAGCCAAGGTTGATGGCATCCACTGCTCTTCCCTCATCTACCCATCTGGCCATAAGTTCATAGAAGGCTATCAGATTAGTCAGACAGGATCTCCCCATGGTTGGCTACTCCTGATACCCTTCTTGTCTTCCATGAGGAAGAGATGACCTCCAGGATGAGCTGCTCCATCATCTTCCCAGGGATGGGGGTGAGGCTGACTGCTCTGTAGTTACCTGGGTCCTCCTCCTTGCCTTCTTTGAAGATTGGTGTGACATTTGGTTTTCTCCAGTCCCCAGGCACCTCTCCTGTTCTCCAGGACTTTTCAAAGATGATGGTGAGAGGCTCTGCAGCAGTTAGCAGCAGCCCTCTCAGCACTCCTGGCTGCAGCCCATCGGGGCCCATGGATTTGTGTTTCTTCAGTTGGTACAAGAGATCTCTAGCCCAGTCCTGACTGACCAGTGGAGTCTTTGCATCTCTCCAGGTCTGCTCCCTTGCTTCCAGAGACTGAGAGGCTGGCCTTAGGAGTAAAGACTGAGGCAAGGAATTCATTCAGCAACTCTACCATCTTTGCATCCTCCTGGCCAAGCTGTCAGCAGCACTCTGAGCTGGGTTAGGAACTGGCTGGAGGTTGAGCCCAGAGAGTGGTGGTGAATGGTGCCACAGCCAGCTGGCAGCCAGGCACCAGTGGTGTGCCCCAGGGAGCAGTGCTGGGCCCCAGCCTGTTCAGTATCTTTACTGATAATCTGGATGAGGGCATTGAGTCCATCATCAGTAAATTTGCTGATGACACCAAGCTGGGGGGCAGGAGTTGATCTGCTGGAGGGTAGAGAGGCTCTGCAGAGGGACCTGGACAGGCTGGACAGATGGACAGAGTCCAAGGGCAGGAGATTGAACACATCCAAGTGCCAGGTGCTGCACATTGGCCACAGCAACCCCAGGCAGTGCTACAGGCTGGGGACAGCAGCTGAACAGGAGCCAGCAGTGTGCCCAGGCAGCCAAGAAGGCCAAGGGCATCCTGGCCTGCATCAGGCAGAGTGTGGCCAGCAGGAGCAGGGAGGTCATTCTGCCCTGTGCTCAGCACTGCTGAGGCCACACCTTGAGTCCTGTGTCCAGTTCTGGGCTCCTCAGTTGAGGAAAGATGTTGAGCTGCTGGAAGGTGTCCAGAGAAGGGCAAGAAAGCTGGGGAGGGGTCTGGAGCACAGCCCTGTGAGGAGAGGCTGAGGGAGCTGGGGGGGTTTAGTTTTGTAGTGGTTTGAGCCTTACCTGGAGTTTAATGGCTCAGATGGTAGCAAACCAAGAATTCCTAAGCCCCTCCACCCCTGCTTTTCCCTGATACATCCCTTTGGATGCAGCCCAAGGTAATTCCAGAGGGGTTTGGGCAGCTGATTCTTCCTGTCCCAAGTTGATTTAGCTTTATCTTTATTAATTGCTGTGACTTTTTATCTCAGTGAAAGAAATATAGACACCCCCCCCCCCAAAAAAATAATCAACTGAACAGGCATTGAGGTGGTAGACTGTCCCTGCAGAGAGGCTGGGAGCATTGCATAGCAGAGCATGTTTCATCCAGCAGTTCCATTTGGTGTAGAACAAGCCTTTTCATTTCCTAATGTGATGGATGGCGTGGAGCAGGGTAATGTAATCGGCACATTTAATTCCAGGCAGCCTCCTCTCCTCCCCAATCAGCACCCAGGAGCATGGAGCTCGTTGTCTACCTGCTCAGAATTCATTCTGGCTGAATGGGGAGGTATGAACTCCAGAGAAGCTTCTCTGTTCTGAGGGGAACATGATAAGAATAACAGGGGAAAAAAAGCAGAGAGGAGGTTTCCAGGTAAGCTTTGCCAGGTGGTTATTGGTTGGTTGGACAAGTGGAGTCCCTCAGGGATCAGTCCTGGCACCAGGCTTGTGCAACATCTCTGCTGGTGCCATGGACAGTGGCACTGAGTGCACCCTCAGCAGGGTTGCTGATGACACCAAGCTGTGTGGTGCAGCAGACAGCTGGAGGGAAGGGACCCGGACAGGCTGCAGAACTGGGCCCATGACAGCCTCATGAGGATCAACAGGATCAAGGGCAGGGTCCTGCAGCTGGGGCAGGTCAACCCCAGGCACTGATAGAGGCTGGGCAGGGAGTGGCAGGAGAGCAGCCCACAAGAAAAGGCCCTGGGGGTGCTGGGGAAGGAGAAGCTCAACAGGAGCCAGCAGTCAGCACTTGCAGCCCAGAGAGCCAAGCAGAGCCTGGGCTGCAGCCAGAGAAGAGTGGCCAGCAGGGCCAGGGAGGGGATTCTGCCCCTCTGCTCCACTCTGCTGAGACCACAGCTGCAGCTCTGGGGCCAGTTCTGGAGCCTCTGTGCCAGGAAGGCTCTGGAGGGGCTGGAAGGTGTCCAGAGAAGGGCCAGGAGGAGGAGCAGAGGGCTGGAGCTGCTCTGCTCTGGAGACAGCCTGAGAGAGTTGGGGTTGTGCAGGCTGGAGAGGAGAAGGCTCCCAGGAGACCTTCTGGTGGCCTTCCAGGATCTGCAGGGGGCTCCAAGCAAGCTGGGGAGGGACTTTTGAGGGTGTCAGGGAGTGATAGGAGTGGGGGGGATGGAGCAAAACTAGAAGTGGGGAGATTGAGATTGGCTGTGAGGAAGTTGTTGTTGGCCATGAGGGTGGTGAGAGCCTGGCAGAGGTTGCCCAGGGAGGTGGTGGAAGCCTCCTGCCTGGAGGTGTTTGCAGCCAGGCTGGCTGTGGCTGTGAGCAACCTGCTGCAGTGTGAGGTGTCCCTGCCCATGGCAGGGGGCTTGGAACTGGCTGAGCCTTGAGGTCCCTTCCAGCCCTGACAGTTCTGTGGTTCTAGGACTCTATGTATTGGGTGAGCAACCAGCCTTGTGCCTCTCTTCTTCTGTTGGAGAAACCTGTTGGAAGACCCTTTGGATGAGATGCACACAGTAAGAAATAAGAGCTATGAGAATCCATGCAGGTTACTAAGCAGTGTGATCAGTTTGAAGCTGAGTAGAGAAATGCTCTTATTTATTGGACATCTCTTTTGGAAGCCTCTTTGAAAGCAGGAGCTCAGTGGTGTGTGGTGCTCTGCTTTCCTTCCTCATTTTCCATGAGAGAATGCTAGCTCAGCTTCATGAGCAGCAGATAAAGAAGTATGAACTGCTACATGGAGAATTTTAATGGGATTGAGGGCAGCTGTAAAAGAAAAGGACGTGAAGAGCATCGATGCAGAAAGTGTGGACTGCAAGCCAAGGGAGGCAGGCGAGCAGGGGAGCAGGCAGCGTTTGCTCAGCTGAAACAAAGGCTTGACTTAGCCATCTGCAAACAGAAGGTGGGGGTGGTCAGCAATCACTTGAGTAGGAGTTTAAGGACAGGCATTGTCTGAGATGAGCAGCTTGCTGTATCTTGATGTAAATGAAGGTAAATGAAGGATTTGAAGAGGGCTTCTGGCGAAAGGGAAGCTTTTTGGGGACTCCATGAAGCACAGAGCTGAGTTTTGCACTGCTTTATGAGCTCTGCACCTGATGAGCACAGGGAGCTCATGTCTGCAGTGCGTGTGGGTTCAGTACCAGGCACTCTGGTAAGCTGCTTGGTAGAAGTACTTCAGACATCCTCACTTTGAGGAATAGCAGAGAAAGACCACCCCAACTCTCTCAGCCTTTCATATAATGATAATAATGATAGCAACAACAATACCAACAGAAACAATAATATTAGAGTGTTAATCTAATATCAATAGCATTTAGAACAACAACAACAACTTAAATATCCTCAGATATGCTGGGGGAGGAGAAGCTCAACAGGAGCCAGCAGGGAGCACTTGCAGCCCAGAGAGCCAAGCAGAGCCTGGGCTGCAGCAAGAGAAGTGTGGCCAGCAGGGCCAGGGAGGGGATTCTGCCCCTCTGCTCCACCTCTGCTGAGACCACAGCTGCAGCTCTGGGGCCAGCTCTGGAGCCTCTGTGCCAGGAAGGCTCTGGAGGGGCTGGAAGGTGTCCAGAGAAGGGCCAGGAGGAGGAGCAGAGGGCTGGAGCTGCTCTGCTCTGGAGACAGCCTGAGAGAGTTGGGGTTGTGCAGGCCTGGAGAGGAGAAGGCTCCAGGAGACCTTCTTGAGGCCTTCCAGGATCTGCAGGGGGCTGCAAGAAATCTGGGGAGGGACTTTTGAGGGTGTCAGGGAGTGATAGGACTGGGGGGGATGGAAACAAAACTAGAAGTGGGGAGATTGAGATTGGCTGTGAGGAAGAAGTTGTTGGCCATGAGGGTGGTGAGAGCCTGGCACAGGTTGCCCAAGGAGGTGGTGGAAGCCTCCTGCCTGGAGGTGTTTGCAGCCAGGCTGGCTGTGGCTGTGAGCAACCTGCTGTGGTGTGAAGGTGTCCCTGCCCATGGCAGGGGGCTTGGAACTGGCTGAGCCTTGAGGTCCCTTCCAGCCCTGACAGTTCAGTGATTCTATATATAAATACCTTCAGATCAATGACTTTCATATAATGGTAATGATGATGATGATGATAATAACATCACCAACAGAAACAATAATATTGGAGTGTTAATCTAATACTAATAGCATTAGAATAACCACATCAACAACTTAAATATGCTCAGATACATAAATACCCTCAGGCCAATGACTTCCCTTATTAGGATGAGACATTCCTGCAAAGCAAAACTGCTCCTTGTTTGCAAGCTCCAGGCTGCTGGCCTTCCAAGTCCCTTCACATTCAGGCTGAAGGAGCAAATTGCCAGACAGCAGTTGTGCAGGAAAAGGCTTAAGGTGGAATGGACAGGATCAGGGGCTAGAGGGAGTGAGTGAGTGAGATCCTTGCATGCATTAATGAGGCCATGAGAGGGGCTGAGCAGTCCTTGTGCTCAGCTTGGTGCTGGGGTAGGTCAGAGGTGGAGCAGTGTTGGACACTTTACCTGAGGTTTGAGCATCTTGTCATAAACGAGTGGTAAAAGAATGATCAGTGACCTCTGATTGAAAGTTTAAGTGGCTTGGACCTGGTGGAAATGAGGGGAGGTCAGGAAGAGAATATTGTAACAGTCTTGAAGCCTGAGGTAGGATGTCTTCCCTTATGAAGAAAGCCTTTTTTTCACCTAACAGCTTGAATAGAGAAGATGTTCAGTGTTGAGGAGATGACCTGGGCTATGATGACTCAGAAAGAAGTCAGATCCCAGTGGCTGTGAATGCTGTTGCACCCAGGCGGTGTCTGGTGCCCAGTGGTGTCCCTCAGGGATCAATGGGATGAGAGTCAACAAGGCCAAGTGCAGGCTCCTGCTCTTGGGCCACAATGACCCCATGCAGGCTACAGACTGGGGGTGAGGGGCTGGAGAGCAGCCTGGCAGAGAGGGGTCTGGCAGTGCTGGGTGACAGCAGCTGCACAGGAGCCAGCAGTGTGCCCAGGGGCAGGGAAGGCCAATGGCATCCTGGCCTGGATCAGGAACAGTGTGGCCAGCAGGAGCAGGGGTGGAATTCAGATGACACCAAGCTGGGGGCAGGAGTTGATCTGTTAGAGGATAGGAGAGCTCTGCAGAGGGACCTCAACAGGCTGGACAGATGGGCAGGGGCCAAGGGCATGAGACTGAACACATCCAAGTGCCAGGTGCTGCACATTGGCCACAACAACCCCAGGCAGTGCTACAGGCTGGGGTCAGAGTGGCTGAGAGCAGCCAGGCAGAGAGGGACCTGGGGGGAGTGGTGGACAGCAGCTGAACAGGAGCCAGCAGTGTGCCCAGGTGGGCAAGAAGGCCAAGGACATCCTGGCCTGCATCAGGAAGAGTGTGGCCAGCAGGAGCAGGGAGGTCATTCTGCCCCTGTACACTGCACTGGTTAGGCCACACCTTGAGTCCTGTGTCCAGTTCTGGGCTCCTCAGGTTAGGAAGGAGGTTGAGGTGCTGGAGCAGGTCCAGAGGAGAGCAACCAGAATGGGGGGGGGGGGCTGGGTGGAAAGTCTGACGAGGAGAGGCTGAGGGAGCTGGGGGTGTTCAGCCTGGAGAAGAGGAGACTTAGAGGAGACCTTGTCACTCTCTACAGCTACTTAAAAATTGTAGTCAGGTGGGGGTCAGGCTCTGCTCCCAGGCACCTTGTGACAGGATGAGAGGGCATGGCCTGAAGCTCTGCCAGGGGAGGGTTAGGTTGGATCTTAGGAAGCACTTCCTGATGGAAAGGCTGATTAGGCACTGGGATGGACTGCCCAGGGAGCTGGTGGAGCTGCCATCCCTGGACGTCATAGTGTCATAGAATCAGTCAGGGTTGGAAGGGACCACAAGGATCATCCAGTTCCAACCCCCCTGCCATGGGCAGAGACACCCCACACTAGATCAGCCTGGCCACAGCCTCAGCCAGCCTGGGCTTAAACACCTCCAGGGACAGGGCCCCAACCACCTCCCTGGACAACCCATTCCAGGGCTTCACCACTCTCACGGGGAAGAACTTCCTCCTCCCCTCCAGCCTCAATCTCCCCACCTCCAGCTTCATTCCATTCCCCCTAGTCCTATCACCACCTGAGAGCCTGAGCAGTCCCTCCCCAGCCTTCTTGGAGCCCCCTTCAGATCCTGGAAGGCCACAATGAGGTCACCTGGGAGCCTTCTCTTCTCCAGCCTGAACAGCCCCAACTCCTTCAGTCTGTCCTCACAGGAGAGGTGCTCCAGCCCTCTGCTCATCCTCCTGGCCCTGCTCTGGACACCTTCCAGCACCTCCAGATCCCTCTTGCAATAGGGGCTCCAGAGCTGGAGGCAGGTCTTTAAGAATAGATTGGATGTGCCTTTTGGTGGCATGATGGAGCTGATGTGGTGGTGTCAGGTTGTAGGCTGGGGCTGACAGCCTCAATAATTCTGTGATTCTGGGAAATAGTGAAGTTTTGTAACGTGATGGCCCAGGTTCAAGAGCAAACCCATCCAAAAGGCCTGGGCTTTAGGCACTGACAGGCTGGTGGCCACACCAGTTTCCTGATCTTGCTTGACTATGCTTAAGGTTTGTTAAGTCTAAGCTGAACCCAGAGCCATGTCTGCTGTTACAAGTACAGCTCCTGCCACTTCCCCCATGTGCTGCTGAAGATGCCATCCATGGGCTGCAATCCCTTGAATGGTTCCCATTGAGGAAGACAGGGATGGGGATGGAAGGCAGAAGGGAGAGAGTCCTGCTGGGACAGCAGCCAGGGAAGAAGAGGCTTGAGCCTGGGCAGCCCTCAGCTTGCTGCTGAAGATGCCATCCATGGGCTGCAACGCCTTGGGGGGCACTTGAGGCTCCCCTCTGCTGTCTGCCCCTGCCCACAGCTGCCCCCCTCTGCCTTCCTGCCCCCCAAGGTGGGGCAGAGCTGTGGCAGTGCCCTTGGTGTGCAGAGCAGCAAGCCTGAGGCAGAGGCTTTGTGCCCCCCAGGCCTTGGCAGGAGCTCTGCCCCTCAGCTTCTCCCTGCTAGCAGCAGCCCCTGGCTGTGCCAAGCTGCCCTGAGCTTCAGCAAGTGCCTGAGTGAGCAGAGGCTGAGCTGGGCACTCCCAGCCTGAGCAGAGCTGCTGCTGGGCCAGCTCAGAGCAGGGCAGCAGTGATAAGAACAATTCCCTCGGAAAGGTTAGCAGACAAACTGCTCGTGCCACCCCGGGTGGGGTGAGATATTGTGTTTGACATGCCCTGTTGGGAAGAGTTTCCTTGCTGAGCAGAACTTTGCCCTGGTTCCTTCCAGCCAGGTGCCAGCAGAAGGCATCACTTGGAAGCAGACCCAAGGCAGGGTGTGATTACAGCTAAGCAAGTCCTGCCAGGGCCGGGGGAGCCAAAACTCTTTGGCGCTGAGCACAGCGAAACAGCAGCAACATTCATTTCACCCTTCACAGAGTTCATCATTGCTGCACAAAGCATTCCCTCAGCAGGAGACAACAGCAGCCAAAAGTAAAATAATTGTTTCTCCTTGTGGAGGAATGCTCCAGGAAAGGGCCCTGGGGACTACTCCCAGCAAGTCCAATTTTTCCAGCCATCTCTTGGCAGAGTTCTCCCATCTGCTTTGAGCACATCATTTACCCAGTGCTTAGCCAGAGACAGGGGATAATGGAGCCTGCTGCCCTGCTCCTGGGGAAGGCTGCCTCTTAAAGAGGATTGGTGACCCCAGCAGTCCAATTTGGGGCTGAAGTTATTGCTCTGACATGGGAAATTCTCTGCCCAAGGAAGCGATGAGCCGTTGTGTCTGTAGTAGGAGTTACTTGGGGGGGTTGCTCAGCTCTTGTTTTCCTGCCCTTACAGATAGTGGGTTTGTTGGTTGAAGAGGTGGTGTGTAACACAGCCAGCCAAGGAGCATGGAAGCAAAGGCAGCTCATGGTGTTTTGAGGGGTGGGATTGAGGTGGAAGATCTCTCTATAAAGGTTTTGTTATATGGGCCACGGCCAGAGGCAGTTTCGAAACAATAACTGACTCTGTTGTGAAGTGAGCACATCCTTCACTCACAGCACCATGGCAGGTTTTGGGCGTGGAAGGGACCTCTCAACTCAGCCAGTCCAGCCCCCTGCAGTCAGCAGGGACATCCCCAACCAACCTGACCTTGAATGGTTGCAGGCATGGGGCAGCTCCCACCTCTCTGGGCAACCTGGGACAGGCTCTCAGCATCTTCAGTGTAAAAAACGTCTTCCTTTGCTCCACTCTAAATCTCTAACTCTCTTAGTTTCAAGCAATCATCCCTTGTTCTGTCACAGCAGGCCCTGCTCAAAACTCTGTCCCCAGCTTTCTTATCAGCCTCTTGATGTCCTGAAAGGCCACCAGAAGGTCTCCCTGGAGCCTTCTCTTCTCCAGGCTGCACAACCCCAACTCTCTCAGCCTGGCCTCACAGCAGAGGGCTTCCAGCCCTGCCAGCATTGCTGTGGCCTCCCTGGGCAGCACATTCCAATGGCAAATTACTCTTGCTGGGAAGAATTTCTGCCTCACCTCCAGGCTAAACCTCCCCTGGCACAGCTTGAGACTGTGCCCTCTTGTTCTGGTGCTGGCTGCCTGGGGAGAGGAGAGGAGAGGAGAAGAGAGGAGAGGAGAGGAGAGGAGAGGAGAGGAGAGGAGAGAGAGGAGAGGAGAGGAGAGGAGGAGGAGAGAGGAGAGGAGAGGAGAGGAGGAGAGAGAGGAGAGGAGAGGAGAGGAGAGGAGAGGAGAGGAGAGGAGAGGAGAGGAGAGGAGAGGAGAGAGAGGAGAGGAGAGAGAGGAGAGGAGAGGGAGAGGAGAGGAGAGGGAGAGGAGGAGGAGAGGAGAGGGAGAGGAGAGGAGGGAGCGGGAGGGGAGAGGGAGGAGGAGGGGAGGGAGGGAGGAGGGGAGGGGAGGGGAGGGGAGGGGAGGGAGGAGAGGGGAGGGGAGGGAGAGGGGAGAGGAGAGGAGAGGAGGGAGGGAGAGGAGGA
>NW_027142430.1:932355-988174 GCF_026170545.1 Melanerpes formicivorus
CCTCCTGCATGGTTCTCTGCAATAAATGCAGGGAGCATAACACAGGCAAAAGGCTTTTCCTCCTTCTGTGCTTTTTGGAGGTGTGCTTTGATGTCAGGGGTCGTGAGGGGCACTGCAGAGGACAGGGCTTGATGCTGCTGGTGCTGGGCTAGCCATGCTGGCAGCAGGGCAGCAGCCTTGCAGGAGCCTCCCTATTATCTCTCCTGGTGATTCAAGTTTTGTTTTCATAGCATCCTATAAAAGCTCAGGGTGGAAGGGGCCTCAGAAACTGTGCCACACTCTCACCACCCTCACAAGCAACAACTTCTGCCTCAGCTCCACTCTGACCCTGCTCTGCCTCAGCTTCAAACCATTCCCCCTTGGCCTGGCTCCAGACCCCCTCAGCAAAAGTCTCTCTGCAGCCTTCCTGCAGGATGCCTTCAGGTGCTGGCAGCAGCTCTGAGGTGCCCCTGGAGCCTTCTCCTCTGCAGGCTGCACACCCCCAGCTCCCTCAGCCTGTGCTCACAGCAGAGCTGCTCCAGCACTTGGAGCATCTTTGTGGCCTCCTCTGGCCTCTCTCCAGCAGCTCTGTGTCCTTCTGCTGCTGGAGACACCAGAACTGGAGGCAGGGTTGGAGGTGGGGTCAGAGCAGAGCAGAGCCCGGGGGCAGAATCCCCTCTCCTGCCCTGCTGCCCACACTGCTCTGGCTGCAGCCCAGCACACAGCTGCCTGCTGGGCTGCAGGAGGACACTGCTGGCTCCTGGGGAGCTGCCCAGCACCCAACACCCCTAAGACTCTTTCCTCAGAGCTATTTTCAAGCCCTTCTGCAAGTGTGGAAATATGTGTGGGATGGTCCCAAGCCAGCTGCAGGACCTTGCACTGTGCCTTGTTGAACCTTGTTCAGCTGGCACCAGCCCACTTCCCAAGCCTGTCCAGATCCATCTGGATGGATCCCTGCCCTCAAGTGAGTCCAGCACACCACACTGCTTGCTGTCATCAGCAGAATTGCTGAGGGTAGCAATCTACTTATTTGGTTTCCTTTTCCTTGTGTTTTATCCTAGCATCTTCCAAAAAGAAAACAAAACCAAACACCAAAACAACAAACTTGTGTTTTCCAGGAGGATTCACCTGACAAATGCTCCAGAGACCTCATTCTGATGAGGAATGAACCAGTTACACACAGCACAGGTGCTGATAGGCAGGGCAGACATGGCTGTGCCACAGTGCTGCAAGGCACAAACATCAAAGCAAAGCACAGCCCAGCAGTGACCCATGAGCCCCAAAGCAAGGCACAGCCCCAGGGAGTGACCCATGAGCCCCAAAGCAAGGCACAGCCCAGCAGTGACCCATGAGCCCCAAAGCAAGGCACAGCCCAGCAGTGACCCATGAGCCCCAAAGCAAGGCACAGCCCCAGGGAGTGACCCATGAGCCCCAAAGCAAGGCACAGCCCCAGGGAGTGACCCATGAGCCCCAAAGCAAGGCACAGCCCCAGGGAGTGACCCATGAGCCCCAAAGCAAGGCACAGCCCCAGCAGTGACCCATGAGCCCCAAAGCAAGGCACAGCCCCAGGGAGTGACCCATGAGCCCCAAAGCAAGGCACAGCCCCAGGGAGTGACCCATGAGCCCCAAAGCAAGGCACAGCCCAGCAGTGACCCATGAGCCCCAAAGCAAGGCACAGCCCCAGGGAGTGACCCATGAGCCCCAAAGCAAGGCACAGCCCAGCAGTGACCCATGAGCCCCAAAGCAAAGCACAGCCCAGCAGTGACCCATGAGCCCCAAAGCAAGGCACAGCCCCAGGGAGTGACCCATGAGCCCCAGAGCAAGGCACAGTCCAGCAGTGACCCATGAGCCCCAGAGCAAGGCACAGCCCAGCAGTGACCCATGAGCCCCAAAGCAAGGCACAGCCCAGCAGTGACCCATGAGCCCCAAAGCAAGGCACAGCCCCAGGGAGTGACCCTTGAGCCCCAAAGCAAGGCACAGCCCAGCAGTGACCCATGAGCCCCAAAGCAAGGCACAGCCCCAGGGAGTGACCCATGAGCCCCAAAGCAAGGCACAGTCCAGCAGTGACCCATGAGCCCCAGAGCAAGGCACAGCCCAGCAGTGACCCATGAGCCCCAAAGCAAGGCACAGCCCAGCAGTGACCCATGAGCCCCAAAGCAAGGCACAGCCCCAGGGAGTGACCCATGAGCCCCAAAGCAAGGCACAGCCCAGGGAGTGACCCATGAGCCCCAAAGCAAGGCACAGCCCCAGGGAGTGACCCATGAGCCCCAAAGCAAGGCACAGCCCAGCAGTGACCCATGAGCCCCAAAGCAAGGCACAGCCCAGCAGTGACCCATGAGCCCCAAAGCAAGGCACAGCCCCAGGGAGTGACCCATGAGCCCCAAAGCAAGGCACAGCCCCAGGGAGTGACCCATGAGCCCCAAAGCAAGGCACAGCCCCAGGGAGTGACCCATGAGCCCCAAAGCAAGGCACAGCCCAGCAGTGACCCATGAGCCCCAAAGCAAGGCACAGCCCCAGGGAGTGACCCATGAGCCCCAAAGCAAGGCACAGCCCAGCAGTGACCCATGAGCCCCAAAGCAAGGCACAGCCCAGCAGTGACCCATGAGCCCCAAAGCAAGGCACAGCCCCAGGGAGTGACCCATGAGCCCCAAAGCAAGGCACAGCCCCAGGGAGTGACCCATGAGCCCCAAAGCAAGGCACAGCCCCAGGGAGTGACCCATGAGCCCCAAAGCAAGGCACAGCCCAGCAGTGACCCATGAGCCCCAAAGCAAGGCACAGCCCAGCAGTGACCCATGAGCCCCAAAGCAAGGCACAGCCCAGCAGTGACCCATGAGCCCCAGAGCAAGGCACAGCCCCAGGGAGTGACCCATGAGCCCCAAAGCAAGGCACAGCCCCAGGGAGTGACCCATGAGCCCCAAAGCAAGGCACAGCCCAGCAGTGACCCATGAGCCCCAAAGCAAGGCAAAGCCCAGCAGAGACCCATGAGCCCCAAAGCAAGGCACAGCCCAGCAGTGACCCATGAGCCCCAAAGCAAGGCACAGCCCCAGGGAGTGACCCATGAGCCCCAAAGCAAGGCACAGCCCAGCAGTGACCCATGAGCCCCAAAGCAAGGCACAGCCCAGCAGTGACCCATGAGCCCCAAAGCAAGGCACAGCCCCAGGGAGTGACCCATGAGCCCCAAAGCAAGGCACAGCCCAGCAGTGACCCATGAGCCCCAAAGCAAGGCAAAGCCCAGCAGAGACCCATGAGCCCCAAAGCAAGGCACAGCCCAGCAGTGACCCATGAGCCCCAAAGCAAGGCACAGCCCAGCAGTGACCCATGAGCCCCAAAGCAAGGCACAGCCCCAGGGAGAGACCCATGAGCCCAAAGCAAGGCACAGCCCAGCAGTGACCCATGAGCCCCAAAGCAAGGCACAGCCCAGCAGTGACCCATGAGCCCCAAAGCAAGGCACAGCCCAGCAGTGACCCATGAGCCCCAAAGCAAGGCACAGCCCCAGGGAGTGACCCATGAGCCCCAAAGCAAGGCACAGCCCAGCAGTGACCCATGAGCCCCAAAGCAAGGCAAAGCCCAGCAGAGACCCATGAGCCCCAAAGCAAGGCACAGCCCCAGGGAGTGACCCATGAGCCCCAAAGCAAGGCACAGCCCCAGCAGTGACCCATGAGCCCCAAAGCAAGGCACAGCCCAGCAGTGACCCATGAGCCCCAGAGCAAGGCACAGCCCAGCAGTGACCCATGAGCCCCAAAGCAAGGCACAGCCCCAGGGAGTGACCCATGAGCCCCAAAGCAAGGCACAGCCCCAGGGAGTGACCCATGAGCCCCAAAGCAAGGCACAGCCCCAGCAGTGACCCATGAGCCCCAAAGCAAGGCACAGCCCAGCAGTGACCCATGAGCCCCAAAGCAAGGCACAGCCCAGCAGTGACCCATGAGCCCCAAAGCAAGGCACAGCCCCAGGGAGTGACCCATGAGCCCCAAAGCAAGGCACAGCCCCAGGGAGTGACCCATGAGCCCCAAAGCAAGGCACAGCCCCAGGGAGTGACCCATGAGCCCCAAAGCAAGGCACAGCCCCAGGGAGTGACCCATGAGCCCCAAAGCAAGGCACAGCCCAGCAGTGACCCATGAGCCCCAAAGCAAGGCAAAGCCCAGCAGAGACCCATGAGCCCCAAAGCAAGGCACAGCCCCAGGGAGTGACCCATGAGCCCCAAAGCAAGGCACAGCCCCAGCAGTGACCCATGAGCCCCAAAGCAAGGCACAGCCCCAGGGAGTGACCCATGAGCCCCAAAGCAAGGCACAGCCCCAGGGAGTGACCCATGAGCCCCAAAGCAAGGCACAGCCCCAGCAGTGACCCATGAGCCCCAAAGCAAGGCACAGCCCAGCAGTGACCCATGAGCCCCAAAGCAAGGCACAGCCCAGCAGTGACCCATGAGCCCCAAAGCAAGGCACAGCCCCAGGGAGTGACCCATGAGCCCCAAAGCAAGGCACAGCCCCAGCAGTGACCCATGAGCCCCAAAGCAAGGCACAGCCCCAGGGAGTGACCCATGAGCCCCAAAGCAAGGCACAGCCCAGCAGTGACCCATGAGCCCCAAAGCAAGGCACAGCCCAGCAGTGACCCATGAGCCCCAAAGCAAGGCACAGCCCCAGGGAGTGACCCATGAGCCCCAAAGCAAGGCACAGCCCCAGGGAGTGACCCATGAGCCCCAAAGCAAGGCACAGCCCCAGCAGTGACCCATGAGCCCCAAAGCAAGGCACAGCCCCAGGGAGTGACCCATGAGCCCCAAAGCAAGGCACAGCCCAGCAGTGACCCATGAGCCCCAAAGCAAGGCACAGCCCAGCAGTGACCCATGAGCCCCAAAGCAAGGCACAGCCCAGCAGTGACCCATGAGCCCCAAAGCAAGGCACAGCCCCAGGGAGTGACCCATGAGCCCCAAAGCAAGGCACAGCCCCAGGGAGTGACCCATGAGCCCCAAAGCAAGGCACAGCCCCAGGGAGTGACCCATGAGCCCCAAAGCAAGGCACAGCCCCAGGGAGTGACCCATGAGCCCCAGAGCAAGGCACAGCCCCAGGGAGTGACCCATGAGCCCCAAAGCAAGGCACAGCCCAGCAGTGACCCATGAGCCCCAAAGCAAGGCACAGCCCCAGGGAGTGACCCATGAGCCCCAAAGCAAGGCACAGCCCCAGGGAGTGACCCATGAGCCCCAAAGCAAGGCACAGCCCCAGGGAGTGACCCATGAGCCCCAAAGCAAGGCACAGCCCAGCAGTGACCCATGAGCCCCAAAGCAAGGCACAGCCCAGCAGTGACCCATGAGCCCCAAAGCAAGGCACAGCCCCAGGGAGTGACCCATGAGCCCCAAAGCAAGGCACAGCCCCAGGGAGTGACCCACAAGCCTCAAAAGCAGAGCCTGGTGCCAAGTGTGGCATAACCATAGAATCCCAGAATCAACTAAGTTGGAAAAGACCTCAGAGATCATCAAGGCCAATCTATGACTTAATCCCTAACACCTCCTGACAACTAAACCCTGGCTCCAAGTGCCACATCCAATCCCCTCTTGAACACCTCCAGGGATGGGGACTCCACCACCTCCCTGGGCAGCACATCCCAGTGGCCAATCTCTCTGTCTGGGAAGAACTTTCTCCTTACCTCCAGCTTAAACCTCCCCTGGCACATCTTGAGACTGTGTCCTCTTGTTCTGCTGCTGGGTGCCTGGGAGAAGAGACCAGCCCCCACCTGGCTAGAAGCTCTTCAGGTGGTTTAAGGCTCCTGTGTCCTGTGAAGCTGTGCCAGGGCACCACAGGTGGGTGGTTCTGGTGGGAGAGCCCCACCTGTGTTTCACAACCATGCTCTGTAACTCCTCACCCTGCTGCTCATGCACACAGAGAGCTCAAGGGGTTGCACATTCCCTGCCCAGCAATAGCCTTCCTCATCTTCATCTCTCTCAGGGCTATTAGCAGTCAAGCAAGAGCTGGAAGGTTGTGGCAGTTCAGGCTGGCTGCCTCCTGCTCCTGCCACATGAGTTACACCTCCTGTGTCCTGAGTGTCCAGTGCAGGAGGTGTGCACAGGGAACAGCCTGTGCTATTCTAGGAGGACACAGTCTCAAGCTGTGCCAGGAGATGTTCAGGCTGGAGGTTAGGAAGAAATTCTTCCCAGAAAGAGAGATTGGCCACTGGATGTGCTGCCCAGGGAGGTGGTGGAGTCACCATCCCTGGAGGTGTTTAGGAAGAACCTGGATGGGGTGCTTGGTGCCATGGTTTGGTTAATTAGATAGTGTTGGGTGATAGGTTGGGCTGGATGATCTCCAAGGTCTCTTCCAACCTGGTCTATTCTAGTCTAGTCTAGTCCAGTCCAGTCTAGTCTAGTCTAGTCCAGTCTAATTCTATACCCATAATATCCTGCCCCCTATAAAGCCCTCTGCAAAGTCTTTCTCTGCCTCTTCCTCCCCTCTCTGCTCCCGTGGGAGATGCTCCCTACCAGGTAATGCTGGGGGAGGATCTCCAGGCTCTTGGCCTGTCTGGGCCTAATGCCAGGAGGAGAAGGGGGAAGCAGTCTCAGACCTGGCCAGCCTGAGACCAGCCTAGCAGTGGGGCGGGGAGAAGGAGCCCTGGGGGGTTTGGGTATCCCCTCAGGTGGGGAGAAGGGAAGTGTTGGGAGGCCTTTGGGGGTGCTGCAGGGGACTCTGTAGGCTTTGGGATTCTTTTGTCACTGTGCTTTGTAGCTTCTGTACAACACTTAACTGCCTTCCATTTGAACTCTCCAGCACTTCACAATCCATTTGTGTCAGTGGCATCCTTTTGCCCCTCTCAGGGGCAAGAGAGGATCTGCCTGGCCTCACACCAGGGCAGATGGATCAGAGCAGAGGATGGTTAGGATCCATGGACCTGTGGTCATCCCAGGATGTCAACACACTCCTGTCCCCCCCCTCAGTTTCACAAACAGAGGGGCCTACAGACACAGGTTATCTGTTACCCTTACCAGGCACCTGGGAGCTTCTGGGCTCCCACTAAGCCTTCCCAGACACCCCAGGGCAGCTGGGCACAAGCACCAATGATTCCCAGGCGGCCCTTGGCAGCTGGCTATTGCTAATCAAACTCCAACCAATTCTCCCCTGCTACAACAAAACAAAGGCTGTAGGCTGTCCCTTCAGTTTTAAAAACAATCAAGGGAAAAGCAGAGCTCTTTCATTTTTCCCCTCCCTTCCTGGTCTGCTTTGCTGAGATGAGATCAAACAGCCCTGGTCCACGAGGGACAGCAGCAGCTCTCGCAGCAGCCCAGCTGTGGAGGCTCAATGGCTGCTTTCAGAGGCTATTTAATTCCATCAGCACTCAGCACATTTCAAAATGCTCCAGATGTGCTCTTTGCAATGGGACTGCTGCAGTATCAGCTTGAAATTAGAGTTCATTCTGGAAGCCAAATGCTTCCAGCGCTCTAACTCCACTTCATGACAATTATCTTCCTGAGCCAGGGAGAAAACAGAGAATTCTAAATGCCAGTTGTGGTCTTCATCCAGTAGGATAGTCACAGAGTGCACCTGTGGACATGGAATTACCAAGCAAAGTCCCTCTGCAGCCTTCCTGGGGGATCACTTCAGCTATTGGAATCATAGAGTCATAGAATCATAGAACTGGCAGGGCTGGAAGGGACCTCAAGGCTCAGCCAGCTCCAAGCCCCCTGCCATGGGCAGGGACACCTCACACTGCAGCAGGTTGCTCACAGCCACAGCCAGCCTGGCTGCAAACACCTCCAGGCAGGAGGCTTCCACCACCTCCCTGGGCAACCTGTGCCAGTCTCTCACCACCCTCATGGCCAACAACTTCTTCCTCACACCCAATCTCAATCTCCCCACTTCTAGTTTTGCTCCATCCCCCCCAGTCCTATCCCTCCCTGACACCCTCAAAAGTCCCTCCCCAGCTTGCTTGGAGCCCCCTGCAGATCCTGGGAGGCCACCAGAAGGTCTCCTGGGAGCCTTCTCCTCTGCAGCCTGCACAACCCCAACTCTCTCAGGCTGTCTCCAGAGCAGAGCAGCTCCAGCCCTCTGCTCGTCCTCCTGGCCCTTCTCTGGACACCTTCCAGCCCCTCCAGATCCTTCCTGGCACAGAGGCTCCAGAGCTGGCCCCAGAGCTGCAGCTGTGGTCTCAGCAGAGTGGAGCAGAGAGGCAGAATCCCCTCCCTGGCCCTGCTGGCCACACTTCTCTTGCTGCAGCCCAGGCTCTGCTTGGCTCTCTGGGCTGCAAGTGCTGACTGCTGGCTCCTGCTGAGCTTCTCCTCCCCCAGCACCCCCAAGGCCTTTTCTCCAGGGCTGCTCTCAAGCCAGTCCCTGATCAGCCTATATTGGTGCTTGGAAGGCAGCTCTAATGTCCCCCTGGAGCCTTCTCCTCTGCAGGCTGCACACCCCCAGCTCCCTCAGCCTGTGCTCACAGCAGAGCTGCGCCAACCTTTGGATCATCTTTGTGGCCTCCTCAATTCTCTCCAGCAGCTCTGTGTCCTTCTGCTGCTGGGGACACCAGAACTGGAGGCAGGATTGGAGGTGAGGTCTGAGCAGAGCATAGCCCAGGGGCAGAATCCCCTGTCTTGCCCTGCATCTCATCAAGCTGAGGCACATATCCTGTCCCAGGTTGCCCAGAGAGGTGGGAGATTCCCCATCCCTGGAACCATTCCAAGTCAGGTTGCTGGAGGCTCTGAGCAATCTGCTCCAGTTGCTGCTGTCCCTGCTCACTGCAAGGGCATGGGCTGGATGAACTTTACAGGTCCTTTCCAGCCCAGTCCCATCTGGGATTCTCTGATTTCTTTCATCAGCCTGAGCAGTGAGTTCATTAAAATGGATTTTTAGAGTAGGATGAACTTTGACTTGTCAGTTCTCTGCCCTTTGTGGTGCCTTTCACTGACTTTGATGTATTTTGACCCAGGCCCTGTAGCTTTTGTCCCCTGGTTTTGTTGAAGGAAGATTGCTGCGCTCTGTCTCAGTACAGTTGAGGATGTTCTCTGCTCTGAGGTTTCAGTCTGCTGATGGTAGAGCTGAGCTCTTTGTTTGCTGCAGGAGCTTTGAGCAAGCTGACAAAGACAGTTTTGGGGCTGGAAAGGAAGGGTCATCATGGTCACCACTATCGGCATGTCCATTTTGGGGCCAGGGAGTAGTGAAAGCAGGACCTTGAACTGCCAGGGGTCAGACTGCCCACTGCTTGCTGTACTGAGATACACAATCCCAGCTCCACACAAGGGCTTCATGCTGGGGGATTAGAGAAAAGTGAGTGTTAGTTCAAATTATTGTCTGGAGGGGCCCAAAGAGCAAGTCTTGTGAGGGGTGACTGAGGGAACTTGGGTTGTCTAGTCTGGAGAAGAGGAGGCTGCAGGGATGCCTCCGTGCTCTCCACATCTCAATGTCCAAGGTGGTTTAGAATAAACTTTAGAATAAACCAAACCAGGTTGGAAGAGACCTTCAAGATCATCGTGTCCAACCCATCAACCAATCCAACCCACCCAAACAGCTAACCCATGGCACCAAGCACCCCATCAAGTCTCCTTCTGAACACCTTCAATGACGGCGACTCCACCACCTCCCCGGGCAGCCCATTCCAATGGGCAATCACTCTCTCTGTATAGAACTTTGGGACAGGCCAGGCTGATCTGCTTTCCACAGCTGCATAGTCACTACCTGCAGGCTGCAATGGGCTCCAGCCTTTTCTTCTGGTAGGTGTATTTGTGCTCTCAAGTGATTCTGCCCCTTGGGTCTGCTCTGCTCACACCCTGCCTCTAACACTGCCAAAAGTTCTGCTGGGGACAGCAGAAGGACACAGAGCTGCTGGATAGAGAGTCCAGAGCAGGCCACAAAGATGCTCCAAGGGCTGGAGCAGCTCTGCTGGGAGCACAGGCTGAGGGAGCTGGGGGTGTGCAGCCTGCAGAGGAGAAGGCTCCAGGGGCACCTCAGAGCTGCCTGCCAGGACCTGAAGGCATCCTGCAGGAAGGCTGCAGAGAGACTTTTGCTGAGGGGGTCTGGAGCCAGGCCAAGGGGGAATGGTTTGAAGCTGAGGCAGAGCAGGGTGAGAGTGGAGCTGAGGCAGAAGTTGTTGCTTGTGAGGGTGGTGAGAGTGTGTCCCAGGCTGGCCAGGGAGGCTGTGGCTGCCTCCTTGCTGGGGGTGTTTGAGGCCAGGCTGGCTGAGGCCTTGAGCAGCTGAGTGTAGCTGAGAGGTGTCCCTGGGCATGGTGGGGAGCTTGGAGCAGGTGAGCTCGGAGCTCCCTTCCAACCTAAGCCATGCTGTGACTCTGTGATAAGTGTTGGGCATCAGTGCTGAGCATTAGTGGGAGATGACTGTGGGTGAAGGTCTGTGAGCCTGCAGGCTCAGGCATATGAAAGAGCAAGTGCTGAGAATGTGCTGTGTGCAGCTGAAAATTGGAGCCTGTCATGCCTGTGAAGCCCTGGAATTTCAGTGCAGGATTGAAGATGCTCCTCCAGCCTTTATTTGAAGTCACTGAAACTAATAAATTCTGCTTCTTAAAGCACAAAGCTGACAACATCAATTTTGGAAGAAGAGAGGGAAGGAGTGAGGTTGAGTTTTGCTGAGGAGAACATTCTCTGGGGAAGAAATCTGCTCTGCCAGGTTTGAGCTTCAAGCAAATGTCATGGCTGTGTGTGACCCTGTGGAAAACCTTCCTTAAAATGATCTGTAAAACACCACTGTTTGCAAATGGACCTTCAAAAGTACTTGGAATTGACCCTGGGAGTCCTACCATTAGCTTGGGAACTCACTTGAGGGCAGGGATGGCATCCAGAAGGATCTGGACAGGCTTGGGAAGTGGGCTGGTGCCAGCTGCACGAGGCTCAACAAGGCACAGTGCAAGGTCCTGCAGCTGGCTTGGGACAATCCCAGGCACAATTCCAGGCTGGGTGCAGAGGGGGTGGAAAGTAGCTCTGAAGAAAGAGCCTTGGGGGTGTTGGTTGCTGAGCAGCTCCCCAGAAGCCAGCAGTGTCCTCCTGCAGCCCAGCAGGCAGCTGTGTGCTGGGCTGTAGCCAGAGCAGTGTGGGCAGCAGGGCAGGAGAGGGGATTCTGCCCCTGGGCTCTGCTCTGCTCAGACCTCACCTCCAATCCTGCCTCCAGCTCTGCTGTCCCCAGCAGAAGAAGGACACAGAGCTGCTGGAGAGAGGCCAGAGGAGGCCACAAAGATGCTCCAAGGGCTGGAGCAGCTCTGCTGGGAGCACAGGCTGAGGGAGCTGGGGGTGTGCAGCCTGCAGAGGAGAAGGCTCCAGGGGCACCTCAGAGCTGCCTGCCAGCACCTGAAGGCATCCTGCAGGAAGGCTGCAGAGAGACTTTTGCTGAGGGGGTCTGGAGCCAGGCCAAGGGGGAATGGTTTGAAGCTGAGGCAGAGCAGGGTGAGAGTGGAGCTGAGGCAGAAGTTGTTGCTTGTGAGGGTGGTGAGAGTGTGGCCCAGGCTGGCCAGGGAGGCTGCCAGGGAGGCTCATTATAATTGTTTTTCCTGGCTTGTTCTTGCTGTTGGAATAATCTGGTTTGGTGGGGCCCAGCCTGCCTGAGGTGCACATGGAGCACCAGTGCCTTTCCTTCTGCACCGAGCCATGGTCATGGCTATTTCACATTGCTCTGCTGTCTGAATCACAGAACCACAGAAACATTCAGGTTGGAGCAGAGCCTCAGCACCACCAAGTCCAACCCAGAGCCCTACTCTGCAAGGCTCACCCCTAAACCAGAGCCCCAAGCACCACAGCCAAACCACCCTGAAACACAGCCAGGCTTGGGGACTCCACCACCTCCCTGGGCAGCACATTCCAGTCCCTGACCACTCTGGATGGGAACAGATTCTTCCTACTGTCCAGTCTGAACCTCCCCAGTGGCAGCCTGAGGCCATTGCCTCTTGTTCTGTCACTGATTACTGTGAGCAGAGACCAGCAGCAGCCTCTCCACAACCTCCTTTCAGGGAGCTGTGGACAGCCAGGAGGTCTCCCCTCAGCCTCCTCTCTTCCACACTAACCATCCCCAGCTCCTTCAGTTGCTCTCCATCAGATTTCTTCTCCAGGCCCTTCCCAGCTTCCTTGCCCTGCTCTGCACTCACTCCAATGGCACTGCTGAGGCTGCACCTTGAGTACTGCTGTCAGTTTTGTGCCCCTCACTACAGGAGAGGCATTGAGATGCTGCAGCAGTTCCAGAGAAAGGCAACAAGCTACAGAAGAGGGCTGGGGAGGAGCGGCTGAGGGAGCTGGGGTTGATTAGCCTGCAGAAGAGGAGGCTGAGGGGAGACCTCATGGCTCTCTACAACTCCCTGACACGAGTTTAGAGGCAGGTGAGGATTATTCTAATTCACCCTAGTCTCAGGTGATACAAGGAGAGGAAATGGCCTGAAATTGTGCCAGGGGAGGCTTGGGTTGGAGATTAGGAGAAATGTCTTTGCTGCAGGAGTGGTCAGGGTCTGGCAGAGGCTGCCCAGGGAGGTGGTGGAGTCCCCAGCCCTGGAGGTGTTCATCTCGAGGCCTCTTGGGGCCTGGCCAGGAGGAGAAGGGGGAAGGGCAGTCTCAGATATGGCCAGCTGAGATTAGCCTAACAGAGGAGGGGGAGAAGGGAAGAAAGAGCCCTGGGGGGTTTGGGTGTACCCTCAGGTGGGGAGAGGGAAGTGCTGGGATGCTTCTGGGTATGCTTTGGGATCTCTTTTGCCACTGTGCCTGTGGTTCTCTGTGACACACTCACTGCTTTTCCATTTAACCTTTCCACCACTCCTGCAACCCTTTGTCTGAGTCTCATTTGTTTTTCCTGCCCTGGTGGGAGGCAAGGAAGGACTGGCCTTCCACCCCCCACATCCAACCAAAACATCTCTATGGTTGTAAATCTGATGGATGTAAACCCATATTCCTGTGTGTCCTGGTAGCAGAAATGCACACTGAGGTTTGAGGGCTGCACCCAAAGAGTGGCTGTCCATGGCTCCATGTCCCAGGGGAGGCCAGCAGAGTCCCTCAGGGATCAGTCCTGGCACCAGGCTTGTTCAACATCTCTGTGGGTGCCATGGACAGTGGCATTGAGTGCACCCTCAGCAAGTTTGCTGATGACACCAAGCTGTGT
This sequence comes from Melanerpes formicivorus, assembly GCF_026170545.1. Taxonomy (NCBI): domain Eukaryota; kingdom Metazoa; phylum Chordata; class Aves; order Piciformes; family Picidae; genus Melanerpes; species Melanerpes formicivorus. The sequence continues at coordinate 945,382 of NW_027142430.1, forward strand.
GGGGCAGCAGACAGGTGGAGGGAAGGGATCCATCCAGAGGGAGCTGGACAGGCTGGAGAGGTGGGCACAAGCCAACCTCAGGAGGTTCAACAAGACCAAGGGCAGGGTCCTGCAGCTGGGTGGAGGCAATCCCAGGCACAAATCCAGGCTGGGCAGGGACTGGCTGGAAAGCAGCCCTGAGGAGAGAGCCTTGGGGGTGCTGGGGGAGGAGAAGCTCACCAGGAGCTCTCAGTGTGCACTTGCAGCCTGCAAAGCCAACCAGATCCTGGGCTGCAGCAGGAGAAGTGTGGCCAGCAGGGCAAGGGAGGTGATTCTCCCCCTCTGCTCAGCTCTGCTGAGACCCCACCTGGAGTCCTGCCTCCAGTTCTGGAGCCCCTATTCCAAGAGGGATCTGGAGGTGCTGGAAGGTGTCCAGAGAAGGGCCAGGAGGATGAGCAGAGGGCTGGAGCACCTCTCCTGTGTGGACAGACTGAAGGAGTTGGGGCTGTTCAGTCTGCAGAAGAGAAGGCTCCCAGGTGACCTAATTGTGGCCTTCCAGTACCTGAAGGGGGCTACAGGAAGGCTGGGGAGGGACTGCTCAGGATCTCAGGCAGTGATAGGACTAGGGGGAATGGAATGAAGCTGGAGGTGGGGAGATTGAGGCTGGATGTGAGGAGGAAGTTCTTCCCCATGAGAGTGGTGAAGCCCTGGAATGGGTTGTGCAGGGAGGTGGTTGGGGCCCTGTCCCTGGAGGTGTTTAAGGCCAGGCTGGCTGAGGCTGTGGCCAGGCTGATCTAGTGTGGGGTGTCCCTGCCCATGGCAGGGGGGTTGGAACTGGATGATCCTTGTGGTCCCTTCCAACCCTGACTGATACTGTGATACTATGATACTGCCTTCAGAGGCTCCCAGCCTGCTCACTGCCTAGCACGAAATGAGCTGTCCCTGAGGACAGGGAAAGCTTCTGTTAACATTACAAACACTCACCTGCTGGAGGCTGCTAAATCATATCCTGAAGGGACCTCCAGGACTGTGGCAAAAGGAAAGGAAATTAAACTTAGCTCCTCACATTGCAGTCTCTTATAACAAGGGCTTTTATGGCCCCCCAAAGCCACATTAAAACCCAGAAGAATGATGACACAGTGTTGGAGGCAGGGATTCCACAGCCCTTTTGGAATGCTGCAAAAGCTCTTCAGAGCCAGCTCTAACTCCAAGGCTTGGTCCCTGACTCTGGAAGGTGAGCTGGCATCTCCTATGGGTTGCTGCCTGTCAGCCTGACCTCAGTGCCAGGCAAGATCATGGAACAGTCATCCTGAGTGCAATCACACAGCACTTACAGGATGGCCAAGGGATCAGGCCCAGCCAGCATGGAGTTAGGAAGGGCAGGTCCTGCCTGACCAACCTGATCTCCTTCCATGCCCAGGTGACTGCCTGGTGGATGTGGGGCAGGCTGTGGATGTGGTCTGCCTGGACCTCAGCAAGGCCTTTGACACCATCCCCCACAGCAAACTGCTGGCCAAGCTGTCAGCCCCTGGCTTGGACAGCAGCTCTCTGAGCTGGGTTAGGAACTGGCTGGAGGCTGAGCCCAGAGAGTGGTGGTGAATGGTGCCACAGCCAGCTGGCAGCCAGGCACCAGTGGTGTGCCCCAGGGATCAGTGCTGGGCCCTGTGCTCTTTAACATCTTCATTGATGATCTGGATGAGGGCATTGAGTCCATCAGCAGTAAGTTTGCAGATGACAGCAAGCTGGGGGCAGGAGTTGATCTGCTGGAGGGCAGAGAGGCTCTGCAGAGGGACCTGGACAGGCTGGACAGATGGGCAGAGTCCAAGGGCAGGAGATTGAAGACATCCAAGTGCCAGGGGCTGCACTTTGGCCACAGCAACCCCAGGCAGTGCTACAGGCTGGGGTCAGAGTGGCTGAGAGCAGCCAGGCAGAGAGGGACCTGGGGGTAGTGGTGGACAGCAGCTGAACATGAGCCTGCAGTGTGCCCAGGCAGCCAAGAGGGCCAAGGGCATCCTGGCCTGCATCAGGAAGAGTGTGGCCAGCAGGAGCAGGGAGGTCATTCTGCCCCTGTACACTGCACTGGTTAGGCCACACCTTGAGTCCTGTGTCCAGTTCTGGGCTCCTCAGTTTAGGAAGGAGGTTGACTTGCTGGAAGGTGTCCAGAGAAGGGCAAGAAAGCTGGGGAGGGGTCTGGAGCACAGCCCTGTGAGGAGAGGCTGAGGGAGCTGGGGTTGCTTAGCCTGCAGAAGAGGAGGCTCAGGGGAGACCTTCTTGCTCTCTCCAACTCCCTGAAAGGAGCTTGTAGCCAGGTGGGGGTTGGTCTCTTCTCCCAGGCAGCCATCACCAGAACAAGAGGACACAGTCTCAGGCTGTGCCAGGGGAGGTTTAGGCTGGAGGTGAGGAGAAAGTTCTTCATGGAGAGAGTAATTAGCCATTGGAATGTGCTGCCCAGGGAGGTGGTGGAGTCCCCATCCCTGGAGGTGTTCAAGAGGATGTGGCACTTGGTGCCATGGTTTAGTCATGAGGTCTTGTGTGACAGGTTGGACTTGATGATCTTTGAGGTCTCTTCCAACCTTGGTGATACTGTGAGACTGGGATATTGAAGTCCATCAGGTGGAGAGTTAGCAGCATTGCTTTCAGTGTGGTTCATAGTTCATAAGGGCAGAATCTCCCCAGCTGAAGCAGCTTTGCAGGAGAGCTTGATGAAAACAGGCACCTCAAGCTGCTCCTTAGTTCCCTGTGTCCCACTGGCAGCTGAAACCATGGTGAAGTTAGCTTAATGAAAGGAAAATTAAGACCCATCACAGCGATGAAGCAAAGCTGATGTTGACTATTGCAGCATATTAGCTCTACAGGCTGTGGCTGGCAGCTCCTGCAGCCAGAGCTCATGGGGGTGGGTGCACATCTGGCTCAGCACCCAAACCCAGGGCAGCAGTGGCCCTTGTGCCACTATAGTGTTAGGATAAAAATGCTCCTTTCTGAGGTCAGTAGCAGACAGCTTGGCTTCCACACAGGTGTGTCTAGGTCTGCACCATGAGAGTGCTGCAAGCCTGGAAGAGGCCTGCCAGGGAGGTGGTTGGGGCTCCATCCCTGCAGATCAGAGGAACATCAGATGTCAGGGGTTGGAAGGGACCTCTGGAGATCTGCCAGTCCAACTCCCCTTGCCAGAGCAGGAGCAGAGAATCCAGCACAGGTCACACAGGAACACATCCAGACAGGGCTGGAAAGGAAGGCTCCAGAGAAGGAGACTCCACAACCTCTCTGGGCAGCCTGCTCCAGGCCTCTGGGACCCTCACAGGGAAGAAGTTCCTCCTCATGTTGAGCTGGAACTTCCTGTGCTGCAGTTTATATCCATTGCCCTTTGTCCTGTCCCAAGATGCAACTGAGCAGAGCCTGTCCCTGTCCCTTCCTTCCTGATCCCCAGCCCTCAGCTATTGATAGACATTGATCAGATCCCTCTCAGCCTTCTCCTCTGCAGACTAAACAGCCCCAGGGCTCTCAGCCTCTCTTCCCCAGGCAGTGCTGCAGTCCCTTCAGCATCCTTGGAGCCTCCCTTGGACTCTCTCCAGCAGATCCCTGTCCCTCCTGAGCTGGGCAGCCCAGAGCTGGATGCAATATTGCAGGTGAGGTCTCAGCAGGGCAGAGCAGAGAGGGAGGAGAACCTCCCTGGCTGTGCTGGCCACACTCCTCTGGATGCAGCCCAGGACCCCCTTGGCCTTCTTGGCCCCCAGGGCACATTGCTGTCCCATGCAGAGCTTGCTGCCCACCAGCACTCCCAGCTCCTTCTCCTTGGGGCTGCTCTCCAAGGTGAGGCTGGACAGGGCTGATCTAGTGGAGGATGTCCTTGCTTGCTGCAGAGAGGGTTGGGCTAGATGACCTTTGGAGGTCCCTTCCAACCCAGAGCATTCAATGATTCTCTGCCTCTAGGTACCTGTGCTGACACAAATCATCACCTGCAGCTCTGTCCAAGCTGTCCAAGAGACTGAAAGAGGCAGGCAGTAGTCATACAGCACCTGGAAATGAGCACTGGTGGAACAGGCTAGGGGGGGAGTGGTGTGGCAGCTCTCATAGAATCATTTAGGTTGGAAACGATCTACAAGATTATCAAGTCATCTTTTGATCCTTCTGCCTCCTGCTGTGAGCTTGATGCCCTGAAAGGAAGACCAGAGAGTTGGATTATCCTCCACAGGGTGAAGGTGCTGCTGGAAGGGAGGGATTTTAAAGCCAGCCCCACATGATGGAGCAGATTATGATGGAGCAGGTTATCCTGGGGGCAATAACTGCGCACCTGAAGGATGGCCAAGGCCTCAGGCCCAGCCAGCATGGGGTTAGGAAGGGCAGGTCCTGCCTGACCAACCTGATCTCCTTCTATGCCCAGGTGACTGCCTGGTGGATGTGGGGCAGGCTGTGGATGTGGTCTGCCTGGACTGCAGCAAGGCCTTTGACACCATCCCCCACAGCAAACTGCTGGCCAAGCTGTCAGCCCTTGGCTTGGACAGCAGCACTCTGAGCTGGGTTAGGAACTGGCTGGAGGCTGAGCCCAGAGAGTGGTGGTGAATGGTGCCACAGCCAGCTGGCAGCCAGGCACCAGTGGTGTGCCCCAGGGATCAGTGCTGGGCCCTGTGCTCTTTAACATCTTCATTGATGATCTGGAGGAGGGGATTGAGTCAGGCATCAGCACATTTGCAGCTGACACCAAGCTGGGGGCAGATGTTGGTCAGTTAGAGGCCAGAAAGGCACTGCAGAGGGACCTGGACAGGCTGGACAGATGGGCAGAGTCCAATGGGATGGCATTCAACAAGTCCAAGTGCCAGGGGCTGCACTTTGGCCACAGCAACCCCAGGCAGTGCTACAGGCTGGGGTCAGAGTGGCTGAGAGCAGCCAGGCAGAGAGGGACCTAGGATAATGGTGGACAGCTGCCTGAACATGAGCCAGCAGTGTGCCCAGGGGACCAAGAAGGCCAAGGGCATCCTGGCCTGCATCAGGAAGAGTGTGGCCAGCAGGAGCAGGGAAGTCATTCTGCCCCTGTACACTGCACTGGTTAGGCCACACCTTGAGTCCTGTGTCCAGTTCTGGGCTCCTCAGTTTAGGAAGGAGGTTGAGATGCTGGAAGGTGTCCAGAGAAGGGCAACAAGGCTGGGGAGAGGCCTTGAGCACAGCCCTGTGAGGAGAGGCTGAGGGAGCTGGGGTTGCTTAGCCTGGAGAAGAGGAGGCTCAGGGGTGACCTCGTTGCCCTCTCCAACTCCCTGAAGGGAGGTTGTAGACAGGTGGGGGTTGGTCTCTTCTCTCTAGCACCCAGCACCAGAACAAGAGGACACAGTCTCAAGCTGTGCCAGGGGAGGTTTAGACTCGAGGTGAGGAGAAAGTTCTTCACTGAGAGAGAGATTGGCCACTGGGATGTGCTGCCCAGGGAGGAGGTGGAGTCCCCATCCCTGGAGGTGTTCAAGAGGGGATTGGATGTGGCACTTGGTGACAGGTTGGATCTTCGAGGTCTCTTCCAACCTTGGCTATACTGTGGTTCTGTGATCCCAGTGCTATTTTCTATCTAGGTTCTGTCAATCTGAATGGCCTTGCAGGGGAAGGGGAGAAGCCCTCCCTGCACGACAGCCAGAGGTTACTGAGGGCTGCTCTTGACAGCCTGGATGCAGGAAACTCCTAAACAAAATCACCTCACAGAATGGTAGGGGTTGGAGGGGACCTCTGGGGGTCCTTGAGTCCAACCCCCAACAATGAAAATCAGCCTGGAAAGCCTCTGTAGAATTGTTCCAGCAGCTCCTAACAAGCAGTGCAAAAATCCAGCCAGCAAATGTCTGAACTGGGACATGGAAGAGGAAACTCTCAGGAGTGTTACCTCCATCTGAAGGACTTCAGCAAGCTGCTGCAGTGTGAGGTGTCCCTGCCCATGGCAGGGGGTTGGGAATGGCTGAGCCTTGAGGTGCCTTCCAAGCCTGACAGTTCTGTGATTCTATAAAGACACCAAAGCACAGCTGAGATGAGACCACTGCCTTATATCTCCAGAGCAGACCTGAAGGGAAGTCCAATGTCAGTGAAGATAAGAAAGCCAACCCTCTTTTCCAGCTTCAAAGACAGTGCAGCTAATGTTGCAAGGACATTAATTACATGGGGGGGGGGGGAGGAGAGGAAATTCAAAGGCTAAAATTGCACTTGACAGAATCCCTTTAAACTAATACAGTGTTAGACTCCACTAATGGCTTCTGGCTCCAATAAGTTTCCACAATTTCCTCTTTATTTAAGTCTTAAACTCTCCAAATTAAATGCAATTGGAAAATCAGTTATCTTGTTTTGCTTTATGCTCTTGCAGACTCAGCATCATTACATGATCTTGTTTGCCAGTCTCAGAAGCTTTCCCCCTTTGTCATTGCCACAAAGTTTTCTTAGGGCAGAGCTGGGGAAATGAAAACAAAACAAAAAGGTCTTGGAGTGGGTATTAATTTCCTTCTTGCTCTGTTCTTTGGGCCAACCTCCCTTGATTTATCAGCTGCAACAACGTTGGTACTGGAGTGAGCTGCTGGATGGCAGAGATGTGATGATAGGAACCTCAGGAGGTTCAACAAGAGCAAGGGCAAGGTCCTGCAGCTGGGGTAGGGCAACCCCAGGCACTGCTATAGGCTGGGAAGGGACTGGCTTGAGAGCAGCCCTGAAGAAAAGGCCTTGGGGGTGCTGGGGGAGGAGAAGCTCAAGAGGAGCCAGCAGTCAGCACTTGCAGCCCAGAGAGCCAAGCAGAGCCTGGGCTGCAGCAAGAGAAGTGTGGCCAGCAGGGCCAGGGAGGGGATTCTGCCCCTCTGCTCCACTCTGCTGAGACCACAGCTGCAGCTCTGGGTCCAGCTCTGGAGCCTCTGTGCCAGGAAGGCTCTGGAGGGGCTGGAAGGTGTCCAGAGAAGGGCCACGAGGAGGAGCAGAGGGCTGTTCCAGGAAGGATCATCTGCTCCGAGCTCCCCACCATGCCCAGGGACACCTCTCAGCTACACTCAGCTGCTCAAGGCCTCAGCCAGCCTGGCCTCAAACACCCCCAGCAAGGAGGCAGCCACAGCCTCCCTGGCCAGCCTGGGCCACACTCTCACCACCCTCACAAGCAACAACTTCTGCCTCAGCTCCACTCTGACTCTGCTCTGCCTCAGCTTCAAACCATTGCCCCTTGGCCTGGCTCCAGACCCCCTCAGCAAAAGTCTCTCTGCAGCCTTCCTGCAGGATGCCTTCAGGTCCTGGATGGTTTCAAGGCTGTGTTCTGGGCTGCCTCTGCTGTTTTGGTGCTGAACAGGAGTCAGGGCTGGATGCAACCAGTGCTGGAGAACACCATTGCATGCAATGTGCTGCCTTGGGCCAGGATCCTGAGCCCACAGAAGGAGGGAAGCTGTGCCTCAGGCTTGTGGTGGCTTTCCCCCCCAGGCTGAACAGGACCCCAGGGAGGTCAGGTCACACCTTGTGTATTTTTTCCCAGCACTAACTGAATACTTGTTGAGCTCTATGAATGCTTTCAGCAGTGAGACATAGTCTCTCTGGGATAGGGGCCCCCAGGGGAGAGCATGCTCTTCTGAAGCCCCTCTCAGCCTGGCAGTGTTCTGTGCTTGCTACAGCCTTTTGTCTCCTTGATGTTTCCTCTTGGGAGATCCATTAAGCAGATGTCTATATCTGTTAGTACTTAATAAGTAAAGGAGGGCAGACCTCAGCAGAGGGATGCTCCTCTGACCCTCAGTTAATCCCTTGTTAACTCAGGATAATGGTGCTTGGAACAGCTGGGGCTGGGTTGTACTTTCATGTGGGTCACAGCTTTGAATCCATGACCATGATATGAATCAAGGGAGAGAAGGCTCCGAGACATGCACCTGTATACAGATGGAGGGACGGAAACATCTCTTTGCTTAGAATCCCAGGCTGGTTTGACTTGGAAGGGACCTTGCAGGGTCATCCACTCCAGCCCTCTGCAGCCAGCAGGGAGATCCCCAACTAGAACAGGCTGCTCACAGCCCCAAACAACCTGAACTGGAATGAATACAGAACTAACCAGGTTGGAAAAGAGCTTTGAGATCATCAAGTCCAACCTATCACTCAGCACCACCCAGTCAACCAAACCATGGCACCAAGGGCCTCATCCAGGCTCTTCGTAAACACCTCCAGGGATGGGGACTCCACCACCTCCCTGGGCAGCACACCCCACATCCAGACCCCTCCCCAGCTTTCTTGCCCTTCTCTGGACACCTTCCAGCATCTCAACCTCCTTCCTAAACTGAGGAGCCCAGAACTGGACACAGGACTCAAGGTGTGGCCTAACCAGAGCTGAGCACAGGGCACAATGACTTCTCACAGGGCACAATGCTCCTGCTGGCCACACTCTTCCTGATGCAGCCCAGGATGCCCTTGGCCTTCTTAGCCACTTGGGCACACTACAGGCTCATGTTCAGCCTACCATCAACCAGCACCCCCAGGTCCCTCTCTGCCTGGCTGCTCTCAGCCACTCTGACCCCAGCCTGTAGCACTGCCTGGGGTTGCTGTGGCCAATGTGCAGCACCTGGCACTTGGATGTGTTCAATCTCCTGCCCTTGGACTCTGCCCATCTGCCCAGCCTGTCCAGGTCCCTCTGCAGAGCCTCTCTGCCCTCCAGCAGATAACTCCTGCCCCCAGCTTGGTGTCATCTGCAAATTTGCTGATCATGGACTCAATGCCCTCCTCCAGATCATCAATAAAGATATTGACCAGGCTGGGGCCCAGCACTGCTCCCTGGGGCACACCACTGGTGCCTGGCTGCCAGCTGGCTGTGGCACCATTCACCACCACTCTCTGGGCTCAGCCTCCAGCCAGTTCCTAACCCAGCTCAGAGAGCTGCTGTCCAAGCCAGGGGCTGACAGCTTGGCCAGCAGTTTGCTGTGGGGGATGGTGTCAAAGGCTTTGCTGAGGTCCAGGCAGACCACATCCACAGCCTGCCCCACATCCATCAGGCAGTCACCTGGGCATGGAAGGAGATCAGGTTGGTCAGGCAGGACCTGTCCTTCCTAAATCCCTGATGGCTGGACCTGATCCCTTGGCCATCCTGTAAGTGCTGTGTGATTGCACTCAGGATGACCTGTTCCATAACCTTGCCTGGCACTGAGGTCAGGCTGACAGGCCTGGAATTCCCTGGCTCATCCAACCTGCCCTGCTCATGGATGGGCACAACGTTGGCAGCTTCCAGTCCTCTGGGACTCCAGGCACGAGGCATCTCCCACTTCTCTGGGCATACTTGGGCCAAGTTTCACCACCCTCAACATCAAAACAATAACTAAATCCCTCCTTCTCCCTGTGATCCCAGGTGTAATCAGCAGCTACAAGAGAAGGACAAGAGCATTCTGCTGCCATAAAATGGAGTTCTGGATGCAAATAGCAGTGAGGAACCTGCAAGGCTTTTCAGAGCCTCTCTTAGTGTTTGCTCAGCAAGCATCAAAGTTTATCCCTGCACAATGCTGCTCTTGTTTTGCAGTCTGGGGAGAAAGAGTTGTGCTTAGCCTGGAAAGGTTATGTCCAAACAGAGTCACTAAAGAAGAGCCACATTTAATTCTGCTGGCAACCCTCCCTCAGGCTGGAAGAGGCAACCTCTCTGCCTTTGCAGGGGAACACTTTTGCTGCAGCATTAGGAAGTGAGGACTGCATTGAGCCAGGGGAAGGATTCACTGCTGACACCAGAAAGGGTCACTGCTCCAGAACGTGGGAGGATCTCAGAGGAGATTCCTGGAGCACCCTTGTCTGGAGGATGTGTTGGAGTGTTGCTGAAAACAACCTGCTGGAAAAGCTTATTGAGTGCAGCCATAACCTAGCATCCTCCTGTACACAGCCATTAAACCATGTCCCCAGACAGCTCATCCAAAGCCCTCCAGGGATGGTGCCTCCAGCACTGCCCTGAGCAACCTGTTCCAGTGCTTCAGCACCCTTTTGGTGAAGGGTTTTTCCCAGGAATATCATCCAACCCCCCCAGGGGCAACTTGAGGCCATTTCCTCTTGTGAATGGAATGGAATGGAATGGAATAGAATAGAATAGAATAGAATAGAATAGAATAGAATAGAATAGAATAGAATGGAATGGAATGGAATGGAATGGAATAGGATGGAATGGAATGGAATAGAATAGAATAGAATAGAATAGAATAGAATAGAATAGAATAGAATAGAATAGAATAGAATAGAATAGAATAGAATAGGATAGACCAGGTTGGAGCCCATCATCCAACACCACCTAATCAATTAAACCATGCAACCAAGCACCCTAAGAGATGTGCTTGGTACAATGAAGGCAGTTTGCTCCCTCCAGCTCGTGGGGTGAGGCATGGAGCAGCAGGACAAGGGGCAGTGGTTTGAAACTAAAGCAGAGCAGATTTAGAGGGGACATTAGGAAGGAATTCTTGCTTGTGAGAGTGTTGGAACAGTGGAACAGGTTTCCCAGGAAGGTGGTGGGGGCCTGATTTCTGGAGACATTGAAGGTCAGGCTTGATGGGGTTCTGAGCAGCCTGATCTAATTGGGACTGTCCCTGTTGGCTGCAGGGGGATTGGACTAGATGACCTGGCAAGGTCCCTGCCAACCCAAACCCTTCCATGACTGTCTGTAAGGTTCATCCAGCTGGTGCAGGGAGAAGCAGAGCTGCCTTGGTGGTGACCTTCTGAGCTGACCTGTTGCTTTCCTGGTGATTTTGCTGATTCTTTCCCTTTCTCCACAAGAAGCTGAGCAGCTTACCTCAGCAGACTGAGGACTTTCCAATTTTGTTTCGAAGGGTTTATTAGATGAAGGGCTCTGTGTGCCACCTCATAAAGCATTTCCCTAATTAGGAAGGTACCACACAGAATTACAGATTAGTTTTGGTTGGAAGAGACCTTTAAGCTCATCCACTCCAAGCCTTACCCCAGCACTGCCAGCTCCCCACCAAACCACGGCCCTCAGCACCACATCTCTGTGGCTTTGAAACCCCTCCAGGGATGGGGACTCCACCACTGCCCTGGGCAGCCTGGGCCAGGTCTTGACAACCCTCTTGGAGAAGAAATTGTTCCTCATGTCCAACCTAAACCTCCCCTGGGGCAACTGGAGGTGATTTCTTCTTGTCCTGCCACGTCTGCCTTGGAAGAAGAGACCAATCCCCACCTCACTCCAACCACTTTTCAAGGAGTTACAGAGATCCAGAAGGTCTGCCCTCAGCCTCCTCTTCTCCAGGCTGAACACCCCCAGCTCCCTCAGCTGCTTCTCACCAGCTGTTCTCCAGACCCTTCCCCAGCTTCAGTGCCCTTCCCTGGACCTGCTCCAGCCTCTCAATGTCCTTCTTGGAGTGAAAGGCCCAAAACTGAAGGCAGTACTCAAGGTGTGGCCTCACCAGCGCCCAGTCCATGGGGACAATCCCTGCCCTGCTCCTGCTGAGAACACTTTTTCTGATCCAGACCAGGCTGGGCAGGGGCTGGCTGGAGAGCAGCCCACAAGAAAAGGCCTTGGGGGTGCTGGGGGAGGAGAAGCTCAACAGGAGCCATCAGTCAGCACTTGCAGCCCAGAGAGCCAAGCAGAGCCTGGACTGCAGCAACAGAAGTGTGGCCAGCAGGGCCAGGGAGGGGATTCTGCCCCTCTGCTCCACTCTGCTGAGACCACAGCTGCAGCTCTGGGTCCAGCTCTGGAGCCTCTGTGCCAGGAAGGCTCTGGAGGGGCTGGAAGGTGTCCAGAGAAGGGCCAGGAGGAGCAGCAGAGGGCTGGAGCTGCTCTGCTCTGGAGACAGCCTGAGAGAGTTGGGGTTGTGCAGGCTGGAGAGGAGAAGGCTCCCAGGAGACCTTCTGGTGGCCTTCCAGGATCTGCAGGGGGCTGCAAGAAAGCTGGGGAGGGACTTTTGAGGGTGTCAGGGAGTGATAGGACTGGGGGGAATGGAGCAAAAGTAGAAGTGGGGAGATTGAGATTGGCTGTGAGGAAGAAGTTGCTGGCCATGAGGGTGGTGAGAGCCTGGCCCAGGTTGCCCAGGGAGGTGGTGGAAGCCTCCTGCCTGGAGGTGTTTGCAGCCAGGCTGGCTGTGGCTGTGAGCAACCTGCTGTAGTGTGAGGTGTCCCTGCCCATGGCAGGGGCTTGGAACTGGATGATTCTTGAGGTTCCCTTCCAGGCCTGGCAATTTTGTCATTCTATGCTGGTGGCCTCCTTGGCCACCTGGGCATAGTGGACACACACCTGACATTCATCTGGCCCAGCCAGGTGTTGCTGCCTGTCTGCAGGTGGCTGCCACCACCTCTCCCCAGTGCAGAGATGCCAAGGCTGCATTAAAATGCAGCTGTTGTGGGCAGTAGTTTCTGGAAGCTGAGCTCCACGAAGGAAGGAGCAGCTGCAATGAAGTGCTGCAGCGTTGTGTGTGGCCAAGGAGAAGCTACAGCTCTTCCTAACAAGGGAAAAAGCAATTCCTTTAGGTTTGAACTTCTCCATAATGAAATGTGAAACTCTGCACCAGCACCACTTCTGTAGCTGAGAGCCATCTGCTGCTGATGGATCAAAATGTCCTCAGTCTCCAAAGACGTTCGCAGAAAGGCCAGGAATAGTTCTGTAGTTTGAGAGGCTGTGGAGCATCGCTGAGTTTCTCATCACTTGCTGCAATGCCTCAAGCCACAAAACAAGTTTGGGGGTGGTAGTTTTTTTTCCTTCCTTTATTTTCTTCATCCTTTTTTTTTTTCTTCCTTCATTTTTTTCATCCCTTATTTTTTTATTCCCTTTATTCTATTCTTTCTTTATTTTTTCTTCCTTTGTTGTTCATCTTCCTTAATTTTTTGCTTCCTTTGTTTTCTTCCTTAATTTTCCCCTTTATTTTTATTCTTCCTTTACTTTTTCTTCTTTTATTTTTCATTCCTTTATTTTTTCTTCCTTTATTTTTCACTTCCTTCATTTTTATTCTTCCTTTATTTTTTCCTTCCTTTGTTATTTCTCCCTTTATTTTTTCTTCCTTTATTTCTTCCTTTATTTTTTCCTTTATTTTTATTCCACCTTTATTTTCTTCCTTCCTTTATTTCTTTCTTTATTTTTATTCTTCCTTTATTTTTTCTTCCTTTATTTTTCACTTCCTTCATTTTTATTCTTCCTTTATTTTTTCCTTCCTTTATTTCTTCCTTTATTTTTATTCTTCCTTTATTATTTTCTTCCTTGGTTTTTTCTTCCTTTATTTTTTCCTTCCTTTATTTTTTCCTTCCTTTATTTTTTCCTTCCTTTATTTTTATTCTTCCTTTATTTTTTCTTCCTTTACTTTTTCTTCCTTTATTTTCTCTTCCTTTATTTCTTCCTTTATTTTTTCCTTCCTTTATTTTTCCCTTCCTTTATTTTAATTCTTCCTTTATTTTTTCTTCCTTTATTATTTATTCCTTTAATTTTTCTTCCTTTATTTTTTCCTTCATTTCTTCCTTTTTTATTCTTCCTTTATTTTTATTCTAACTTTATTTTTTTCCTTTACTATTTATTCCTCTATTTTTCTTCCTTTATTTTTTCCTTCATTTCTTCCTTTATTTTTATTCTTCCTTTGTTTTTATTCTTCCTTTGTTTTTATTCTTCCTTTATTTTTAATTCCTTTATTTTTTCTTCCTTTTATTTCTTCCTTTATTTTTTCTTTCCTTTATTTTTTCCTCCCTATCTTTTTTCCTTCCTATATTTTTTCTTCCTTTATTTTTCCCTTCCTTTATTTTTTTCCTTCCCTTCTTTCCTCCTTTATTTTTATTCTTTGATTATTTTTTCTTCATTTCTTCCTTTATTTTTCCTTTCTTTATTTTTCCTTCTTTTATTTCTTTCTTTATTTTTATTCTTCCTTTATTTTTTCTTCCTTTATTATTTTCTTCTTTTATTTTTTCTTCCCTTATTATTTTCTTTCTGATTTTTTTCTTCCTTTATTTTTCCCTTCCTTTATTTTCATTCTTCCTTTATTTTTTCTTACTTTATTATTTCTTCCTTTATTTTTTCTTCCTTTATTTTCTCTTCCTTTATTTTTTCCTTTCTTTATTTCTTCCTTTATTTTTATTCTTCCTTTATTTTTTTCTTTATTATTTCTTCCTTTATTTTTTACTTCCTTTATTATTTCTTCCTTTATTTTTTCCTTCCTTTACTTTTTCTTCCTTTATATTTTCTTTCTTTATTTCTTCCTTTATTTTTTCCTTCCTTTATTTTTTCCTTCCTTTACTTTTTCTTCCTTTATTTCTTCCTTCATTTTTTCCTTTATTTATTTTTTCCTTTATTTTTATTCTTCCTTTATTTTTTTCTTCCTTTATTTTTTCTTCCTCTATTTTTTTCTTCCTTTATCATTTTCTTCCTTATTTTTTTTCTTCCTTTATTTTGTCTCTTCCTTTATTTTTTTTTTTCTTTCAGGCAAAATAAAAAACCCAACAACAAAAACCTCCTCCCTAGAAAGAATCAAACTCAGAAAGCAGAAGCAGCAAAAAAAAACCCCAACAGAATAAAATAGCAGGTAAAGTTGAATTAAGTTCTGTATTTGTGGCAACAACACCTGGAGATGTGTACAGCTCAGAGAACATCGTGTACAGAACAGGGGGGAGAATGGATATTGCAGTTCCTGGTGCAAAACATGGATTCAATTCAGAGTATCACCAGCTCCAAATATGCCTTTCCCCCCCTTTATACAGCAGACTCAACAGTATTGAAGTATTATATATCTTTTATTGGGGGGGTGTGTGCATATCCACTCTAGTATGGCTGCTAAGGAGCATCTAGAAGAATAATTGGAGATATGAACCACTTTTCATTTAACAGCTGCCTGCTGCTCCCCACTCTCAACATGAGGAGGAACTTCTTCCCTGTGAGGGTCCCAGAGGCCTGGAGCAGGCTGCCCAGAGAGGTTGTGGAGTCTCCTTCCCTGGAGCCTTTGCAGCCCTGTCTGGATGTGTTCCTGTGTGACCTGTGCTGGATTCTCTGCTCCTGCTCTGGCAGGGGGCTTGGACTGGATGATCTCCAGAGGTCCCTTCCAACCCCTAACATCCTGTGAGCCTCTGATCCTGGACAGAAATTACTGGCAGAAACTAGAAACAGGTAGATTCAGCTTGGATGTGAGGAAGAAGTTGTTCCCCATGAGGGTGGTGAGAGCCTGGCACAGGCTCCCCAGGGAGGTGGTGGAAGCCTCCTGCCTGGAGGTGTTGGCAGCCAGGCTGGCTGTGGCTGTGAGCAACCTGCTGTGGTGTGAGGTATCCCTTCCCATGGCAGGGGGCTTGGAAGTGGCTGAGCCTTGAGGTCCCTTCCAGCCCTGCCAGTTCTGTGATTCTGTAAGCCAAAAACCCAAACCCCTGTAGCAGAGATTGGCTTCAGATGTCTGATGGATGGCACTGGAGGATGAGATGAGAAGGCACAGGGGGGGAGATGAGGGAAAGTGGGAGCTTTGGAGAGCCTGGCCAAGGAGCTCCAGAGCAATTCCAGTGAGTGAGTCTAAAGAGTGATGGCTTTTGGTAGGTATCAGTCTCTCCATCAGGGAAATGGAGGATGGAGTTGAATGCAAAGGGGAGAAACTCACTAACTAATTACCATGCATGAAGCCCCCTTCAGCCTGTCACAATGATGCAGTGACACCTGGCTTGCTGGCATCTGTGTCAGCTCTAAGAGGGAAGTAAATAACCCCCTGGGTTTAATGGGCCAAGCTGCTGGCATTCCAGTGTTAGTGCAATGGAAGGGAGGTGGTGGAAGCCTCCTGCCTGGAGGTGTTTGCAGCCAGGCTGGCTGTGGCTGTGAGCAACCTGCTGTAGTGTGAGGAGTCCCTGGCCATGGCAGGGGGGTTGGAACTGGCTGAGTCTTGAGGTCCCTTCCAAGCCTGACAGTTCTGTGATCCTATGATTCTATTAATTGTAATTGAGAGCCATTGGACATCACCTGCTTGACCTAAAGTTTTAATGCCATTTTAAAGCTCTGGTGAAATACAAATGCAGTGTTTTTTGTTTGGAGCAGTTCTTTCTGAGAGCTCCTTGAGCTGTATTTTTTTGTTCTTGTATTTAGCTGAGCATGGGAAATGTTTTCTGTGTTTTCTTGCTGGAGCTGCAGAAAGTGGCTTTCTAAACTTGGGCATGGCCTGCCTGGCACAACCCGCGAGAAGGTAGATTGGGGAATGGGATGGAAGGGAGAAAAAGACTGCCAGGACCTGCCCAAAGGAAATGATGGCTGAGTTTTGGGCACAAAACAACAATGCTTATTCATGGATCTGTGACTGAGCACAGCCCAAGACTTCACTTCTAATGCCTCAACTTTTGAGCCCTTAATGATCCTGAAATGCAGGATGTACAGCTCTGGGGATGGGGACTCCACCAGCTCCCTGGGCAGCCTGTTCCAACCCCTTTCAACTCTCTCACTAGAGAAGTTTTTCCTGGTGTCCAACCTCACCCTCCCCTGGCACAGCTCAAACCCATTTCCTCTCACCCTGTCACTGGTTATTTGGGAGAAGAGCCCAACACCAGCCTCACTCCAACTTCCTTTCAGGTAGCTGTAGGGAGCAATAAGGTCTCCCCTCAGCCTTCTCTGCTCCAGACTAACCAACCCCAGCTCCCTCAGCCACTCCTTGTGGTCTTCAAACACCTAATCCAAATTGTCTCTCTCCACAGTGCTTGACTGTGATGTCATCTTCAAAGACCTAATGAAAGTTGTGTCTCAGCACTTCCATAATCTTTTGGCAAGCAGTGGAGAATCTCCATCACTAGAGGTTTGAAAGATGTGGTTGGACATCATGCTGCTAAATCTCACCTAGGCTCCATTTCCCACAGCAGGCTGGACTAGGTGATTGTCCAAGGTCCCTTCCAACATGGGCTCCTCTGTGATTCTGTATGAGCAGACACAGGGAAAATGCTTCTTGTATAATCAGAATTAGTTAAATATCCTAAGAATTAGTTTCTAAGTCTTGAACATGAAAACAGCTTCAAGTTTTCAGCCTTTAGGGCTTGGATTTTCAGTCTTTTCATAGAATCATAGAATCACTAAGGTTGGAAGAGACCTCAAAGATCAACAAGTCCAACCTGTCACCACAGGCCTCATGACAACTAAACCATGGCTACAAGTGTCACATCCAATCCCCTCTTGAACACCTCCAGGGATGGGGACTCCACCACCTCCCCAGGCAGCACATCCCAATGGCTAATGACTCTCAGGGAAGAACTTTCTCCTCACCTCCAGCCTAAACCTCCCCTGGCACAGCCTGAGACTGTGTCCTCTTGTTCTGCTGCTGGCTGCCTGGGAGAAGAGACCAACCCCCACCTGGCTACAACCTCCCTTCAGGGAGTTGGAGGGGGCAATGAGGTCTCCCCTGAGCCTCCTCTTCTCCAGGCTAAGCAACCCCAGCTCCCTCAGCCTCTCCTCACAGGGCTGTGCTCCAGACCCCTCCCCAGCCTTGTTGCCCTTCTCTGGACACCTTCCAGCAGCTCAACATCTTTCCTAACCTGAGGAGTCCAGAACTGGACACAGGACTCAAGGTGTGGCCTCAGCAGTGCTGAGCACAGGGCACAATGACCTCCCTGCTCCTGCTGGCCACACTGCTCCTGATGCAGCCCAGGATGCCCTTGGCCTTCTTAGCCACTTGGGCACTCTGCTGGCTCATGTTCAGCCTACCATCAACCAGCACCCCCAGGTCCCTCTCTGCCTGGCTGCTCTCAGCCACTCTGACCCCAGCCTGTAGCACTGCCTGGGGTTGCTGTGGCCAAAGCGCAGCACCTGGCACTTAGTCTTATTGAATGTCATTCTGTTGGGCTCTGCCCATCTGTCCAGCCTGGCAAGGTCCCCCTGGAAAGCTCTTCTACCCTCTAACAGATCAACTGACTTTAACCACCTCATGATTGTTCAGGTTAGACTTTGGTTAAGCATGAAGTAGAGACTCTTCCACTGGAGGTGAGGAAGAAATTCTTCCCAGTGAGGGTGGTGAGACACTGCAACAGGTTGCCCAGGGGGGCTGTGACTGCCCCCTCCCTGAAGGTGTTCAGGGCCCGGCTGGATGAGGCCCTAAGCAAGCTGGGCTGGTGTGAGGTGTCCCTGCCCATGGCAGGGGGTTGGAACTGGATGAGCTTTAAGGTCCCTTCCAACCCAACCCATTCTGTGAATCTTCCTCCAGAGGTTTGAGAGAAGCACAGGGGTTGGTCTGTGAACACATCACTGTTTGCAGATTGCCTCTAAATATACTGTGAACATCAAACACAAACACACACACAAAAGGAACTTTGATGAAAAAAAAACCCAGCTATGTCCTGGAAGAAAGAAATATGTTCCTCTCCTTGCACTGAAAATAGCACAGCACTGGGAGAGCTGCTTGATGGAGGGATGGAGTTCAAACACATCAGTGAATGTTTCCACAGGGGGACAGATCAGGATCAGGGAGCACACTGAGCTGGGTTAGGAACTGGCTGGAGGCTGAGCCCAGAGAGTGGTGGTGAATGGTGGCACAGCCAGCTGGCAGCCAGGCACCAGTGCTGTGCCCCAGGGATCAGTGCTGGGCCCCAGCCTGGTCAATATCTTCATTGATGGTCTGGATGAGGGCATTGAGTCAATCATCAGTAAATTTGCAGATGACACCCAGCTGGGGGCAGGAATTGATCTGCTGGAGGGCAGAGAGGTTCTGCAGAGAGACCTCGACAGGCTGGGCAGAGTCCAAGGGCAGGAGATTGAACACATCCAAGTGCCAGGTGCTGCACATTGGCCACAGCAACCCCAGGCAGTGCTACAGGCTGGGGTCAGAGTGGCTGAGAGCAGCCAGGCAGAGAGGGACCTGGGGGGTGCTGGTTGATGGTAGGCTGAACATGAGCCAGCAGTATGCCCAGGCAGCCAAGAAGGCCAATGGCATCCTGGCCTGCATCAGGAAGAGTGTGGCCAGCAGGAGCAGGGAGGTCATTCTGCCCCTGTACACTGCACTGGTTAGGCCACACCTGGAGTCCTGTGTCCAGTTCTGGGCTCCTCAGGTTAGGAAGGAGGTTGAGCTGCTGGAAGGTGTCCAGAGAAGGGCAACAAAGCTGGGGAGGGGTCTGGAGCACAGCCCTGTGAGGAGAGGCTGAGGGAGCTGGGGTTGCTTAGCCTGGAGAAGAGGAGGCTCAGGGGAGACCTCATTGCTCTGTACAACTCCCGGAAGGGAGGTTGTAGCCAGGAGGGGTTTGGTCTCTTCTCCCAGGCAGCCAGCACCAGAACAAGAGGACACAGTCTCAAGCTGCACCAGGGGAGGTTTAGGCTGGAGGTTAGGAAGAAGTTCTACACAGAGAGAGTTGTTGCCCATTGGAATGTGCTGCCCGGGGAGGTGGTGGAGTCACCATCCCTGGAGGTGTTCAGGAGGAGACTTGATGGGGTGCTTGATGCCATGGGTTAGTTGATTAGATGGTGTTGGATTGGTTGATAAGTTGGACACACTGATCTTGAAGGTCTCTTCCAAATTGGTCTATTCTATTAAATTCTATTCAATTCTCTTCCATTCTATTTGTCCAGCTGTGCCCAAACATCATCTCCTTCTGAGCTAGGTGGAAATGCTGGAGGGGAGATATATTATCTGCTCTTGGTCATACATGCTGCTCAGCTTTCTTCCCAACTGTTCCTTCACATTGAGCAGCTGAGTACAACAGCAATGGGGGAGGGAAATATTTTCTTTGTTTGGAAGAAAAGAAAAGCTGGAGAATAATTTACAGGGGGTCACTTTTGACCTGAGGCTTTCAGCTTTAAGTTGTGATTAAAACCAGCTTGGCTGCTCTGCACAATTTCATTAGTCCCTAATTGAAAGGAAGAAATCAATCTCTCCTTTGAATTACAGGAATGAATGCTCTGAAAGCAAGCAAAGTTCTAGCTGAAAACATCCCCAAATTTCTTTAATATGCCTTCCAGGATGAGAAGCTGAGCTGTGGCTGAGCTGAAGGAACATCTGATGGCTGAGTTGTAACCCCCTCTCCCTGAAAACAGGAGGCCCACCAAGGGTGGGACTGCAAGAGGCAAAGAAGGAAATGACTCTAAGGAGAATTCATCAGAGCACAAGTGAAGAGAATGAAGGACCCTGGGAAAGCTCTGGAAGTCATCCTAAACAGAATCCCAGCAGAGTGAGGATTGGAAGGGATCATTGGAGATCATCCAGCACAATCTCCCTGCTCCAGCAGGGCACACACAGCAGCTTGCCCAGCAGCACAGTGCCCAGGGGGGGTTGGAAGCTCTCCACACCAGGAGACTCCACAACCTCTCTGGGCAGCCTGCTCCAGGCCTCCAGCACCCTCACACCAAACAACTTTCTCCTCCTCTTCACATGCAACCTCCTGGGCTCCACTTTGTGCCCACTGCCCCTTGGCCTGTCCCTGGCCACCACTGAGCAGAGCCTGGCCCCAGCCTCTTGCCCCCCACAGCTCCTTTGTCTCTTGCTGAGCATTGCTCAGCTCCCCTCTGGGGCTGCTCTTCTGCAGGCTCTCAGCCCCAGGGCTCTCAGCCTTTGCTCCTCCCAGAGCTGCTCCAGGCTCCTCCCAGAGCTGCTCCAGGCCCCTCAGTGTCTTCCCAGCCTCTGCTGGACTCTCTCTACAGGGGCACACCCATGAAAGCAGCAGCATCCAAAGGGCTGATATCACACAGGGAGAGCAATCTCTCTCTGCATTTTCTTTTCCTCCCTGCATGGATGTTTGAAGTTCAGTTCCAGCTAAGCTGCATACCCATGGAATTTGATGGTGAGTTAAAAATGAGACTGCAGCACCATCCTTCAGCAAGCAGCCTGGCTGTGCCTTTGCAAATGCTGACTTCAGCCTCACTTTACATTGTAGCAGGCACCCAGAGGCTTTCTCTTGATCCTTGCAAGCCTATCCAAAGGCAATGGTAGGAATGGGGGGATGGAACAAAATTAGAAATGGTTAGATTCAGCTTGGATGTGAGGAAGAAGTTGTTCGCCATGAGGGTGGTGAGAGCCTGGCACAGGTTGCCCAGGGAGGTGGTGGAAGCCTCCTGCCTGGAGGTGTTTGCAGCCAGGCTGGATGTGGCTGTGAGCAACCTGCTGCAGTGTGAGGTGTCCCTGCCCATGGCAGGGGGGTTGGGACTGGGTGAGTGGTTTTGGGAGGACCAGCCTGACAGCAGGATGGTTTTCCTCCTCCCCCCCAACACCCCACCCCAAAAAAGTGGTGTGAGCTCTTGTGCAGTGACTTGGCACTCCTGTGGTCACTCCTGTGCTGCTGTCCCCAGCTGTGCCTCTGAGCAGAGGGGTCTCAGACTGCAGCTGGATTCCTGCAGCTGCTGTTTCAGTGCAGACTGAGCTTATTTCATTGGTTAGGCCACACCTTGAGTCCTGTGTCCAGTTCTGGGCTCCGCAGGTTAAGAAGGACATTGAGAGACTTGAAGGTGTCCAGAGAAGGGCAATGAGGCTGGGGAGGGGTCTGGAGCACAGCCCTGTGAGGAGAGGCTGAGGGAGCTGGGGTTGCTTAGTCTGGAGAAGAGGAGGCTCAGGGGAGACCTCATTGCTCTCTCCAACTCCCTGAAGGGAGGTTGTAGCCAGGTGGGGGTTGGTCTCTTCTCCCAGGCAGCCAGCAGCAGAACAAGAGGACACAGTCTTAAGCTGCACCAGGGGAAGTTTAGGTTGGAGGTGAGGAGAAAGTTCGTCCCAGAGAGAGTTGTTGGCCATTGGAATGTGCTGCCCAGGGAGGTGGTGGAGTCCCCATCCCTGGAGGTGTTCCAGAGGGGATTGGATGTGGCACTTGGTGCCATGGTCTAGTCATGAGGTCTGTGGTGACAGCTTGGACTCGATGATCTTTGAGGTGTCTTCCAGCCTTGGTGATTGTGTGATACTTTGATCCTTGAGGTCCCTGCTCAGTGCAGGGATCTTGGACAGAAAGAGTAATTGTCCACTGGGATGTGCTGCCCAGGGAGGTGAGGGAGTCCCTGTCCCTGGAGGTGTTCTGGAAAGGATTGGATGTAGCACTTGAAGCCATGTTAATCATGAGTTGTTAGGTAATAGGTTGGACTTGGTGATCTCTGAGGTCTTTCCCAACCTTATTGATTCTATGCTTCTATGATTCTTATGACAGCCACCTCTCTCAGAAAAGCCAACCTGATGGAGCTTCCATCTCAATCCACAGCCAGGTCCTGACGTGGTGTTCCAGCTCATCATCTTCTGAGCTCAGCCAGAACCTGCAACTACAAAGGGTGCATGAAGAAAGGAAAATAACCACTTCATCAGGCTGTTCTGGGCCTTAAAAGAAGGCCTTGGGTCAGGGTAAGCTTGAGGGCTTAGCACCCAGAGGCTCTGATTTTCCCATGTAAGTCATCCCAGCCACATTTTATGGGGGTGAAAGCTGTCTGTTTAAAGTGCCCCATTTTCTGCTTGTGCTGTCAGAAACCACTTGTATGAGGATAGTAAAAAGCACAGAGAAACTGGCAGGGGTTTGGGGATGGTTAGTGTGAAAGAGAGGAGGCTGAGGGGAGACCTCCTGGCTGTCTACATCTCCCTGAAAGGAGGTTGTGGAGAGGCTGCTGCTGGTCTCTGCTCACAGTAATTAGTGACAGAAGAAGAGGCAATGGCCTCAGGCTGCCCCTGGGGAGGTTCAGACTGGACATTAGGAACAATTTTTTTCCCACCCAGAGTGGTGAGGGATTGGAATGCGCTGCCCAGGGAGGTGGTGGAGTCCCCAAGCCTGGCTGTGTTTGAAGGTGGTTTGGCTGTGGTGCTTGGGGCTCTGGTTTAGGGCTGAGCCTTGCAGAGTAGGGCTCTGGGTTGGAGTTGGGGCTCCTGAGGCTCTTTTCCAACCTGAATGTTTCTGTGATTCTGTGGCTCTGTGCTCCTGTGAGTATGGCTGCTTGACCCTGAGACTGGCAGCCATAAATTGGAGATACTTGGGAGCAATTCTCTGATCACAGGAAAGTTAAGAACATGAAGGCTTAGGGTCACTGGAATGTGCTGCCCAGGGAGGTGGTGGAGTCCCCAAGCCTGGCTGTGTTTGAAGGTGGTTTGGCTGTGGTGCTTGGGGCTCTGGTTTGGGGGTGAGCCTTGCAGAGTAGGGCTCTGGTGTGGACCTGGTGATCCTGAGGCACTTTTCCAAGCTGAATATTTCTGTGGTTCTTAACTGGTCAGTGGTGAAGAGAGATTTAAACAGAGGAATTGTTCCCTTTCTCCCCTTTGTTTTTATTCCTTTCATCTTTATTTATTTATTTGTTTCATTTTCCCCCCAGCAGAATGAGGTCCTTGGGAAGCACCTTCTTGAACCTGTACAAACTTCCATTTCCAGTCCTGATGCAGAAAGGACTCCAAGTGATGGATCTCAGAGTAGGAAAAAAGTAAAGACATAGAATCATAGAATCACAGAATCACAGAATCATGAAGTCATGGAATGGTCTGGGCCAGAAGGGAGCTCCAAAGCTCATCCAGTCCAACCCCCTGCACTCAGCAGGACATCCCCAACCAGACCAGGTTGCCCACAGCCCTGCCCAGCCTCACTTTCAATATCTCCAGGGATGAGGCCTCAACCACCTCCCTGGGCAACCTGTTGCAGTGTTCCAGCAGCCTCCTGGTGCAGAACTTGTTCCTCACATCCCATCTCAATCTGCTCTGCTCTGGTTTGAAGCCATTGCCCCTGCTCCTGTCCCTGCAGGCCTTTGCAAACAGTCTCTCTGCAGCCTTCCTGTAGCCCCCTTCAGGTCCTGGCAGCTGCTCTGAGGTCTGCCTGGAGCCTTCTCCTCTGCAGGCTGAACACCCCCAGCTCCCTCAGCCTGTGCTCACAGCAGAGCTGCTCCAACCCCCTGAGCATTTTTGTGTCCCTTCTCTGGAGCCTCTCCATCAGCTCCAGGTCCTTCCTGTGCTGAGGGCTCCAGAGCTGCACACAGCACTGCAGGTGAGGTCTCAGCAGAGCAGAGTCTGGCCCAAACTTTTTACCTTGCTTCTCTTCTTTTTCTTCTAAGGTTTTTTCATTGCTGAACTGATTTTTTTTTCTTTCCTTATTTTTTCCCCCTTAAATTTTGCTTTTTATGTTTAGTTTTTTGCTGTGTAAGGTAAGACAGACCCCAGGCAGCTTTAACTTGCACGAGCAGCATTTGCTGACCTTGGCAGGAGCACAGAGGTCACATTTATCTTTTCACACAGGTGAGCTGTGGAGCAAGGTTTGCTGGGTGCTAAGAATAATAAGGACTTCCTTTGCCATCTGTTGTGCAGATTTCTCCCTTTCATCCATTCTTTCCTCCAGAGAATACCCTGATTTCCCATGAAACACGTTACCTTCACAAGCCTGAATGGAGCCTCTGATTCCAGAGGTTCTCCTCCCCCTCTGCTCTGCCCTGCTGAGACCTCACCTGCAATATCGCATCCAGCTCTGGGCTGCCCAGCTCAGGAGGGACAGGGATCTGCTGGAGAGAGTCCAAGGGAGGGCTGCAAGGATGCTGAAGGGACTGCAGCACTGCCTGGGGAGGAGAGGCTGAGAGCCCTGGGGCTGTTTAGTCTGGAGACAGAAGACTGAGAGGGATCTGATCAATGTCTATCAATAGCTGAGGGCTGGGGGTCAGGAAGGAAGGGACAGGGACAGGATCTGCTCAGATGCACCTTGGCATAGGACAAGGGGCAATGGATGGAAACTGCAGCACAGGAGGTTCCACCTCAGCATGAGGAGGAACTTCTTGACTGTGAGGGTCCCAGAGGCCTGCAGTCTAACATCCCTCTGCTCCTTTCTCTTGTCCCTTTTGTACAGGGGGGTAAGGAGGAGGCAAGGATGGAGAAGTTGCTAACTTCCCCTGCTCCTTGGCCAGGGGGTCCCTGTGCTGTTTATCACTTGTAAATCCCTGTAGCTATTGTAACCCCTGGATATTCTGCACACATCCATTGCATTCCACTGCAGAGTGCAGCTCTGCCTGCAAACACAGCTTGCATTTGCTTCCACCTGAGCTGCTCTGGCAAATGGTTAATGTTGGGGGGGGAGAATTTCAACCCACCACAAAAGGTTTGGGTTGGAAGGGACCTGACAGGTCATCTATTTTCAAACCCCTGCCATGGGCAGGGACACCTCCCACCAGCCCAGGTTGCTCAAAGCCTCATCCAGCCTGGCCTTCAACACTTCCAGGGAGGGGACATCCACATCCTCCCTGGGCAACCTGTGCCAGTGTCTCCCCACCCTCACCTTAAAGAATTTCTTCCTAATCTCCAGTCTAAATCTGTGCTGCTCAAGCTTCAGTGCTTTCCTTCTTGTCCATGTTAAGCACGTATCTGCCTGGCAGTGACGGCTGGCCTGCTGAAAGGACACTGACATTTGGACTTGACCCTGTCTGCCACCTCTGTGCACCTCACTGAAGGCATGGTGCACTCACTTGAATTTCTGTCCCTTCCTCCAGGTGGGAGCAAAACAGTGCAGAAATCCATCATGGATCCTGCTGCTCCTCATAAGGCCTGTCCAGAGAAGGGCAAGAAAGCTGGGGAGGGGTCCGGAGCACAGCCCTGTGAGGAGAGACTGAGGGAGCTGGGGTTGCTTAGCCTGGAGAAGAGGAGGCTCAGGGGAGACCTTCTTGCTCTCTCCAACTCCCTGCAGGGTGGTTGTAGCCAGGAGGGGGTTGGTCTCTTCTCCCGGGCAACCAGCACCAGAACAAGAGGACACAGTCTCAAGCTGTGCCAGGCTGGAGGTGAGGAAGAAATTCTTCACGGACAGAGAGATTGGCCACTGGGATGTGCTGCCCAGGGAGGTGGTGGAGTCCCCATCCCTGGAGGTGTTTAAGAAGAGCCTGGCTGAGGCCCTTGGTGCCATGGTTTAGTTGGTTGGATGGTGCTGGGTGAGAGGGTGACTTGGTGGTCTCAGAGGGCTTTTCCAACTAGGTTGATTCTGTGTCTCTGTGATCTGGACCACTCACCAGCCTTGTTGCCCTAACATCTGCAACTAGAACCTCAAACAACCTGAGCTGGTGTGGTTCCAGGGATGAGGCCTCTCCCACCTCCCTGGTCAAGCTGGGGCAGTGTGAAAAGGGCCATGTTCAGCTAGGTCAGGTAGCCCAGAGCATGAACCACGAGGTGTGGGTTTGGCAGCGGTTGGGAGCAATCAGGGCTGTGACAAATTCCAAGGCAGGGGGGTTAGGCAATACTTTTTATTGCCTGATCAAAGTACTCAGGGGGATCACATCTTGCAAGGGCTGCCTTTGCCAAAGGCTTCCTGGAGCTGCCCTGGCTGCTGCTGTCTTGCTTTTTATGCCTTATTGAATTCCATTAAAAGACAAAGAGGCCTCGGCGGCGGCGGGCACCTGGCTGACAGCACCTGCCAGCCTGTCACTCCCCACCACAGGCACAGAGCAGGGAGCTTCATTTGGGCAGAATTAGGAGGCAAATAGAAAGGAGCATATCCCAGGCACCTGCTCTCAGCAAAGGAGTGATGGGTTTATTACTGTTATTACTATCAGAGAGGCACTCCAGCTGCTGCTTAGAGGCAGTGGGTGCCCAGCGCTGCTGCAGCCTGCGGTGCTGCTGCTCCCACACTGCAGGGCAGGCTCCTGCTCTTGGGCCACAACCACCCATGCAGGCTACAGACTGGGGTGAGTGGCTGGAGAGCAGCCTGGCAGAGAGGGATCTGGGGGTAGTGGTGGACAGCAGCTGAACATGAGCCAGCAGTGTGCTCAGGTGGCCAAGAAGGCCAAGGGCATCCTGGCCTGTACCAGGAACAGTGTGGCCAGCAGGAGCAGGGGTGGAATTATGCACTGTACTGGTTACTGGTGAGGGGCTTCACCTTGAGCACTCTGTGCAGCTCTGGGCCCTCACTGCAGGAAGGAGCCTTTCCAGCCCTGTCTGGCTGTGTTCCTGTGTGACCTGTGCTGGATTCTCTGCTCCTGCTCTGGCAGGAGGGTTGGGCTGGCAGATCTCCAGAGGTCCCTTCCAACCCCTCACATCCTGTGAGCCTTTGAAAAGGAGAGAGGGCAGGGAGAAGCAGCAAAGAGCTTGCATCTGACTCGAGCTCAGCCCATCTGGCCTGTTGTCAGAGCTGTGAGTTTCAAATTCAACTTCCTTCTTTTGTCTCTGCTTATATATATATATATATATATATAGCTTTTTTGGTTCCAGACCTATTCCTACTACCCCAGAGGTGTAGTTTTCCAGAGCCATACCCTTCTGCATTATCTATTTCAGCATATCATGTGCATTTTTTAGAGCCAGAGCATTACAGTTTTCATTAGGAGTGAAGAAGTCAGGAAAGCATTAAGCTGGGGTTTTATTGCAGTCTAAAATGCTGTTAGCACACCTTCACTGAAGCCAAAGTTCTGCTGAGAGATGATTTCACCTCATGCCTCTGCACTAGCTGCCTGCCCAGGGACTAGGCTGCATCCTGACTTGCACCTTCATGGAATCACAGAATGGGTTGGGTTGGGAGAGACCTTGAAGATCATCCAGTTCCAACCCCCCCTGCCATGGGACACCTGCTAGCTCAGGCTGATCAAGGCCTCATCCAACCTGGCTGTGGTGGGTTAATGCCCATGCTGAAAACAGGGGGGAGGGCTTGCAGGTGCTTTGCCCTCCCTGCAGGGTGTTTTCCCCCCTGGGAAACTGAATCTGTCCCACTCCCCCCTCCCTGCCCAGCTAGGGTATAAAAGGGAAGGCATTGCAGTCATTAGGTCTCCTTTTGGCTCCTGCCTCTCCTGGATGAGAGCTACTGTGGCTGCCCTCCTGCTCCTCTGCCAGGTGGTCAGGCCTGATCCTTCTCCCTGCTGCCTCTGTGCCTCTTCAGAGAGAGACTGGTTTTGTATTCTTCTTCTTTGTCCCCCTCCCATCCATCCTTGTTCCTTGCCCTTGGGAACCTTACCTGCTATTGTTATATATATATTGTTTAAAGACAACTCTTTACCTCTCTACTTCCAAGCCAACTCCAAATTATTGCTTGGTGGATTTGCTCCTTCCTTTTTTTTCCCTCTCTGTTGGGAGAGAGGAGGGGGCAGTGGGGGAGAGATTCTCAGCCTTGCCCCCATCTGAGCTCTTAACTCCCAGTTAAGGCTCAAACCACCACACTGGCCTTGAACACCTCCAGGGGGGAGACATCCACAACCTCCCTGGGCAATCTGTTCCAGCTCCTGTTCCAGTTCCAGTGCCAGACCCAGTTCCAGTTCTAGTTCCAGTTCCAGTTCCAGTTCCAGTTCCAGTTCCAACTCCAGACCCAGTTCCAGTTCTAGTTCTAGTTCCAGACCCAGTTCCAGTTCTAGTTTCTGTTCCACCACCTTACTTGTGAAGAATTTCTTCCTAATCCCCAGTCTAAATCTTCCTTCTTCCACCTTCAATCCATTCCCCCCATTCCTGTCACTGCAAGACCTTGTAAAAAGTCACTTCCCAGCTTTCTAGCAGCCCCTTTCAGGTATGGGAAGGCTGCTCTAAGGTCTCCCTGGAGCCTTCTCTTCTCCAGGCTGAGCAGCCCCAACTCTCCCACAGGGGAGGTTCTCCGTCCAGCTCTCTGATCATCTTCGCGACCTCCTCTGGCCCCACTCCAGCAGGCTCCCTGCAGCCTTCTCTCCTCCAGGTCCAGGGCTTGCTTGATCTGACTGAATCAGCAAAGGCTGAAAAAAAATACAAAGCAGAAGAGAAGTAGCTCTGGCACAGGAACAACCACGACTTCTGCAGGCAGCCTGAGCTCTGCAAGCAGTGCTGCAAACTTCATTATTTAATCTGCTCCATCCCCATGTCAGTGCACAAACCATTGTAGCTGTTCCACTCCCTGCATCCAGACAATGGCAGCTCTTTGGGTTTTTTCCAGACTGTTTCATAGGGGTTTTGTTTCTCTCCTATTCAGCCTCAATGCCTTTTCTTCCACTGGTGGTTTTTTTTTACCTTCCCTTTCCGAGCCACTGCTGAGCCCAGACTCCTGCCTGTCGATGCCTTCATGGCTCTCAGGCTCCTTCCGTGCCCCATGTGAGCCCAGGAAGGGTCACAGCACCTCTGTGTAGCAGCTTGGCTGATAAATGTGAGCTGAGCTCCTGAGAGGTGGGAAAATGACAGTCAAAGCTCTCCTCTTTCAATAAGCAGCAGCCAGTCTGGTTGCCATCTCCCAGGCCCCAGCTCCCTCACCCTCCTGAGGCTTTGTGCTCTCTCCTAGGATAAGGGGAACAGTTTTACAGGGATGTTGTTGCTGACATGAGATGAAGTTGGATGCAGATCTAAGTGCTGGAAGAGGCCTCCAAGCTCATCCAGTCCAACCACTGACTCAGTTTAGGGTCAATTCCAAACCATGTCCCTAAGTGCCAGCTCCATACGCTGCTTGAACACCCCCAGAGATGGGGACTGCAGCCTGCCCTGGGCAGAACATTCCCATGGCTGAGAGCCCTCTCTGGCAAGAAATATTTCCTAGCACCCAGCCTGAACCTGCCCTGCTGCAGCCTGGAACCATTGCCTCTGCTCCTGTCCCTTGCCACCAAGGAGCAGAGGCTGTCCCCTCCTCACTCCAACCTCCCTGCAGGGAGCTGCAGAGAGCAAGGAGGTCTCCCTCAGCCTCCTCTTCTCCAGCCTCAACACCCCCAGCTCCCTCAGCCCCTCCTCTAGCCCAGAGGCTCCAGGCCCTTCTCCAGCCTGGCTGCCCTGCTCTGCACAGGCTCCAGCCCCTCAATGTCCTTCCTGCAGGGAGGGCCCAGAGCTGAGTACAGCACTCCAGGTGTGGCCTCCCCAGTGCTGAGCACAGGGGGATGGTCACCTCCTGGCCCTGCTGCCCACCCTGCTTCTGACCCAAGCCAGGAGGCTTTTGGCTTTCTTGGCCCCCTGGGCACTGCTGGCTCATATTTGATTGACTGAAAACCAACATTCCCAGGTCCCTCTGCAAGTCACAGCTCTCCAACCACACATCCCCAAGGAAAGGAGTCTTTGTGTCTGGGGAGATAGACTGAGGAGTCCTGGTGGACAAGAGGATGACTATGAGGCAGCCATGGGAGACCCAAGAGGCCAAAGGGATGCTGGTCCATGCATGGCTGCAGAGGGCATCTGAAATGACCTCTGCTCCTGTGACACACAAGTGGACATTCATACTCAGTGGGAAGAGAGACATCAGGAAATGCATGAGTGCTGGGAGAATAAAGGTCGTTTAGGGTTGGTGCCCACACTGAAGGACATGAAATATCATTGCAGGATAGACACAGGCTGCTAACTATTCCAGAAAGGATCTGGAGGGGCTGGAAGGTGTCCAGAGAAGGGCCACGAGGAGGAGCAGAGGGCTGGAGCTGCTCTGCTCTGGAGACAGCCTGAGAGAGTTGGGGTTGTGCAGGCTGGAGAGGAGAAGGCTCCCAGGAGACCTTCTTGAGGCCTTCCAGGATCTGCAGGGGGCTCCAAGCAAGCTGGGGAGGGACTTTTGAGGGTGTCAGGGAGGGATAGGAGTGGGGGGATGGAGCAGAACTAGAAGTGGGGAGATTGAGATTGGCTGTGAGGAAGAAGTTGTTGGCCATGAGGGTGGTGAGAGCCTGGCACAGGCTGCCCAGGGAGGTGGTGGAAGCCTCCTGCCTGGAGGTGTTTGCAGCCAGGCTGGCTGTGGCTGTGAGCAACCTGCTGTGGTGTGAGGTGTCCCTGCCCATGGCAGGGGGCTTGGAACTGGCTGATCCTTGTGGTCCCTTCCAACCCTGACAGGTCTGTGATTCTATGATTTAGCAAAACTGAAAGCAAGCAACAGAATCATTTGGGGCTGGCTTTGATCCTCACTGAAGTACTGAACTCTGATTCAGTTTTCCAGCTCTTTTCCATCTGAAACATGGCTCAGCTATCAACTGCAGAGGGGTTTCCCACACACCACTCTGAACCTTTCAAGGTGAACCCTTCCACTGTTCTGAGCTTTTCAATTATCCCAGCTGTTCCCTTCCGGGAAACCTGCCTGCAGGTTCATTGTTAGAAGCCCTTCATTCCCCTGCAAACCTGCAATTTCCAACTCCTCCTGCCTGCCCTTGAGTCCCACCTGCACCATAAAAATTCCACACAGCTCTGAGGACACCCAGAGTCATCCTCTTGTCTGGTGGGCAGAGGATTGATGACGTTGGTGATCAGCACAGACATGCACAGAGCAGCTCTGCTGGGAGCACAGGCTGAGGGAGCTGGGGCTGTGCAGCCTGCAGAGGAGAAGGCTCCAGGGGCACCTCAGAGCTGCTGCCAGCACCTGAAGGCATCCTGCAGGAAGGCTGCAGAGAGACTTTGGCTGAGGGGGTCTGGAGCCAGGCCAAGGGGGAATGGTTTGAAGCTGAGGCAGAGCAGGGTGAGAGTGGAGCTGAGGCAGAGCAGGGTGAGAGTGGAGCTGAGGCAGAAGTTGTTGCTTGTGAGGGTGGTGAGAGTGTGGCCCAGGCTGGCCAGGGAGGCTGTGGCTGCCTCCTTGCTGGGGGTGTTTGAGGCCAGGCTGGCTGAGGCCTTGAGCAGCTGAGTGTAGCTGAGAGGTGTCCCTGGGCATGGTGGGGAGCTTGGAGCAGATGACCTC
Source organism: Melanerpes formicivorus (assembly GCF_026170545.1). Classification (NCBI taxonomy): domain Eukaryota; kingdom Metazoa; phylum Chordata; class Aves; order Piciformes; family Picidae; genus Melanerpes; species Melanerpes formicivorus. Next base: position 976,669 of record NW_027142430.1, read on the forward strand.
TCAGCTCCCTTCCATGCTGAGCCACTCTATGGTTCTATGTTTCTCTGATGCCTGCATCCATCAGGAGGGGTTGGGATGAACATAGATTTTAGCTGATTGTGCAAGGCAGGCACCAAGAATTCATTGTGTAAGCAGTTCACATTTGTGCAACCTGCATTGGTTATGAAATGGAGTCATGGAGTGCTTGGGGTCAGAAGGGACCTTTCAAGGTCATCCAGTCCAAACCCCCTGCAGTCAGCAGGGACATCCCCAACTGGAGCAGGTTGCTTAGAGCTCCAAACGACCTGATCTGGAATGCTTCCAGCCATGAGGCATCTCCCACCTCTCTGGGCACCCTGGGAGAGGGTTTCAGCATCCTCACTGTAAACTAGCCATCCTTCTCTCCAGTGTAAATCTCCCTCTTTTAGTCCAAGCCATCCCCCCTTGTCCTGCCACGACAGGTCCTGCTAAATAGTCTCTCCCCATCTTTCTTATCGACTGCTTTAAGTCCTGGAAGGTGACCACAAGGTCTCCCCCGATGGCTCTGCAGCCGGGTGCCGTGCATCCAGCGTTGCAGGAGCCAAGCCCCTCTGGAAGCACGTCCTCGGCAGGCAGGAGCTGGCCTTCGGAGGGCTCTGGCAGGAAGTGCAGGCTGTGAACACAAGGTGGCACTTGGAGCCCACGGACGGAGCAGAGCCCAGCTGGGGACCTTGCCTGCACCAGAGGAGGAGCTGCAGTTGCTATTTCGTGGTGGAAAGCAGGAGCAAGCCGAAGGTAAGGGGGGCCTACAGGCAAGCTTTGGGCACAATGTGTGGACTCTCTCTGATTATTAATTCATGCTGTGGCTGCTTTTTTTTGGGGGGGTGCTTTTGGCTGAGTGTTAACTTTATGCTGTCTCTCACAGTGGGGATGTCTGTGCCCATCACTGGGAGCGTGGGATAGAGCTCCTGTGATCCAGGTCACCTCTGCTCTACAAGGAGGATGGAGACAGACTGTTTGCAAAGGCCTGCAGGGACAGGAGCAGGGGCAATGGCTTCAAACCAGAGCAGAGCAGATTGAGATTGGATGTGAGGAACAAGTTCTGCACCAGGAGGCTGCTGGAACACTGCAACAGGTTGCCCAGGGAGATGGTTGAGGCTCCATCCCTGGAGATCTTCCAGGGGAGGCTGGACAGGGCTGTGGGCAACCTGATCTGGTTGGGGATGTCCCTGCTGACAGCTGGGTTGGGCTGGATGAGCTTTGGAGGTGCCTTCCTACCCACACCTTTCTGTGATTCTGTGATTCTATGTTCCCTGGCCCTGGTAAGACATTCCAGATGTAAGGAACTCTTTGGAATGTTCATGCTGTTGATCACAGTTGAGCTGTGACCTGCTTCCCCCTTGCACAGGTGTCCCAGCAGCTCACCTCTTCCATGCTCTCTGTGTGATCAAACTCACCAAAGCCTTTGCAATCCCAAGAGCTCTGAAGTAACTTCATGCTTAGTGCTGTCTGAGGGCTGTCATGAAAACCTTAAACTGCCTCAAAACTGGTTGCAATGGGCTTTGGTCTGTGTGACAGTGCTGAGTTCACCTCTGGAGGGGGCAGGAGCTTGTTTACCCACCCAAACTGCACCTGCATGTGCTGCAAAGGAGATACAATACAGAACAGAGAATCAAACAGGTTGGAAAAGACCCTTGAGATCATCAAGGCCAACCTCTCACCCAGCACCATCCTACCAACCAAACCCTGGCACTAACAAGCAGATCCTCATTAGAAGCATAAACTGCTACAGGAAGAACAGACTCAAACTCCAGGCAAACAACTGCAAAGAGAAGGAGAGAATGTTTTAGTGACTGCTCCAGATTTCTGAGTTTTGATACAGAGAAGAAGCTGAAAACATGGAGCAAAACTAGAAGTGGGGAGATTCAGCTTGGATGTGAGGAAGAAGTTGTTCCCCATGAGGGTGGTGAGAGCCTGGCACAGGTTGCCCAGGGAGGTGTTGGAAGCCTCCTGCCTGGAGGTGTTTGCAGCCAGGCTGGATGTGGCTGTGAGCAACCTGCTGCAGTGTGAGGTGTCCCTGCCCATGGCAGGGGGGTTGGGACTGGCTGAGCCTTGAGCTCCCTTCCAGCCCTGATAGTTCTGTGATTCTGTAAGCCAAAATCCCAAACCCTTGTAGCAGAGATTGGCTTCAGATGTATGATGGGTGGCACTGGAGGATGAGATGAGAAGGCACAGGGGGGGAGATGAGGGAAAGTGGGAGCTTTGGAGAGCCTGGCCAAGGAGCTCCAGAGCAGTTCCAGTGAGTGAGTCTAAAGAGTGATGGCTTTTAGTAGGTATCAGTCTCTGCATCAAGGAAATGGAGGATGGAGTTGAATGCAAAGGGGAGAAACTCACTAACTAATTACCATGCATGAAGCCCCCTTCAGCCTGTCACAATGATGCAGTGACACCTGACTTGCTGGCATCTGTGTCAGCTCTAAGAGGGAAGTAAATAACCCCCTGGGTTTAATGGGCCAAGCTGCTGGCATTCCAGTGTTGGTGCAATGGCATATGTGAGCTGTCAGGAGAGCCCAAACACTGCCATTACCCTGCAGGCACACGCCAGGGAGGGCTGAGTGTGCTTCACCCCACACACCTCCTCCCTTCTCCACATCTCAGACTTCCTACCAGAGGGGTTTCAGCTCTCATTTTCCCCATGGCAAAGCCGGATTGCCCCTGAATGGCCTGGGAATTGATGGCTCAGAATGGAAAGAAGGAAGTGTACAGAAGTGCCCAGCTCTTGCCCCAGACTTAGACAGCAGTTTTGAAGCCTGCTTCTCGGGCTGTCGTAGATATTATGTGTCCATGGCTGAAGATGTTCTTCATAGGAAGAGATATTGGCCACTGGGATGTGCTGCCCAGGGAGGTGGTGGAGTCACCATCCCTGGAGGTGTTTAGGAAGAGCCTGGATGAGGCCCTGGGTGCCATGGTTTAGTTGATCAGATGGTGCTGGGTGATAGGTTGGCCTCAATCTCAAGGGTCTCTTCCAACCTGGTCTATTCTATTCTATTCTATTCTATTCTATTCTATTCTATTCTATTCTATTCTATTCTATTCTATTCTATTCTATTCTATTCTATTCTATTCTATTCTATTCTATTCTATTCCATTCCATTCCATTCCATTCCATTCCATTCCATTCCATTCCATTCCATTCCATTCTCCTATCCTATCCTATCCTATCCTATCCTATCCTATCCTATCCTGTCCTATCCTATCCTATCCTATCCTATAATTCCTGATGGATGGATCCCAAAACGTAACTGGTAAGCAAAGGTTGGTTTCCTGAAAGAGATTAGGGAATATCAGCTGAAGTTATCAGTGTGGGATTGTCCAGCTGGCAATCACAGCATCCCAACATGGTGGGGCTGGAAGGGACATGTCCAGTCCAACCCCCCTGCTCCAGCAGGGCACCCACAGCAGCTTGCCCAGCAGCACAGTGCCCAGGGGGTTTGGAAGCTCTCCACACAAGGAGATTCCACAACCTCTCTGGGCAGCCTGCTCCAGGCCTCCAGCACCCTCACAACAAACAACTTTCTCCTCTTCTTCACATGGAACCTCCTGGGTTCCAGTCTGTGCCCACTGCCCCTTGTGCTGTCCCTGGTCACCACTGAGCAGAGCCTGGCCCCAGCCTCTTGCCCCCCCACAGCTCCTTTGTCTCTTGCTGAGCATTGCTCAGCTCCCCTCTGGGGCTGCTCTTCTGCAGGCTCTCAGCCCCAGGGCTCTCAGCCTTTGCTCCTCCCAGAGCTGCTCCAGGCCCCTCAGCAGCTTTGCAGCCTCCCCTGGAGTCTCTCCAGCAGTTCCCTGCCTCTCTTGAGCTGGGGAGCCTAGCACTGGGCACAACACTGCAGATGTGGCCTCACCAAAACAGAGGAGGGAGAGAGAGAGGAGAATCTCCATAAAATCTTTGTACTACACCCCAGGCCCTCAGACCTTCTTAGACAAGTCAGGATTGGTTTTCTCACTGTTCCAGAAAGAAGCAAGAAAGATCACATTGTAGAAATAAAGATCTGAAAATGTTAACAGCTTTGTCTCTCCAACAAGTTAGATTTTATACTGCCTCACAGAGAATCTTGGAACTGCTTGGCTTGGAAAAGCCCTCCAAGACCATCCAGTCCAACCACCAACCCAACCCCACCATGGCCACTAAACCCTGTCCCCATGTGCCATGGCCACAGGGTTCTTGATCACCCCCAGGGAGGGGGACTCCACAGATAAATCTGGTTCCCATATAAATTTGATTCTTCCAGAGCAGTGTCAGCAGGAGGCATCTCCAGGAGAACTGCTGAGACAAATAGAATAGAATAGAATAGAATAGCTTGCTTGGAGCCCCCTGCAGATCCTGGAAGGCCACCAGAAGGTCTCCTGGGAGCCTTCTCCTCTCCAGCCTGCACAACCCCAACTCTCTCAGGCTGTCTCCAGAGCAGAGCAGCTCCAGCCCTCTGCTCCTCCTCCTGGCCCTGCTCTGGACACCTTCCAGCCCCTCCAGCACAGCACAGCCACGTGATGGGCAAGCAGGGAGAGGGCAGACAGAAAACCCTCCCTTTGCTGCCATGTTCTGGGAGGATCCAGCTGGAAGGTTCATGTGGTGTTGCTCTCTGGTGAAGCTGGTCCCTCCCAGCAGAGCTAGAGCCAAGCACAGCTCAGCAGAGATGGCAATGGGCACCATGCAGAAGAGCTGCTAGGGGCCAGAGGGAGGAACTGGGTTTGGGTGCTCAGGCAGCAGGCCACAGGGATTGCTTGCCCCTGGTGGTGGTGGTGGTCAGAGGGCCTTTGGAAATATGATCAAACTGTGTCTGGTGCAAAATTCCCTATGGATCTGCAAGTCTTGCATGGAAGGTCATGGTCTGGGGGTGGGGTAAATAGGGATGCTGCAGAATTGTGTGCCTGGGGATTTAACCAGAGCTCCTGAGGAGAAACCACCTCCTGCACCAGCACGGGTGAGGGGGGAGCTGCTGGGAAGCAGCTCTAGGGAGAAGGAGCTGGGGCATGCAAGAGCAGCTATGAGCCATGAGCCAGCAATGTGCCCTCAGCATCAAGAAGGCCAATGGCCTCCTGGGTTGCATGAAGAAGAGTGTGGGCAGCAGGTTAAGGGAGGTTCTCCTTCCCCTCCTCTCTGCCCTAGTGAGGCCACAGCTGGAGCACTGGGTCTGGTTCTGGGCTGCCCAGTTCAAGAGGGACAGGGAACTGCTGGAGAGAGTCCAGGGGAGGCTGCAGAGCTGCTGAGGGCCCTGGAGCAGCTCTGGGAGGAGCAAAGGCTGAGAGCCCTGGGGCTGAGAGCCTGGAGAAGAGCAGCCTCAGAGGGGAGCTGAGCAATGCTCAGCAAGAGACAAAGGAGCTGTGGGGGGCAAGAGGCTGGGGCCAGGCTCTGCTCAGTGGTGCCCAGGGACAGCACAAGGGGCAGTGGGCACAAAGTGGAGCCCAGGAGGTTCCATGTGAGCAGGAGGAGAAAGTTGTTTGTTGTGAGGGTGCTGGAGGCCTGGAGCAGGCTGCCCAGAGAGGTTGTGGAGTCTCCTGGTGTGGAGAGTTCCAAACCCCTCTGGCCAAGCTGCCATGGGTACCTCTGCTTTAGCAGGGGGTTGGACTGGCTGACCTCCAGAGATCCCTTCCAATCCCCACTGTGCTGGGAGCCTGTGAAAGGAGTTGGGAAGTTTTTTGTGATCCTGAGCCAATTAACTTTGACTAAGGCTCATCATCAAATTAAAGTGAGGTGCTTACAATCAGTGTGTGCTTCCCCAGCTGGCAAGAGGGACCTGGGCCTGGGGCAGGGCATCAGCACAGAGCAGATGAGAGGGTGCTGAGGGGTGCTCTCTGGCATGAGGTGGAGGCAGCACCATTGAGTTCCATGGGAGGACAGCAGGGGAGTGGGGTCAGCAGTGGGAGAGAGGGAAATGAAGAGCTGCAGCTGAGCTGAATTGGTATTGACCACCAATCCTTGCCTGTAATGCAGCCATCATTCAGAGGCCATGCTGTGATCTGACTGTAGGTGAGGGCAGGTGAGCAGTGAAACAGCTTCCTGGGTGGGAATGAGCACCAGTGGGGAGCTCTGGAGGACCAAAGCTGGGGAGGCCTTTCAGTGATTTACCTTTGTCCCTGTGTGAATCCTACTGTGGTCTCCACCTGTGGTAATACTCAAAAGCCACCTGCACAAGGTCCTGGGCAGGCTGACCTGGGTGGCTCTGTGTGAGCAGGACGTGGGCAAGTGGCCCTTCAGAGCTTCCTTCCAGCCTCAGCCACAGGGTCACAGGATGGTTGGGAGTGGAGAAGACCTTTCAAGCTCATCCAGTCCAACCCCACTGCAGTGAACCTGAGCAGGTTGCCCAGAGCCCCAGACAGCCTGACCTGGGCTGGTGCCAGGCGTGGGGCATCTCCCACCTCTCTGGGCACCCTGGGACAGGGCTCTCAGCATGCTCACTGTACAATGATTCTTCTTTATGTCTAATACCCCTCTTTTCCTTTCAAACCACCACCCCTTGTCCTGTCACAGCAGGCCCTGCTCAGAAATCTGTCCCCAGATCAGCACTGCAAGGCCACCAGAAGCTCTCCCTGGAGCCTTCTCCCCTCCAGGCTGCACAACCGCAGCTCTCTCAGCCTGGCCTCACAGCAGAGGGCTTCCAGCCCTGCCAGCATTGCTGTGGCCTCCTCTGGCCCTGCTCCACCAGGTCCCTGTCTGGGGTTTTGCTGTGCCCTTCAGTGAGTCTGACACAAGGCAAAGCCTTTAAGGCTTCCCCTTCTGGCCTTGCCTGCCCCTGTCTGCCGGAGTGGCACGCTCTGGGTGCAGCCTTTGGGATCTTCCTCGGGTTTGTTCCCCTTCAAATTCTTTAGGTCACTCTGTGTGAGTTATTGGAATGTGTGCTGGAATGTGCAAAGCCCTGGCTAATTATGATGTGCTGATTAATTTCAGCAGACAAGTGGATCAGTTCTGATGAATATTAATGCTTTTTTGAGGCTGGGAGCTGCTAGCAGGAGGAAGAAGCTGTCTGCAAGGGGACTGACCATGGCAGAGCACTACAGGCCCCAGCAGCATCTCCTTGACTTTGCCTGGTGCTGATTCCAAGCCTTGTCTGTGGCATCATCTCCTCTCTTGCAAAACACAAACTCTGAGCAGCCATAAATGAGCTATGGATGAACCTTGTTAAGTAAAATCACCCTAAAATCACTGCCACCACCTGGGGTGTATTGGAAGGGGTGTGGGCAGTAGGTCAAGAGAGGTTCTCCTGCCCCTCTACACTGCCCTGCTGAGGCCACAGCTGGAATATTGTGTCCAGTTCTGGAACCTTCAGGTCAAGAAGGAGCTCAGGGAACTGCTTGAGAGAGATTCCAGCACAGAGCCACCAAGCTGCTGCAGGCAGTGGAACATCTCCCTCTGAGGCCAGGCTGAGGCAGCTGGGGCTTGGAGCTGGGAGCAGAGCAGCCTGAGGGCTGCCCTCATTGCTGGGGATCAAGCTGTGCAGGGCTGGAGCCAGGCTCTGCTCAGGGATGGCCAAGGACAGCACAAGGGGCACTGGGGGCAAGCTGGAGCAGAGGAGGTGCCAGGGGAAGAGAAGGGAAACCTTTGTCCCTGTGAGGGTGCTGGAGCCTGGAGCAGGCTGCCCAGAGAGGTTGTGGAGTCTCCTGCTCTGGAGACTTTCCAGACCCAGCTGGATCCAGGTAAGGAGTCAGACTGGGAGAAAGCAGCATAAAGACAAGTGCAATGCAAAAGAAGGTAGCATTTTGCTTTGTGGGATCACAGAATCCCAGAATGGCTGAGGCTGGAAGGGAGCTGAGAGCTCATCTGCTCCAAGCTCCCCACCATGCCCAGGGACACCTCTCAGCTACACTCAGCTGCTCAAGGCCTCAGCCAGCCTGGCCTCAAACACCCCCAGCAAGGAGGCAGCCACAGCCTCCCTGGCCAGCCTGGGCCACACTCTCACCACCCTCACAAGCAACAACTTCTTTCCCACAGTCTCACAGCCTCACAGTATCACCAAGGTTGGAAGAGACCTCAAAGATCATGGAGTCCAACCTGTCACCACAGACCTCATGACTAGACCAAGTGCCACATCCAATCTCCTCTTGAACACCTCCAGGGATGAGGACTCCACCACCTCCCTGGGCAGCACATTCCAATGACAAATGACTCCCTCAGGGAAGAACTTTCTCCTCACCTTGAGCCTAAACTTCCCCTGGCACAGATTGAGACTGTGTCCTCTTGTTCTGGTGCTGGGTGCTAGAGAGAAGAGACCAACCCCTTCCTGGCTGCAATCTCCTTTCAGGTAGTTGTAGAGGGTAATGAGGTCACCCCTGAGCCTCCTCTTCCCCAGGCTAAACAATCCCAGCTCCCTCAACCTCTCCTCATAGGGCTCCTCAGCTCCACTCTGACCCTGCTCTGCCTCAGCTTCAAACCATTCCCCCTTGGCCTGGCTCCAGACCCCCTCAGCAAAAGTCTCTCTGCAGCCTTCTTGCAGGATGCCTTCAGGTGCTGGCAGGCAGCTCTGAGGTGCCCCTGGAGCCTTCTCTGGATGGATCCCTTGCCTCCAGCTGCCAGCAGCACCACACAGCTTGGTGTGGTTGGTGAACTTGCTGTAGGTGCACTCCTGGAAGTCTGGCAGCCCAAGCACAGGAGAGATGATTAACAGTGCTGTTCCACCTGGGTTTTCTTGACAAAGTGCTCTCCAGAACTAATCAGGAGTCAGTGTGGATTAGATTATGTCTGAAGATCACTGAAAAACCTCTTGCAGTTTGCTGAAGGTCTTTTGAACCTCAGGATGGTGTTAAAGGAGACAGGGCTTGTGGCTGTGATTAATCCTGGCTTTTTGATCTCCAGGAGGTTTTACCCATGGCAAAATTAGTCCTGGACATTTTAATACTGTCAGGTGTACACCAGCTGAGGCCTCCTTGCATGAGTTTGGGGCAGGAAGTCATCTTTGAGACAATATTTCTGTCACCTGTGCAATGCAGCAGAAAGTTGCATGATAGAAAAAGACAGAAGTGGCCTTACCTGAACCCTCAGCCTACCTACTCAGATCCCCTTAATTACATCAAAGCAGCAGGAGTGAGGCTTGGTCAGATGGAATTAGCTGTTCCTAGCTCAACATGTTGGGGGACAGGTCTTAGGAGGAGCAGCTGAGGGAACTGGGGTTGGTCAGCCTGCTCACAGCCTGTCACCCACATTAGCTTTTACAGCAGCAGGAGAGATGGAGTGTGGGGATGTAGCCTCGTGGGCACAAAGCTGCTGAGGGGCCTGGAGCAGCTCTGGGAGGAGCAAAGGCTGAGAGCCCTGGGGCTGAGAGCCTGGAGAAGAGCAGCCCCAGAGGGCAGCTGAGCAATGCTCAGCAAGAGACAAAGGAGCTGTGGGGAGCAAGAGGGTCACAGGATCACAGTCTCACAATATCACCAAGGTTGGAAGAGACCTCAAAGATCAAGTCCAACCTGTCACCACAGACCTCATGACTAGAGCATGGCACCAAGTGCCACATCCAATCCCCTCTGGAACCCCTCCAGGGATGGGGCCTCCACCACCTCCCTGGGCAGCACATCCCAATGATGAACAAAAGTCAGTGGTGCCCAGGGACAGGACAAGGGGCAGTGGGCACAAAGTGGACCCCAGGAGGTTCCATGTGAAGAGGAGGAGAAAGTTGTTTGGTGTGAGGGTGCTGGAGGCCTGGAGCAGGCTGCCCAGGGAGGTTGTGGAGTCTTCTTGTATTGAGATACCAAACATCCCCCTGGGCATTGTGCTGCTGGGCAAGCTGCTGTGGGTGCCCTGCTGCAGCAGGGGGTTTGGGCTGGGTGATCTGCAGAGGTCCCTTCCCACCCCCACCATGCTCAGACTCTGGGATTCTGTTCCAGAACACAATTTCTTGTGTGTGGAAACCCCTGCTGCTGCTGCAGTGACATGAGTGGAAGTGGGTGTGTTCTGCTGGGTTTGAGCTGAGACAGAATCAGAGGAGTGAGCTAAGCAATGCTTAGTCAGAAGGTAGTTTTCTCCAGCATGCTCTTTCTGTGGGTGTTTTCCAGGCTGCCAAACAATGTCTCAGATCCATACAATCTGCTGCTATACCTCATTGCAGCAAGACTCAGCACAAAAGAACATTTGGGCTGAAGTTCTTCTCTGCCCTAAGCTTTGCCCCTTGGATTTGGTGAGAGAAGCTACAAGCCTGGGAGCTTTATGGCACAAAAACCTCCCTGGATGGAAAAGCTGAGGCCATATGATCTTGTACCCAAAAAAACAGCAGAAGTTTCTATGTGCAAGTGGAAGCCAGGGACAAGCAGAGTCCCTCAGGGACCAGTCCTGGGACCAGGCTTGTTCAACATCTCTGCTGGTGCCATGGAGAGTGGCACTGAGTGCACCCTCAGCAGGTTTGCTGATGACACCAAGCTGTGTGGTGCAGCAGACAGCTGGAGGGAAGGGATCCATCCAGAGGGAGCTGGGCAGGCTGGAGAGGTGGGCACAAGCCAACCTCAGGAGGTTCAACAAGACCAAGGGCAGGGTCCTGCAGCTGGGGCAGGGCAATCCCAGGCACAAATGCAGGCTGGGCAGGGACTGACTTGAGAGCAGCCCTGGAGAAAAGGCCTTGGGGGTGCTGGGGGAGGAGAAGCTCAACAGGAGCCAGCAGGGAGCACTTGCAGCCCAGAGAGCCAAGCAGAGCCTGGGCTGCAGCAAGAGAAGTGTGGCCAGCAGGGCCAGGGAGGGGATTCTGCCCCTCTGCTCCACTCTGCTGAGACCACAGCTGCAGCTCTGGGGCCAGTTCTGGATCCTCTGTGCCAGGAAGGCTCTGGAGGGGCTGGAAGGTGTCCAGAGAAGGGCCACAAGGAGGAGCAGAGGGCTGGAGCTGCTCTGCTCTGGAGACAGCCTGAGAGAGTTGGGGTTGTGCAGGCTGGAGAGGAGAAGGCTCCCAGGAGACCTTCTGGTGGCCTTCCAGGATCTGCAGGGGGCTGCAAGCAAGCTGGGGAGGGACTTTTGAGGGTGTCAGGGAGTGACAGGACTGGGGGGAAGATGGAGCAGAACTAGAAGTGGGGAGATTGAGATTGGATGTGAGGAAGAAGTTGTTGTCCATGAGGGTGGTGAGAGCCTGGCACAGGTTGCCCAGGGAGGTGGTGGAAGCCTCCTGCCTGGAGGTGTTTGCAGCCAGGCTGGCTGTGGCTGTGAGCAACCTGCTGTAGTGTGAGGTGTCCCTGCCCATGGCAGGGGGTTGGGACTGGCTGAGCCTTGAGGTCCCTTCCAACCCTCACAGTTCTGTGATTCTATGGTTCTGTGATTCTATGGTTCTGTGATCCCAGTGCTGTTTTCTATCTAGGTTCTGTCAATCTGAATGGCCTTGCAGGGGAAGGGGAGAAGCCCTCCCTGCACGACCAGCCAGAGGTTACTGAGGGCTGCTCTTGACAGCCTGGATGCAGGAAACTCCTAGATGAAATCACCCTCACAGATGGTAGGGGTTGGAGGGGACCTCTGGGGGTCCTTGAGTCCAACCCCCCAACAAGGAAAATCAGCCTGGGAAAGCCTCTGTAGAATTGTTCCAGCAGCTCCTAT
>NW_027142430.1:988274-1165330 GCF_026170545.1 Melanerpes formicivorus
TTTGTTGTGGTTGGGATCTCTACCCAACACCAAGTCAAGCCCAGGCACTGCCACACTGTCAGAGAACAGTGAGAGTGAGGAACTTTTGAGGGTGTCAGGCAGTGATAGGACTGGGGGGGATGGAGCAAAACTAGAAGTGGGGAGATTGAGATTGGATGTTAGGAAGAAGTTGTTGGCCATGAGGGTGGTGAGAGCCTGGCACAGGTTGCCCAGGGAGGTGGTGGAAGCCTCCTGCCTGGAGGTGTTTGCAGCCAGGCTGGCTGTGGCTGTGAGCAACCTGCTGTGGTGTGAGGTGTCCCTGATTGAACGTGGCACTTGGAGCCATGGTTTAATAGTCATGAGGTCTGTGGCGCCAGGTTGGACTCGATGATCTTTGAGGTCTCTTCCAACCTTGGTGATACTGTGATACTGTGATACAATGGCCAGGGGGGTTGGAAGCTCTCCAGAGAAGCAGACTCCACAACCTCTCTGGGCAGCCTGCTCCAGGGTTCTGCCACCCTCAAAAGGAAGAATTTTTTCCCTTATGTTTAGGTGGAAGCTCCTGTGTCCTCTGTGGCTTTTTATCCCCTCCTCCTCCCCAGCCCTACCCTCATTGCTGTAGGTCTCTTCCACCAAATGACAACAGCAGTGATCACCAGGCAGCCAGCTGGACATTTGCTGCCCAAGCTGAGCTCTGGTGGGTGTCCCCAGGGAGCTGCAGGTGACGCCAGCTGGGATGCTCTGGACATGAACTGAGTGTCTGGAGGAGGAATCCTGGGCCAGCAGGCAGCATGTGCCCACAGCTCAGGGCTCAGGGCAGGGCTGGGGGGGTGAGAGGGGAGGGTTGTGCTGGGTTATTTCTGTCCCTGTTGAGAATGGCTTTTGTTTCAGCCAGGCAGAGCTGCTGCTGCAGACAATAGGAGTGCTCTGGCAGCAGGGAATGCTAACCAGGGCCCCCTCCCAGCAAACTGCAGCGAGCTTTTGATTCCAATGCATAGCTGGATGCAACTCACATTACCAGCAGGAGGCAAAGGCTGCTCTGCCAGGTCCATGCTTCACTTAACAACACAAACCCAAAACAACAAGAAACAACACAGAAAAAAAACCCCAAACCACTGTCCAAACCAACCCCATGGGGTGGGTTGAAATCTCCTCCCCAACATCAGCTTCGCCAGACCAGCTCAGGTGGAAGCAAATGCAAGGAGGAGAGGAGAGGTTCAAAGAGGTTTGGAGAGGAGGGGAGGGAGAGGTTTGGAGAGGAGAGGAGAGGAGAGGAGAGGTTTGGAGAGGAGAGGAGAGGAGAGGAGAGGAGAGGAGAGGAGAGGAGAGGAGAGGAGAGGAGAGGAGAGGAGAGGAGAGGAGAGGAGAGGAGAGGAGAGGAGAGGAGAGGAGAGGAGAGGTTTGGAGAGGAGAGGTTTGGAGAGGAGAGGTTTGGAGAGGAGAGGAGAGGAGAGGTTTGGAGAGGAGAGGAGAGGTTTGGAGAGGAGAGGTTTGGAGAGGAGAGGAGAGGAGAGGAGAGGAGAGGAGAGGAGAGGAGAGGAGAGGAGAGGAGAGGAGAGGAGAGGAGAGGAGAGGAGAGGAGAGGAGAGGAGAGGAGAGGAGAGGAGAGGAGAGGAGAGGAGAGGAGAGGAGAGGAGAGGAGAGGAGAGGAGAGGAGAGGAGAGGAGAGGAGAGGAGAGGAGAGGAGAGGAGAGGAGAGGAGAGGAGAGGAGAGGAGAGGAGAGGAGAGGAGAGGAGAGGAGAGGAGAGGAGAGGAGAGGAGAGGAGAGGAGAGGAGAGGAGAGGAGAGGAGAGGAGAGGAGAGGAGAGGAGAGGAGAGGAGAAGATTATTCTGGTCCAACCAGTCTCATGGCAGCTGTCTCTCCAAAGGGATTGCCTAGAATGATCTTTCTTTTCCTCTTCACACCCAAGGGTGGTTTGTTTACATTTTGCTACTTTTCTGTTTAAGATCTGTGGAAGAATTTTAAAGGTATAGCCTAGAAGTACCACAGCCCATGCCCCAAAAACTGCCACAAGAAAAAGACCAGCTTAACTATTAGCAGTGCTCTGGATCTCCTGCAGCAGGTAGCTGTGGCATATTGTGTGCAGCAGGGGGGCTTGCAGTGGCCATCAGCTCACCCCAGGCCTGCTGCAGCCACTGCCAGGCAGGCTGCTTGGAGCAGCCTTGCAGAGATTTGCTGACAAACCTTTTCAGGATAATCCTTTATTATCTAACCACAGTCAAGAGCCTACTTCACATGAAATATTTGCTGCTACAGATGGCAGAGCCTGAGAGTGGAGCCAAGAGCAGTGCAAAAATACCTTTGTATCAGTGCAGAGGCCCCCAGCCAGCCAGCCAGCTCCATTTGTCATCCACGAGAGGTGTCCTCCACCAGCTTTCACAGGCATTACAGGACCACATGGCCAAAGTGCTGCTGATTTGATAGCACAGCAACCCTACAGCACATATTAAACAGGTTTGTGTGCACAGAATAGAGAGAGTGCCCTGCAGGCTGCTGGGTTGGGTTATAGAATAGAATCAATAAGGTTGGAAAAGACCTCAAAGATCATCCAGTCCAACCTGTCACCACAGACCTCATGACTACTAAACCATGGCACCAAGTGCCACATCCAGTCCCCTCTTGAACACCTCCAGGGATGGGGACTCCACCACCTCCCTGGGCAGCACATCCCAATGACCAATCACTCTCTCTGTGAAGAACTTTCTCCTCACCTCCAGCCTAAACTTCCCCTGGTGCAGCTTGAGACTGTGTCCTCTTGTTCTGGTGCTGGTTGCCTGGGAGAAGAGACCAACCCCCACCTGGCTACAACCTCCCTTCAGGGAGTTGGAGAGAGCAATGAGGTCTCCCCTGAGCCTCCTCTTCTCCAGGCTAAGCAACCCCAGCTCCCTCAGCCTCTCCTCACAGGGCTGTGCTCCAGACCCCTCCCCAGCTTTCTTGCCCTTCTCTGGACACCTTCCAGCAGCTCAACCTCTTTCCTAACCTGAGGAACCCAGAACTGGACACAGGACTCAAGGTGTGGCCTAACCAGTGCAGTGCTGAGTCCAGGGGCACAATGACTTCCCTGCTCCTGCTGGCCACACTATTCTTATCTGCTGCTCTCCATCATCATCAGTTCTTCTGGCTTCGTGGTGGTTTAGAACTTTAGTGGGGGTAAAGGTTAAAAGCTTTCCTTTCCCCCCACCCCAGATAAAAAGCTCTGGGACCACAGGTTTGGAATAGTTCATCCTTCCTGCCAAGGCTGACTGATTGAGAGAATCAAAGATTCCTAGATTCATTTGCCTTGGAGAAGCCCTTTAAGTTCATCCAGTCCAACCATTCCATAACTCTACCAAACCTGGGGTAACCCCTGGCCCTCAGCACATCTCTGCCTCTCTGAAACACCTCCAGGGATGGGGATTCAAGCACCTCCCTGGGCAGCCTGTGCCAGGCTCTGAGAACCCTTTGAGGGAAGAAGTTTCTTCTAATGTCCAACAACAACCTCCTCTGAAAAATCAGAGAATCAATAAGGTTGGGAAAGACCTCAGAGATCATCAAGTCCAGCCTGTCAACCAACACCTCCTGGCAACTAAACTGCGGCTCCAAGTGCCACAGCCAGTTCCCTCTTGAACACCTCCAGGGATGGTGACTCCACCACCTCCCTGGGCAGCACATTCCAATGGCCGATTACTCTTGCTGGGAAGAACTTTCTCTTCACCTACAGCCTAAACCTCCACTGGCACAGCTTGAGACTGTGTCCTCTTGTTCTGCTGCTGGGTGCCTGGGAGAAGAGACCAACCCCCACCTGGCTCCCCTGAGCTTCCTCTTGTTCCTTTCTGCCCAGGTTCTTCCCAGGAAAATAAATGAGCATGGATGTGGGCAGTGAGTGGCTGGAAAGCATCCCTGAGGAGAGAGACTTGGGGGTGCTGGGGGAGGAGAAGCTCACCAGGAGCTCTCAGTGTCCCAGAAAGCCAACCAGATCCTGGGCTGCATCAGGAGAAGTGTGGCCAGCAGGGCAAGGGAGGTGATTCTCCCCCTCTGCTCAGCTCTGCTGAGACCCCACCTGGAGTACTGCCTCCAGTTCTGGAGCCCCTATGGCAAGAGGGATCTGGAGGTGCTGGAAGGTGTCCAGAGCAGGGCCAGGAGGATGAGCAGAGGGCTGGAGCAGCTCTGCTGTGAGGACAGACTGAAGGAGTTGGGGCTGTTCAGTGTGGAGAAGAGAAGGCTCTGAGGTGACCTCATTGTGGCCTTCCAGGATCTGAAGGGGGCTACAGGAAGGCTGGGGAGGGACTGCTCAGGATCTCAGGGAGTGATAGGACTAGGGGGAATGGAATGAATCTGGAGGTGGGGAGATTGAGGCTGGAGGTGAGGAGGAAGTTCTTCCCCATGAGAGTGGTGAAGCCCTGGGATGGGTTGTGCAGGGAGGTGGTTGGGGCCCTGTCCCTGGAGGTGTTTAAGGCCAGGCTGGATGAGGCTGTGGCCAGGCTGATCTAGTGTGGGGTGTCCCTGCCCATGGCAGGGGGGTTGGAACTGGATGATCCTTGTGGTCCCTTCCAACCCTGACTGGTACTATGATACTATGATACCAAGGGCTACAGCTCCTGCCCACTGTCACCTTCTGTCTGCCTGCACACCCAGGCTGGGCTTTCCCCTGCAGAGACACCAGCATCAGCATGGCAATGGCACAGAGGGATTGCTGAGCAGCCAGCTTCACGGCATCCACCTCTCTGGGTAGCCCAAAGGGACAATTAGAGGTGGGAACTCCAGGTGGGAGGGAGGCAAGCAGAGTGGTGAGGAAGCAGTTTTGCATAACTAGGAGAAGAGCATCAATCTTTTCTTCCTGCCATGACATTTTCCATTCCTGTCCTGGGCCTGATGAAAAAGGCAGCAGGGGAACATCCTGCAGGCAGAGCTAAAATACCATCCTGCTTGTGGGGACAGGGAGTGTGATGATTGCTGAGCATGGAAGTACTACAGGACAGGAAAAAGTGGACAGCAAAAAGTCACAGAAGGGATTTGGTTGTAAGAGACCTCTAAGATCATCAAATCCAGCCCTGAACTGCCAGGCCCTCACTAAACCACTGCCCTCAGCACCACACCTGCATGGGTTTTGAAGTCCAGGGATAAGGACTCCACCACTGCCCTGGGCAGCCTGGGCCAGGCCTTTTGGGTTGCTCTTGTCCAACCTATACAGCTCCTCTGGTAAGGGTTGAGGCCATATGTTCTTGTTCTCTCACTTGTTGTTGGGAGAAGAGACCAGCCCATACCTGGCTCAAATCTACTTTCAGGGAGTGGAATGGAATGGAATGGAATGGAATGGAATGGAATGGAATGGAATGGAATGGAATGGAATAGAATTAACCAGGTTGGAAGAGACCCTTGAGTTCGAGTCCAACCTATCACCCAGCACCATCTGATCAACTAAACCATGCTACCAAGCACCCCATCCAGTCTCTTCCTAAACACCTCCAGGGATGGTGACTCCACCACCTCCCTGGGCAGCACATCCCCATGGCCAATCTCTCTTTCTGTGAAGAACTTCTTCCTAACATCCAGCCCAGACCTCCCCTGGTGCAGTTTGAGAGGGAGTTGTAGAGAGCCAGAAGGTCTCCCCTCAGCCTCCTCTTCTCCAGTCTGAACACCCCCAGCTCCCTCAGCTGCTCCTCCCCAGCCCTGTCCTCCAGACCCTTCCCCAGCTTTGCTCAAATGACCAAATGCAGCTGCTGAGGATTTAGGAACCAGCTTGGTGCATCTGTGCCCCTGACAGCAGTAAACCTTGTGTGCAGTACAATCTGTGCAAGGCACTCCAGCAGTGCTTTTACTCAAGACAAAGCAGTTTATTGAACAAAGCTCACCAAGGTAGGAAGAAATAAAACTAATGATTTAACAGGTCCCAGAGAATCCCAAGATGTTCCCCTGAGCAGCCTGCTCTGGCTGCAGCTGCCCCTGCTGGCTGCGGCGGGGTTGGACTATGTGACCTTGGAAGGTCCTTCCCTTTCTGTGCTTCCATGGATTGGCAGGGAAGAAATCCTCACAGAGGCAGGCCCAAAAAACCCTCAGGGGAAGCCTCTGCAGTGGGAGCACTCCCTAAAAATGCTGTGCCCTGTGAATGCAGAGTGCACAGAGCCTGGGAGCTCAGGGAGGGGGTAGGAGGAGAAGCTCTGCACTAACACGGGCTGGGGTTGTTTAGCCTGCAGAAGAGGAGGCTCAGGGGAGACCTCATTGCTCTCTCCAACTCCCTGAAGGGAGGTTGTAGCCAGGAAGGGGTTGGTCTCTTCTCCCAGGCAGCCAGCACCAGAACAAGAGGACACAGTCCCAGGCTGTGCCAGGGGAGGTTTAGGCTGGAGGTGAGGAGAAAGTTCTTCACTGAGAGAGTTGTTAGCCATTGGGATGTGCTGCCCAGGGAGGAGGTGGTGTCCCTGTCCCTGGGGGTGTTCAAGAGGGGATTGGACGTGGCACTTGGAGCCATGGTGTAGTCAGTCATGAGGTGCTGGGTGATAGCTTGGACTTGATGATCTCTGAGGTCTTTTCCAACCTTACTGATTCTATGATTCTAGCACCTTGCTCTGCAGGGCATGGCAAAGCTTGCTCAAGCTCTCACTGCTGGGACCTAAGAGTGGAGTTTTGCACCAGCTCTAGATAAATGTTCCATAAGAGATGAGTTTATTTAATGCTGTAATGCACTGAAAAATGGTCCAGGTTTCATGATGTCCTGCCCTGAGCCAGGCCTGCACCAGCTCTGCTCAGGCTGGGAGTGCCCAGCTCAGGCTCTGCTCACTCAGGCACTTGCTGAAGCTCAGGGCAGCTTGGCACAGCCAGGGGCTGCTGCTAGCAGGGAGAAGCTGAGGGGCAGAGCTCCTGCCAAGGCCTGGGGGGCACAGAGCCTCTGCCTCAGGCTTGCTGCTCTGCACACCAAGGGCACTGCCATAGCTCTGCCCCACCTTGGGGGGCAGGAAGGCAGAGGGGGCAGCTGTGGGCAGGAGCAGACAGCAGAGGGGAGCCTCAAGTGCCCCCCAAGGCATTGCAGCCCATGGATGGCATCTTCAGCAGCAAGCTGAGGGCTGCCCAGGCTCAAGCCTCTTCTTCCCTGGCTGCTGTCCCAGCAGGACTCTCTCCCTTCTGCCTTCCATCCCCATCCCTGTCTTCCTCACTCCAGCTCCACAATCCAGCTCCTGAATCTGCTTCCCATCTGCTGCTGAGCCCAGGCTGGGACTTGCCCAGGGCCTGCCCCCAGCAGCAGTGGTGCCAGTGGTGCCATCCTTGCCCTCAGGGCTTGGCTTCCATCTTGCTTTGTGTCTCTGTGTCTCTATCCCATGGCATTGTTCTTCTTCCCATCCCAGCTGGGTTAGTTTCTTCCCCAGCCCATCAGCCTCTCTCCCTCCTTCCCTTCCTCTTCCCTTAGGGAAGGCAGAGGGGTTCATAGAGAGCCTTTGGCCCTTGTCTGGTAGCCAGCCCTGCCCTGCCCCTTGCCCCCTGGACCTCCAGTGCTTTGAAAGCTGTCTTTAGGAGCCAGCTTGTTGCTTTTCCAATAGAATTATTATATATTTTAACATGCAATCTACTTTTCTGAAGAGGTTTCTCTGACAAACTGAAGGGTGGACTGGACTGGAGCACTCTGCCAGCAGATCTCTGCAGGCATTCAGCTCTAACAGCCCAGCCCCTCGAGGGGCTGGGGAACATCCCTCTGGGTTCAGCCCAGCTCTCCTGGCTGGCTTTGGCAGGGAGAGGGTCATGGCAGAGCTGTGACTACCATACCCCAGCCTTGTATTTGGTCCCCTGGGGAGCCATGAAGCTGTGGCACAGCATGAGCCAGGTTCTTAAGTACTTAGAGCTGAACATTAAGAGGCCTGGGCATGGAAGATATCAGTGTTTAAATATTTCATGCTGATTTGGGATTGAAAGGTTCAGTATTGGATCATGTTCCACAGCAGAAACCTGAGGGATTTTTCTGTTCAATTTGATTCTATAAGAATTTAAAAACATCATTTTAGGCCCTGGAAGAGATAGCTCCAACTCCTTAATGTGTGCCTTCAGTGCTCCAAGACTGGAATGAAAAGGAATGGCCAAAACTCCTTATGCTCTCAGTCATGGAAAAGAAGTTTCCAGGTGAAAATAGCTCTGGGCTCAGTTCAGGTTTTAGGTCTCAGTTCATGCAGTGCCCTCCAGCAGTCCAGCAGGCAGCTGTGTGCTGGGTTGCAGGCAGAGGAGTGTGGGCAGCAGGGCAGCAGAGGGGATTATCACAGTCTCACAGTATCACCAAGGTTGGAAGAGACCTCAAGGATCATGGAGTCCAACCTGTCACCACAGACCTCATGACTAAACCATGGCACCAAGTGCCACATCCAATCCCCTCTTGAACACCTCCAGGGATGGGGACTCCACCACCTCCCTGGGCAGCACATTCCAATGACGAATGACTCTCTCAGTGAAGAACTTTCTCCTCACCTCCAGCCTAAACCTCCCCTGGCACAGCTTGAGACTGTGTCCTCTTGTTCTGCTGCTGCTTGCCTGGGAGAAGAGACCAACCCCTGCCTGGCTACAACCTCCCTTCAGGGAGTTGCAGAGGGCAATGAGGTCACCCCTGAGCCTCCTCTTCTCCAGGCTAAGCAACCCCAGCTCCCTCAGCCTCTCCTCACAGGGCTGTGCTCCAGACCCCTCCCCAGCTTTCTTGCCCTTCTCTGGACACCTTCAAGTCTCTCAATGTCCTTCCTAACCTGAGGGGCCCAGAACTGGACACAGGACTCAAGGTGTGGCCTCAGCAGTGCTGAGCACAGGGCACAATGACTTCCCTGCTCCTGCTGGCCACACTCTTCCTGATGCAGGCCAGGATGCCCTTGGCCTTCTTGGCCCCCTGGGCACTCTGCTGGCTCATGTTTAGGCAGCTGTCAATCAGCACCCCCAGGTCCCTCTCTGCCTGGCTGCTCTCAGCCACTCTGACCCCAGCCTGTAGCTCTGCCTGGGGTTGTTGTGCTCAATGTGCCCCTTGGCTCTGCTCTGCTCAGACCTCACCTCCAATCCTACCTCCAGTTCTGGTGTCCCCAGCAGAAGAAGGACACAGATCTGCTGGAGAGAGTGCAGAGGAGGCCACAAAGGTGATCCAAGTGCTGGAGCAGCTCTGCTGTGAGCACAGGCTACGGGTTGTGCAGCCATCAGGGTTAGAAGAGAAGACTGCAGGAGGACCTTAGATGTGCCTTCCAGTAGCTGAAGGGAACCTGCAGGAAGACTGCAGAGGGGACCTGGTGTTGTTTAGTCTGGAGAAAGGGAGGCTGAGGGGAGACCTCTTTATTCTCAACATCTCCCTGAAAAGGGAGTGGAACCAGGTGGGGTTGGTCTCTTCTCCCAAGGAACAAGTGATGGAATGAAAGGAAATGACCTCTTTAGTCTCAGGTGATAGAAGGAGGGGAAGTAGCCTGAAATTGTTGCAGGGGAGGCTTAGGTGGGAGATTAGGAACAATTTCTTTGCTTCAAGAAGGCTCAGGGATTGGCACAGGCTGCCCAGGGAGGTGGTGGTTCCCCCATCCCATGAGGTGCTCAAGAAACCTGTGGCCATGGCACTTTGGGCCATGGTTTGGTGGCTGTGGTGGCGTTGGGTTGAAGGTTGGGCTGGATAATCTCAGAGGCCTTCTCCATCCCTAATGACCCCCTGATGATGTGATTGTAGTCAGTAATGGATCCCAACAAACACCAGCAATCCAGGTAACATGCAGGGTGAGTGCCATTGCCATCCCCAACACCACCTGTAGCAGCTTTGCATCCCACACCACTGCCATTGACATCCATCCTCGAGGAGTAAGATGCTGCAGGTGGCTGCCAGGGGATGCCACAGCCCAGTGTTGTTACATGTTTATGTGCATGGATTCCTGTAGCCCAACCACTGCTGCTTTGATCAGAGATTGAAATATGGATAGGGCCTCTTGTCTCTCTTCACCAATGTCCTAGTAGCTGGGCTCCATCAGAGTCCCTCTGCCTGCCTGGGAACATCACAGAGTAACCCTCTGCCGACCCTGCAGTATTGTCTGCTCAACAGGGTGCTCACAATATCTCCCTGCTGAAATCTCCTACGTGGCTAATCAATGTTACATGAGCAATGGTCTGGTTGGTGACAAGGTATTCATAACTCCAGAGAGGCTCAGTTGGACTTCAGCTGCTGCTGAGAATGGGGGCTTGGTTTAGTTGATGGCCAGGGAGGTACTTTTTGGTTCTGATGCATATTTATGTGTAGCAGATAGTGGTAGGCTGTAGGAAAACAACATTGAAATTCATGTGAATCAGCTGTAGGGCTTGGGAAGATGAACTCATTCCAGGGTCTTTGCATCTATCTGCTGCTTGAGCCTCAACTTCATCATCAGTGTGGGCAGCAGGGCAGTGGAGGGGATTCTGCCACTGGGCTCTGCTCTGCTCAGACCTCACCTCCAACCGTGCCTCCAGTTTTGGTGTCCCCAGCAGAAGAAGGACACAGAGCTGCTGGAGAGAGTCCAGAGGAAGTCACAAAGATGATCCGAGGGCTGGAGCAGCTCTGATGGGAGCACAGGCTGAGGGAGCTGGGGCTGTGCAGCCTGCAGAGGAGAAGGCTCCAGGGGCACCTCAGAGCTGCCTGCCAGCACCTGAAGGCATCCTGCAGGAAGGCTGCAGAGAGACTTTGGCTGAGGGGGTCTGGAGCCAGGCCAAGGGGGAATGGTTTGAAGCTGAGGCAGAGCAGGGTGAGAGTGGAGCTGAGGCAGAAGTTGTTGCTTGTGAGGGTGGTGAGAGTGTGGCCCAGGCTGGCCAGGGAGGCTGTGGCTGCCTCCTTGCTGGGGGTGTTTGAGGCCAGGCTGGCTGAGGCCTTGAGCAGCTGAGTGTAGCTGAGAGGTGTCCCTGGGCATGGTGGGGAGCTTGGAGCAGGTGAGCTCTGAGCTCCCTTCCAGCCTGAGCCATTCTGGGATTCTGTGATCCCACAAAGCAAAATGCTATCTTGTTTTGCACTGCACTTGTCTTTATGCTGCTTTCTCCCAGTCTGACTCCTTACCTGGATCCAGCTGGGTCTGGAAAGGTCCCTTCCAACCTGAGCCATTCTCTGATTCTATGATTTTGCTGCAAGAAGTTTTCTTTCATTTTTTCCCCTGTCCTGGTACTCCCTCCCTAACAAAATCAAAACCCTAATCCCTCCCTTTCCCTTCCCCTTCTCTTCTTGCTTCTTCACTCTGGAGAGATACTAACTTGCTTCTGCTGGCCCTTGGCTGCATTGTTTTGGTATCAACATCCCTCTGCTCCTTTCTCCCTTCTTTTTGTACAGAGGGGTCAGGGGGAGGGAGAAAAGGAGAAGCCAGTAGCTACCCCTGGTCTTTGACCAGGAGGATCCTTGTGCTGTTTATCACTTGTAAATCCCTGTAGCTGTTGTAACCCCTGGATATTCTGCACACATCCATTGCATCCCACTGCAGAGTGCAGCTCTGCCTGCAAACACAGCTTGCATTTGCTTCCACCTGAGCTGCTCTGGCAAAGTTAATGTTGGGGGGTGTGGAAGTTTCAACCCACCACAGGAAGAGGAAGGCAGTGACAAGAAGCTTGTGTGCCCCTGCTCACAGGGGTGATGAAGCAGCCTGGCTCAGATTGTTCTGACCAATAAATGAGGTGGAATGAGCAACTGCCAGATCAGTTTGCAGTGCACATCTTCCCTGGGAAGAGCAGCAGCAGCACTCCTTTGCTGGCTCAGCTCAGAGAGGAGGTTTTCAGGGACTGCATTGCTGCCTGTCAATTATAAGGCAGGCAGGAACTGATCACACTATTTTTGTCACTGTGCCTGCTCTGTGGCAAGAGCAGCTCCACAGGGCTGCTTTGTTTGCTTCCTGAGGAGCACCCAAAGGAGGGATTCACTTATTTAACTAATTAATTAATCACAGGTGCAACACAGTCCTGTGTCAAGTGGATTAACCCCAGTGTGTTGGGTTGAAAGTACACCACCACCCCCTCCTCCACCAAATTACTTTACCACAGTCTGACAGTATCACCAAGGTTGGAAGAGACCTCAAGGATCATCAAGGCCAACCTGTCACCACAGACCTCATGATTAGACCATGGCACCAAGTGCCACATCCAATCCCCTCTTGAACACCTCCAGGGATGGGGACTCCACCACCTCCCTGGGCAGCACATCCCAATGACAAATGACTCTGTCTGTGAAGAACTTTCTCCTCACCTCCAGCCTAAACCTCCCCTGGCACAGCTTGAGACTGTGTCCTCTTGTTCTGGTGCTGGTTGCCTGGGAGAAGAGACCAACCCCTTCCTGGCTACAACCTCCCTTCAGGGAGTTGGAGAGAGCAAGAAGGTCTCCCCTGAGCCTCCTCTTCTCCAGGCTAAGCAACCCCAGCTCCCTCAGCCTCTCCTCACAGGGCTGTGCTCCAGACCCCTCCCCAGCTTTCTTGCCCTTCTCTGGACACCTTCCAGCAGCTCAACCTCCTTCCTAACCTGAGGGGCCCAGAACTGGACACAGGCCTCAAGGTGTAGTCTCAGTATTGAACCCTGAGTTTAGATGCTTGATTTTCCATCCCTGCCCCCCCGTTCTTCACTAGAATAGTAGAAGTACAGAATTGTTCTGGTTGGAAGAGACCTGCAAGCTCATCCAGTCCAACTGGACGTTAACCAAGTGCTGCCAAGTCACTGCTAAACCTCAGCACCACATCTACACAGCTCTGAAACCCTCCCAGAGGTGATGACTCCATCACTGCCCTGTGCAGCCTGTTCCAGGGCTTCACAACTGCTTTAGGAAAGACATTGTTCCTAATGCCCAACCTAAACCTCCCCTGGGGCACTCCCTGCCAAAAAACCTCACCTCAGACCATGAGAAAACTCTTGTTCTGGGTAAGCTCACAACTTGTGAGATGTGCTTTGGTGAATCCTGGATCCTCCTGAGGTCCTGAGCTTGCATGAAGTCTGGATTTGGTTTTGCAGAAGGCTTTGTAGAGCCAGAGCAAGTTGCCAAGGCCAGGAGAGCCCTCACACACCCAGGCTGTCCCATTGGAGTTGGGGCTGTTCAGTGTGGAGAAGAGAAGGCTCCCAGGTGACCTCATTGTGGCCTTCCAGTATCTGAAGGGGGCTCCAAGAAGGCTGGGGAGGGACTGCTCAGGATCTCAGGGAGTGATAGGACTAGGGGGAATGGAATGAAGCTGGAGGTGGGGAGATTGAGGCTGGATGTGAGGAGGAGGTTCTTCCCCATGAGAGTGGTGAAGCCCTGGGATGGGTTGTCCAGGGAGGTGGTTGGGGCCCTGTCCCTGGAGGTGTTTAAGGCCAGGCTGGCTGAGGCTCTGGCCAGGCTGATCTAGTGTGGGGTGTCCCTGCCCATGGCAGGGGGGTTGGAACTGGATGATCCTTGTGGTCCCTTCCAACCCTGAATGAAACTATGAAACTATGAAACTATGTAGCTCTGTCATTCAGCCTTGGTGCTGCGCCCTTCCTCTTTGGTTACTGCTCTAATCTCCCATTATTCTGAGGTGATGTCCTCTGAATCACCATCTTTTAATGTAGCCTCAATCCTCTTTCTTGACAGGCAGGATTGTTTCTTCACTGAAGGAGCGGTTAAACCTTGGCCTGGGCTGCACAGGGCAGTGGTGGAGTCCCCATGACTGGAGGGGTTTCAAAACTGTGTAGCTGTGGTGCTGAGGGCCATGGTTTAGTGGTGACCTGGCAGTGCTGGGTTGAGGCTGGGACTGGATGATCTTAAAGGTCTCTTCCAACCAAAACCATTCTGTTCACTGATTGTCTTCTCTCCTCTCAGCATTCCTGTGGGCTTCAGTATCTCAAGTGTTCATCAGTTCCCATTGGAAATGGCCTGACCTGCACAAGCCCAGCCTAGGGCTGAGAGAGCAGCGCATTCAGGGGCTTTGAGCAAGCTTCATCAGACCTTTTCACTCCCCAGACAAAAGGAGAGCCTCAGCATTCACTCCTGTGCTGACTGCTGCAAGGAGCCTACGGAGCCTGGAGAAAGGCAAAGTGAAAATGCAAATCACTGCCAGGCTCTGAGGCACAGCAGCAGGAACTGCAAATATTACTGGAAACTTCAGAGAGGCTAAATGGCTTCCTGGCAATGAGAGGGGACCCTGCCTTCAGTGGCCTTCTAGTGCTCCATCTCAGATGGCTTAGCAACCAGAACTGCTCTTAACCCTTTTGTAGGAGGCCAGTTCCTAATGCTGGAGATGAGGAACCATTTTTCTGACTGACAAGAGTGCTCAGGCTGCCCAGGGAGGTGGTGGAGTCACCACCTTTGGAGGGCTTTAAATATTGCTACAGAATATTTAAAGCCCTCAGCAAGTTCAGCAACCACACCAAGCTGTGTGGTGCTGCTGACAGCTGGAGGGAAGGATCCATCCAGAGGGACCTGCACAGGCTGCAGAGCTGGGCACAAGCCAACCTCAGGAGGATCAACAAGACCAAGGGCAGGGTCCTGCAGCTGGGTGGAGGCAATCCCAGGCACTGATACAGGCTGGGCAGGGACTGGCTGGAGAGCAGCCCTGGAGAAAAGGCCTTGGGGGTGCTGGGGGAGGAGAAGCTCCACAGGAGCCAGCAGTCAGCACTTGCAGCCCAGAGAGCCAAGCAGAGCCTGGGCTGCAGCAAGAGAAGTGTGGCCAGCAGGGCCAGGGAGGGGATTCTGCCCCTCTGCTCCACTCTGCTGAGACCACAGCTGCAGCTCTGGGTCCAGTTCTGGAGCCTCTGTGCCAGGAAGGCTCTGGAGGGGCTGGAAGGTGTGCAGAGAAGGGCCACAAGGAGGAGCAGAGGGCTGGAGCTGCTCTGCTCTGGAGACAGCCTGAGAGAGTTGGGGTTGTGCAGGCTGGAGAGGAGAAGGCTCCCAGGAGACCTTCTGGTGGCCTTCCAGGATCTGCAGGGGGCTCCAAGAAAGCTGGGGAGGGACTTGTGAGGGTGTCAGGGAGGGATAGGACTGGGGGGATGGAGCAAAAGTAGAAGTGGGGAGATTGAGATTGGCTGTGAGGAAGAAGTTGTTGGCCATGAGGGTGGTGAGAGCCTGGCACAGGTTGCCCAGGGAGGTGGATGATCCTCGAGGTCCATTCCAACACAGACAATTCTACAATTCTGTGATCTTTTGAGGTCCTTTCCAACCCCTAACATCCTGTGATTTTTTTCTCTGTCCCCATTGATGAGAACCTCCAGACTTGTTGATCTAGCTCCACTTGCCTGCAGCTTGGCCATGACCTCAGCAGATGCCCTGTTAGCATCACGTAGTATCCTTCTCAGGGAGTGTGGCAGAAAAGTCCTGGTTTGAGGCTGGACAGATCCTCTCTTGCCCCTGAGAGGGACCAAAGGATGCCACTGACACAAATGCATTGTGAAGTGATGGAGAGTTCAAATGGAAGGCAGTTAAGTGTTGTACAGAAGCTACAAAGCACAGTGACAAAAGAATCCCAGAGCCTACAGAGTCCCCTGCAGCACCCCCAAAGGCCTCCCAACACTTCCCTTCTCCCCACCTGAGGGGATACCCAAACCCCCCAGGGCTCTTTCTTCCCCCCACTGCTGGCTGGTCTCAGGCTGGCCAGGTCTGAGACTGCTTCCCCCTTCTCCTCCTGGCATTAATCCCAGCCAGGCTAAGAGCCTTGAGATCCTCCCCCAGCATTACCTGGTAGGGAGCATCTCCCACGGGAGCAGAGAGGGGAGGAAGAGGCAGAGAAAGACTTTGCAGAGGGCTTTATAGGGGCCAGGATATTATGGGTATGGAATAGGCTGCTCCCTGTGCACAGCTCCTGGGCTGGACACTCAGGACACAGGAGGTGTAACTCATGTGGCAGGAACAGGAGGCACCCAGCCCCAGGAGAAAGGCACCTGTAGACATGCAGGGAAAGGCAGGGATTTGGGGAAGCTTCTCTCTTGTGAAGGGAGAACTGGGAAAGGTTTGTGGGTGCTGAGCACTCTGTGCAAAGAAGCTTTAAAAGCTACCTGAATCCCCATGGTGCTGCTTTTGACAGTCTCACACTGGGCAGATTTCTCTTCCTTGAGGGAGTAATAGTTCTCTTTGGCAGCATAATTGCAGCCAGCTAAACAAATACATAAATAAAGGGTGAAATAAAGAAATAGTTAACTAACTGTCTGAGCTGTCAGCCCCTGGCTTGGACAGCAGCTCTCTGAGCTGGGTTAGGAACTGGCTGGAGGCTGAGCCCAGAGAGTGGTGGTGAATGGTGCCACAGCCAGCTGGCAGCCAGGCACCAGTGGTGTGCCCCAGGGATCAGTGCTGGGCCCTGTGCTCTTTAACATCTTCATTGATGATCTGGAGGAGGGGATTGAGTCAGGCATCAGCACATTTGCAGATGACACCAAGCTGGGGGCAGATGTTGGTCAGTTAGAGGCCAGAAGGGCTCTGCAGAGGGACCTCGACCAACTGGACAGATGGGCAGAGGCCAACAGGATGGCATTCAACAAGTCCAAGTGCCAGGGGCTGCACTTTGGCCACAGCAACCCCATGCAGAGCTACAGGCTGGGGTCAGAGTGGCTGAGAGCTGCCAAACAGAGAGGGACCTGGGGGTGCTGATTGACAGCAGCTGAACAGAGCCAGCAGTGTGCCCAGGGGAGCAAGAAGGCCAAGGGCATCCTGGTCTGCATCAGGAAGAGTGTAGCCAGCAGGAGCAGGGAAGTCATTGTGCCCTGTGCTCAGCACTGCTGAGGCCACACCTTGAGTCCTGTGTCCAGTTCTGGGCTCCTCAGTTTAAGAAGGACATTGAGAGACTTGAATGTGTCCAGAGAAGGGCAACAAGGCTGGGGAGGGGTCTGGAGCACAGCCCTGTGAGGAGAGGCTGAGGGAGCTGGGGTTGCTTAGCCTGGAGAAGAGGAGGCTCAGGGGAGACCTTCTTGCTCTCTCCAACTCCTTGAGGGGAGGTTGTAGCCAGGTGGGGGTTGGTCTCTTCTCCCAGGCACCCAGCACCAGAACAAGAGGACACAGTCTCAAGCTGTGCCAGGGGAGGTTTAGGCTGGAGGTTAGGAGAAAGTTTTTCACAGAGAGAGTCATTGGTCATTGGGATGTGCTGCCCAGGGAGGTGGTGGAGTCCCCATCCCTGGAGGTGTTGAAGAGGGGATTGGATGTGGCACTTGGTGCCATGGTCTAGTCATGAGGTCTGTGGTGACAGGTTGGACTGGATGATCTTTGAGGTCTTTCCCAAGCTTAGTGATACTGTGATAACTAACAGCAGCATTTGGAAATCAACAGAACAATTGCCCTGATTAACCTAACCATGCTTTCCAGCTCCCCCACCCTCCTGCCCCCATATTTAATTTATGATTTTGTGTTTCTCAGCTGGTGATTATTGTGTCCAAATTCCTGATCAGAAATGTGAATATTTTCCTGAAACAAAAGGGGAAAAAACAAAACCAACCCCCTCCAGCAAATCAGACAGCTCTGAGAAATCCCCCCCAGGCAGGAGTGGGGGAATGGAACTGCTGATAGATTTGTTTTCATTAGGTACCTGAATGCATCACAATCATTAGGGCAGTTTGGAGCACTTCCCATCTGCAGCCCGAGCCTATAGCAAGCTGATTAGAAAACAAAGCAAACTAAAGCAGAAAAAAGGCTTCAAAACCTGAAGGGAAGGGGCTGGCAGTATGGGCTGCAGAAGAGCCACAAAGCCATGAGGCAGGTTCCTCGGTACTCAGCAATGGGGTTAATTCAGAGGGCTTTCAAGGGAACAAAAGCAGGCACTTGACAATGATTTGTAGGATTTCTGCACCACCATCTTCTGGGCAAGGAACCAACTCCTGCTAAAAATGCCTCTTTAAGTGGTGCTGACTGGAAACGTTCAGATAATGCAAACACTAACAGCTGCATGACTTTCCCTCCACCCACATCCTTCCCTCACTTAAGGCCAGAGGTAACTTTAAAATAAAAGGGTGGTGATGCTTTGAGACTCAAGCAGCAGGGCAAGGGAGGTGATTCTCCCCCTCTGCTCAGCTCTGCTGAGGCCCCACCTGGAGTCCTGCCTCCAGTTCTGGAGCCCCTATGGCAAGAGGGATCTGGAGGTGCTGGAAGGTGTCCAGAGAAGGGCCAGGAGGATGAGCAGAGGGCTGGAGCACCTCTGCTGTGAGGACAGACTGAAGGGGTTGGGGCTGTTCAGTCTGCAGAAGAGAAGGCTCCCAGGTGACCTCATTGTGGCCTTCCAGGATCTGAAGGGGGCTACAAGAAGGCTGGGGAGGGACTGCTCAGGATCTCAGGCAGTGATAGGACTAGGGGGAATGGAATGAAGCTGGAGGTGGGGAGATTGAGGCTGGAGGTGAGGAGGAAGTTCTTCCCCATGAGAGTGGTGAAGCCCTGGAATGGGTTGTGCAGGGAGGTGGTTGGGGCCCTGTCCCTGGAGGTGTTTAAGGCCAGGCTGGATGAGGCTGTGGCCAGGCTGATCTAGTGTGGGGTGTCCCTGCCCATGGCAGGGGGCTTGGAACTAGATGATCCTTGTGGTCCCTTCCAACCCTGACTGGTACTATGATCCTCAGTGCAGTTATGGTTGTACCCAGTGACTGCCAGGAAACTGCAGCTGCTGCTCTGAGGAGAGCCTCAGAGGGGGAAGGACAGCCCCCTGGCACCGCTACAGGCGAGGGGTGACCTCCTGGAAAGCAGCTCTGCAGAGAGGGACCTGGGAGTGCTGGTGGATAACAAGCTCTCCATCAGCCAGCAGTGTGCCCTTGTGGCCAAGAAGGCCAGGGGTAAATTGGTAATTAAAAGGAGTGTGAGCAGGTTGAGGAAAGCTCTTCTCCCTCCCTATTCTGCCCAAGTGTAGCCCGGTGTGGAGTGCTGCATCCTGTTCTGGGCTCCCCAGTTCAAGGGAGACAGGGAATTGCTGGAGAAAGGCCAGAGGAGGCCACAGAGATACTGAGGGGCCCCTAACACCCTGTGATCCTGTGAGAGGAGCTGGAAGGGACCTCTGGAGATCATCCAGTCCAACCCCACTGCCAGAGCTCATTCAGCCAGAGCAGGACCCCAATGTCCAGGTGGGTTTGGAACCTCTCCAGAGGAGGACTCCACAGCCTCCCTGGGCAGCCTGCTCCAGGGCTGCAGCACTGCCACAGGGGACTGTATGTGACACCTTTGGCAAGCAAAGACAGAGTCCCACCTGCCTCCAAGGAGGAGTTTGCTGCAATGCATTTTAATTCCTTCTCTGACAGTCCCAATGCAGCTGCCTGCTGCTGAGCTGTGGTACTCCAGGCACTGACAAGACATTTGCTTACAACCAACCTGCAGGCTGTTATCATGCAACTGAGTAGAGTCTGCCCAGCAGGTTGAGGGAGGTTCTCCTCTTGCCTCTTCTCTGCTCTGGTGAGGTCACATCAGGAGCACTGGGTCCAGTGCTGGGCTCCCCAGTTCAAGAGAGACAGGGAACTGCTGCAGAGAGGCCAGGGGAGGCTACAGAGATGCTGAGGGGCCTGGAGCAGCTCTGTGAGGAGCAAAGGCTGAGAGCCTGGAGAAGAGCAGCCCCAGAGGGGAGCTGAGCAATGCTCAACAAGAGACAAAGGAGCTGTGGGGGGCAAGAGGCTGGGGCCAGGCTCTGCTCAGTGGTGCCCAGGGACAGCGCAAGGGGCACAAAGTGGAAGCCAGGAGGTTGCAGGTGAAGAGGAGGAGAAAGTTGTTTGGTGTGAGGGTGCTGGAGGCCTGGAGCAGGCTGCCCAGAGAGGTTGTGGAGTCTCCTCTGGAGAGCTTCCAACCCCCCCTGGGCACTGTGCTGCTGGGCAAGCTGCTGTGGGTGCCCTGCTGGAGCAGGGGGTTGGACTGGGTGAGCTCCAGAGGTCTCTTCCAAGTTTACCATTGTATGATTTATAATCATTTGTCTGCAGAGCTGCCTTTAATTTCCTCTGTGTTTCCCAGCTGCTGAACAAGCACCCAGGTGGTGCCACTTCAGAGCCTGGCAATAAGAGCAGGATCCCCATCTCCAGGCTGCCAAGACAGATTCAAGGTAACTTCTGTGGTGTTTCTTCAATTTCTCACCATGAAATGGGAAGCAGAATTTGGCCCCAAATTAGCTCATATTAATCTGATGCTAATGTCACTGATTCCAGCTGGCTGGGATGATTTAGACAGTAAAATGCAGCTCATTGGCAATCAGTTCACATTAATGCAGGAAAACCTGGGAATTAATGGGGGAAAAGAAACTCTCTGCATTTTCAGCTGCTTTAAATGTTGCCTTAATTAAATTGCTTTAAATGCAGCCAGAAATGGAAGGGATCCTAATGCTGAGCCCTTGAAGAGATGGGAAGTGTGGTGTAAAGGCACAGAAGGTTTGTGTTGGGCTCTGTGTTTCCAGCTTTAGCCAGGAGTTGGTGTTTCATGGGTTGACAAACAGCAGTGATTTGAGGAGGTCAGGGTTTGCTTCACTCTGTACCCAGCTTGGGGCCTGGGAGAGGAAAGGTAAGCTGGAATCATTTTCCAGCACTTCTGGGGCAAGAGAAGATGAATTTGGTTCCTGCACTTCATTCCACAAGCATTTCCCAAGCTGGCACTGTGTTGCTGGAGTAGACAAAGAAGCACTGGCTGAAACAAACTGTGCATGGATTTGGCTATCAATTTAAATTTGCCATGATTAGATGGTGGAATTCAGCTCCAGCTCAGGCCAGCCAGTGCCAGCTCTGTAACGATGGGAAGTGCACCCCCCCAGTGCTTACATCCTAAACACAAGCACTGCTGTCCCCAGCAGGAGAGGGACACAGAGCTGCTGGAGAGAGGCCAAAGGAGGCCACAAAGATGCTCCAAGGGCTGGAGCAGCTCTGCTGGGAGCACAGGCTGAGGGAGCTGGGGCTGTGCAGCCTGCAGAGGAGAAGGCTCCAGGGGCACCTCAGAGCTGCCTGCCAGCACCTGAAGGCATCCTGCAGGAAGGCTGCAGAGAGACTTTTGCTGAGGGGGTCTGGAGCCAGGCCAAGGGGCAATGGTTTGAAGCTGAGGCAGAGCAGGGTGAGAGTGGAGCTGAGGCAGAAGTTGTTGCTTGTGAGGGTGGTGAGAGTGTGTCCCAGGCTGGCCAGGGAGGCAGTGGCTGCCTCCTTGCTGGGGGTGTTTGAGGCCAGGCTGGCTGAGGCCTTGAGCAGCTGAGTGTAGCTGAGAGGTGTCCCTGGGCATGGTGGGGAGCTTGCAGCAGGTGTGCTCTGAGCTCCCTTCCAGCCTGAGCCATGCTGTGAAATGAAATGGAATGGAATGGAATAGACCAGACCAGGTTGGAAGAGACCTTCAAGATCATCATGTCCAACCTATCATCCAACACCACCCAACCAACTAAACCATGCAACCAAGCACCCTATCAAGTCTCCTCCTGAACACCTCCAGTGGAGACTCACTCCTACAAGCCCATCAGTGAAACCCATCACAGAATGTGAGATGAAAAGCAACAGATCACAGGTAGATGAAAGGAAGGCCATGGGTGACAAAGATGTAATGAGTAGGTTTTATCCAAGCAAATGTTGGAGCAGCACTGGAGGAACTTTGCTGTTCCCCTCATTAGTTGAGAGGTGTGTGGTGGGTTTAGGCCATGCCTTTAAAATTTAGTTGCAGAATTTGAGCAGCAAAGTAGAAACAAACCAATCACTACTGGGTGTAAGAAGAAAAACTGCAGAGTATTCTGAATAAATTAATTGGAGGAATATCTGCTACAAAGTTGGCTGTACCAAAACAATTCTCTCTCCTTTCTGGTCTCTTCTTTGCTTGCTTTGCTAAGGAGAGATTAACCTGCTTCTGGCTGATCTTGGCTTAGCTGTGCTGTTTAGTTGAGTCTAACCCATTGCTTTCTCTCTGCTCCTCTTCTCTCTTGGGACAGGGGCTGGGGGTGGGAGTGGGAGGGCAGTGGAATGGCTTCCCTGGTCTCTTTGACATGGGGGGGGGGGGCGGGGGTTAGTCTCTTCTCCCAGGCAGCCAGCACCAGAACAAGAGGACACAGTCTCAAGCTGTGCCAGGGAGGTTAAGGCTGGAGGTGAGGAGAAAGTTCTTCCCAGAGAGAGAGATTGGCCACTGGGATGTGCTGCCCAGGGAGGTGGTGGAGTCACCATCCCTGGAGGTGTTCAAAACAGGATTGGATGCGGCACTTGGTGCCGTGGTTTTGTCAGGAGGTGTTGGGTGACAGATTGGACTTGATGACCTCTGAGGTCTTTTCCAGCCTTACTGATTCTATGATTCTCATGGTGAATATCTGTACAATGTTGTAACTCCTGGATGTTTGGTACACATCCATTGCATTCCAGTGTCAAGTGTAGATTTTGCTTGTAAGTACAGCTTGCATTTCCTTCCAGCTGAGCTGGTCTGGCAAAGGGAATGGTGGGGGGAGGGTAAATTTCAACCCACCACAAGGTGTCCCTGGGCATGGTGGGGTGCATGGAGCAGATGAACTCTGAGGTCCCTTCCAAGCTGAGCCATTGTAGGACAGCTGAGGGTTTGTGGTGTGTGTGTGTAGTTTTTGATGTGTGTGTATGACAGACAGACAAATAAAACTTCAAGTCTGTGTCCCCAGCCAGCAAGATGCTCTCCAGGTAGAGATGTAATGAGATCTCTGAATCTTTGGAATTAAGAAATGCTCTTGAAGCATCCCTTATGTAATGCCAGAGATGGCTCTCAAGATATCAGAGAAGGAAGATTGATGGCCTATGCAGATGCTGATGCCATTTAAAAGACCTTCAGGAAGAAGCAGGTAGGACTGCTCCAAGTGTTGCTTTAAATTGATGCCTGACTTTGAAAACAACTGGATGTCCCCCAAGATAATTGAAAAAGTTAGAAAACAATTGAGGAAGAACAAATGGAGGCTTGGGGAGGGACAAACCACCCAGATAAAAGAAGGATTTGAAATCTGTTCCCAGAGTACTGAGATGTTTCTCCCATCTGACCCTGGTTTCCGCCCCTCCCCTTCAGGCAGTGCAGGTCTTGCCTTTGAGATGGGTGGGACTCAAATGAATCTCCCCAGATGAGCATTGTGTAGTATCATAGTATCAGTCAGGGTTGGAAGGGACCACAAGGATCATCCAGTTCCAAGCCCCCTGCCATGGGCAGGGACACCCCACACTACATCAGCCTGCTCAGAGCCTCATCCAGCCTGGGCTTAAACACCTCCAGGGACAGGGCCCCAACCACCTCCCTGGACAACCCATCCCAGGGCTTCACCACTCTCATGGGGAAGAACTTCCTCCTCCCCTCCAGCCTCAATCTCCCCACCTCCAGCTCCATTCCATTCCCCCTAGTCCTATCACTGCCTGAGATCCTGAGCAGTCCCTCCCCAGCCTTCCTGTAGCCCCCTTCAGATACTGGAAGGCCACAATGAGGTCACCTGGGAGCCTTCTCTTCTCCAGACTGAACAGCCCCAACTCCTTCAGTCTGTCCTCACAGGAGAGGTGCTCCAGCCCTCTGCTCATCCTCCTGGCCCTTCTCTGGACACCTTCCAGCACCTCCAGATCCCTCTTGCCATAGGGGCTCCAGAACTGGAGGCAGTACTCCAGGTGGGGTCTCCCCAGAGCTGAGCAGAGGGGGAGGATCACCTCCCTTGCCCTGCTGGCCACACTTCTGCTGCAGCCCAGTCTCTGCTTGGTTCTCTGGGCTGCAAGTGCACACTGAGAGCTCCTGCTGAGCTTCTCCTCCCCCAGCACCCCCAAGTCTCTCTCCTCAGGGCTGCTTTCCAGCCAGTCCCTGCCCAGCCTGCATTTGTGCCTGGGATTGCCTCCACCCAGCTGCAGGACCCTGCCCTTGGTCTTGTTGAACCTCCTGAGGTTGGCTTGTGCCCACCTCTCCAGCCTGTCCAGGTCCCTCTGGATGGATCCCTTCCCTCCAGCTGTCTGCTGCACCACACAGCTTGGTGTCATCAGCAACCCTGCTGAGGCTGCACTCAGTGCCACTGTCCATGGCACCCACAAAGATGCTGAACAAGCCTGGTGCCAGGACTGATCCCTGAGGGACTCTGCTTGTCACTGGCCTCCACTGGGACATGGAGCCATTGACAGCCACTCTTTGGGTGCAGCCTCAAGCCAGTTCCTTATCCATCTAGTGGTCACCCCTCACACCCATGTGTCACCAGCCTGGAGCCCAGGATGTGGTGTGTGACAGTGTCAAAGGCTGTGCTCAGCTCCAGGGAAGTGACATCAGTTGCTCTCCCCTCAGCTATTGATGTTGTCACCTGTGCAGAGAAGGCCACCAGGTTGGTCAGGCAGGATTTGCCCTTGGCAAAGCCCTGCTGACTGTTCCCAATCACCTCTTCACTATTCTTCTGAGTCAGCAGTGCCTCCAGGAGGATCTGCTCCATGATCTTTCCGGGCACAGAGGTGAGACTGACTGGCCTGGAGTTCCCTGGTTCCTCCTTCTTACCCTGTTTGAAGATGGGGGCAATGTTTCCCCTTTTCCAGTCTGTGGGGACTGCCCCAGACTGCCATGACTTTTGGAACAGAACAGAGAGGGGTTTAGCAACCTCCTCTGCCAGTTCTCTCAGCACCCGTGGGTGTATCCCTTTGGGTCCCATGGACTTGAACACTTTCAGGTTCTTCAGGTGATCACCAACCTGCTCTTCACTTACCATGGGCAGTTCTTCCTCCCCGTCCCTGGCATTGTCTTCCATAACATCAGGAGGGAAGTGGGGTGCAAGATGCCTGCACATTGTGTAGAGTAACACAAGTAGAATCATAGAAAGGACCTTAAAGGTTATCTAGAACCAACCCCCTGCCATGGGCAGGGACACTTCCAGCTAAACCAGGTTGCTCCACACCTCATCCAACCTGGATTTGAATCTTTCCAGGCTTGCAGCCTGCACAGTCTCTCTGGGCAACCTGTTCTATGGGGAAGATTTTTTCCCAAGGTCTCATCTTCTGTCCAGCTTCTCCCATTTGGAAGCCATCAGCCCTCACCCTGTCACTCCCAGCCTTTGTCAAACAGTCCACAAACCAGTCCTCAGCTCTCCTGTGGCCCCCTTCAAGCACTACAAGGCTGCTCTAAGGCCTCCCTGGAGCCTTCTCCTCTCCAGACATCCAGCAGTACGATGGCACGAGAGGGCTGGCAACGAAGGAAGCTGTGGCTGATGTTTGGATAGAATAGAATAGACCAGGTTGGAAGAGACCTTCAAGATCACCAAGTCCAACCTATCATCCAACACCACCTAATCAACTAACCCATGGCACCAGGCACCCCATCAAGTCTCCTCCTGAACACCTCCAGTGATGGTGACTCCACCACCTCCCTGGGCAGCCCATTCCAATGGGCAATCACTCTCTCTGTGTTGATCTGCCCTCCTGGTCCAGCTGCCTTCGCGAGGTGCCCACCTCCCACCCCAGCACGACTCCATTCAACCCTTCTGGCAGTCACAGCTGCTCTCAGCCAAGCCACAGCCACTGTTTTCCCTGCTTTGTTTCCAGCTAGAATGTCAGTTCTAATGGAGGTGCTGTGGTGGGAACAGATTAAACCATCCCATCAAGCAAGCTCTTCAGGAATTAGGTCCACTTATTGCTTACACCATGGCTTTGTGGCTCTTCTCACAGTGTAATGACAATCTGATGGTATTGGCTCTTCAGTTTAGTTTCATAATTGATGGCTGATGTCCTTGTGCTCATGAAGCTGAATCTCTCCGCTGAATGCAGCTCTGAAGTGCTGCTACTAAACATCACTGCTGAGGCAGATGAGGCAGAAGCCTAATTAAAAAATGATGTGGAAAATAAAACCCCAGCCTGGCTCCATGGCCTTGAAATTGGGCTAAGGCTCAATAAAGCTCCCTGGACAGCCCTGGGAGCTGTGGTATGATGAGTTGCATGCTGCTGCTCGATGGCAATGATATGGCTATTCCATTCTGGAGTGTCAATACAAGCTCTCAGCATTTGTGGCTGGACAAGGGCTGCCATGCACTATGCAAATCCATGGGGTGAGCTCAGCAACTGTTATATCATCATTGCTGATCTTCTTTATGGACTCAAATCTTATTGCCTTGCATCACAGAAACATTCAGGTTGGAGCAGAGCCTCAGCATCACCAAGTCCAACCCAGAGCCCTACTCTGCAAGGCTCACCTCTAAACCAGAGCCCCAAGCACCACAGCCAAACCACCTTCAAACACAGCCAGGCTTGGGGACTCCACCACCTCCCTGGGCAGCACATTCCAGTCCCTGACCACTCTGCATGGAACAGATTCTTCCTACTGTCCAGTCTGAACCTCCCCAGTGGCAGCCTGAGGCCACTGCCTCTTGTTCTGTCACTAAATACCTGTGAGCAGAGACCAGCAGCAGCCTCTCCACAACCTCCTTTCAGGGAGCTGGGGACAGCCAGGAGGTCTCCCCTCAGCCTCCTCTCTTTCACACTAACCATCCCCAGCTCCTTCAGCTGCTCTCCATCAGATTTCTTCTCCAGGCCCTTCCCAGCTTCCTTGCCATGCTCTGCCCTGGCTCCAGCACCTCCACAGCTCTCTGCTATTGAGGTGCCCAACACTGGAGCCAGCACTCGAGGTGTGGCCTCCCCAGAGCTGAGTGCCAGGGGACAATCCCCTCCCTGCTGCTGCTGGGCACTTCAATAGATGCAGCACTACTGCTTGCTTCTGAAGGCTAACAAATCACCTCCTGGCAATGCCTGTCCCTCCTGTGCCAGACCTGCCACAATAACTAGCCATGGATTCATTGCACTTCTTGAATTCCTGCAATTTATCACAGTTTTATGGACAAAAATAATTTCCAAGCCCAAAGCTGCATGGAGAAAAGGTCTTCAGAGGGCTGGATGAGGAAGCTGGGGTTGTTCAGCTGAGTGAGGAGGCTGAGTGCAGACCTTCTGGCTCTCTACAACTCTCCGAAAGGAGGTTGGAGCCAAGTGGGGGTTGTCTCTTCTCACTAGAAGAAGCGATAGAACAAGGGGAAATGGCCTGAAATTGTGTTGGAGAGATTTAGGCTGGAGATTAGAAGAAGCTTGTTCCCCAGAGGGGCTGTCCAGCCCTGGGAGAGGTTGTCCAGGGAGGTGGTTCACAGTATCACTAAGGTTGGAAGAGGCCTCGAGGATCATGGAGTCCAACCTGTCACCACAGACCTCATGATTAGACCATGGCACCAAGTGCCACATCCAATCCCCTCTGGAACACCTCCAGGGGTGGGGACTCCACCACCTCCCTGGGCAGCACATTCCAATGACAAATTACTCTCTCAGTGAAGAACTTTCTCCTCACCTCCAGCCTAAACTTCCCCTGGTGCAGCTTGAGATTGTGTCCTCTTGTTCTGGTGCTGGGTGCCTGGCAGAAGAGCCCAACCCCCACCTGGCTACAACCTCCCTGCAGGGAGTTGGAGATAGCAAGAAGGTCTCCTCTGAGTCTCCTCTTCTCCAGGCTAAGCAACCCCAACTCCCTCAGCCTCTCCTCACAGGGCTGTGCTCCAGACCCCTCCCCAGCTTTCTTGCCCTTCTCTGGACACATTCCAGCATCTCAACATCTTTCCTAACCTGAGGAGCCCAGAACTGGACACAGGACTCAAGGTGTGGCCTAACCAATGCAGAGTCCAGGGGCACAATGACTTCCCTGCTGCTGCTGGCCACACTCTTCCTGATGCAGGCCAGGATGCCCTTGGCCTTCTTGGCCACCTGGGCACACTGCAGGCTCATGTTCATGCAGCTGTCAACCAGCACCCCCAGGTCCCTCTCTGTTTGGCAGCTCTCAGCCACTCTGACCCCTTCCATTAAAGTGTTTCAAGAAGGCAGAGATGTGGTGCTGAGAGCCATGGTGTAGCACCAGCCTTGGTAGAGCTAGCAAATGGCTGGGGTCCATGAGCTCGAAGGTCTTTGCAGCCAAAGCAATTCTATGATCCTTAGAGCTGTAGGGGCTGCTGAGAGCCCTGCCCAACTCTGCATGTGGCCATTGCTGTCTCTAGGGCAGCTGTGAGGACTGACTCTTCTGTTTCAGCAAGGGAACTAGTCTTGGTTGAGGCTGGGATCTGAGAGCACATTTCCTAGAAGTCTGGGAGTTATCCAAGGCCAGGATCAATGGGAAGGGACTATGTCCACTTACACCTCACAATTACAGCAGGTTTACTTTCTGCACTTAATTAAAGACAGAAATAATAAGACCTGGGATGGTGCTCAAGTGTTGACCTCATCTCCAGCAGCTGTCAAGCTTTCATGTGTATTCTATAGGTACCTGAGAGCAGAAATCTTTTGCTGCACCACAAATGCTCCTCTATGATGCAGCTGGGAGTGTGCTGCAGGTGTGAAAGCAGTTGAGGCACAGGAGGCTTCAGGTATCACACAGTCACAGAGTGTCAGGGGTTGGAAGGGATCTCCAGAGATCATCCAGTCCAAGTCCCCTGCCAGAGCAGGAGCACCCAGGGCAGGGCACACAGGAGCACAGCCAGCTGGGGTTGGAAAGGCTCCGCACAAGAAGACTCCACAACCTCTCTGGGCAGCCTGCTCCAGGCTCCAGCACCCTCACAAGGACAAAGGTTTCCCTTCTCTTCCCCTGGCACCTCTTCTGCTCCAGCTTGCCCCCAGTGCCCCTTGTGCTGTCCTTGGCCATCTCTGAGCAGAGCCTGGCTCCAGCCCTGCACAGCTTGATCCCCAGCAATGAGGGCAGCCCTCAGGCTGCTCTGCTCCCAGCTCCAAGCCCCAGCTGCCTCAGCCTGGCCTCACAGGGAGATGTTGCACGGCCTGCAGCAGCTTGGTGGCTGTGTGCTGGACTCTCTCAAGCAGTTCCCTGAGTTCCTTCTTGAGCTGAGGGGCCCAGAACTGGACACAATATTCCATCTGTGGCCTCAGCAGGGCAGAGTAGAGGGGAAGGAGAACCTCTCTGGACCTAGTCACCACAGTGCTTCTAATCCAGCCCAGGATGCCCTTGGCCTTGGCACATTGCTGGCTTATGGGCATCCTCCCATCCACCAGGACCCCCAGGATGTTTTCCTCAGAGCTGTCTGCAGCAGCTCAGTCCCCAGCCACTGCTGACCCATGGGGTGGTTCTTTCCCAGGTGCATGACTCTGGTATCTTTAGAAACACAGCAAGGGGCTGGCCAGGAGATCTGCTGAGTAACAAGCACACCCCCAGCATGAACTATTTGTGTACTCACATTCAACTGCCTTTCTTACCCCAACACCTTCAGGGAATCATTTCATTTCCTATTTAATTTCAGATGCTGCAAATGCCTGAAGGTTGTTATAAATTATGTAGGGGACTAAAAGTTACAGTTTCTGTTCTTTGCTGGGTATGGATTGCATTTTAAATCACACATGCTGGAGCTCCTTGGTTCAGCACGACCTTAGCTCCTTTCCTTGGCACCACTCTTGGTCTTGCTCTCTGCAGTCAGTGGCTCTGAAAGGTGTGAAGTGGCTCCTGTTTCACCACAGAGTGATCCTCATGTCAAGCAGCTTGTGGGGGCAGTCTGTTGGTTTGGGAGGGGTTTGGAGAGCTGGAGCCCTGTGCCTGGGCTCTCCCATGGGGTGTTTTGATGAGCTGTTCATTGCTGTTCTGCAGCCATCAGCAGTGATTGATGTCTGCATGCTGATTAAAGCCCAAATTCTGAACTTCCTAGGGATTCATAGGCAATAACTCTAGCCTCCTCTGAAGAACTGAGGTAGCTGTAATTTGTACCAGTGCAGGGAGAATCCCAGCTTGGCTGGGGAGCAGGACCTTTGGAGATCACCCATGGCAGCCTGCCCAGCAGCAGATGGTTGACTGAACATGAGCCTGCAGTGTGCCCAGGCAGCCAAGAGGGCCAATGGCATCCTGGCCTGCATCAGGAAGAGTGTGGCCAGCAGGAGCAGGGAGGTCATTCTGCCCTGTGCTCAGCACTGCTTAGGCCACACCTTGAGTCCTGTGTCCAGTTCTGGGCTCCTCAGGTTAGGAAGGAGGTTGACTTGCTGGAAGGTGTCCAGAGAAGGGAAACAAAGTTGGTGAGGGGCTTGGAACACAGCCCTGTGAGGAGAGGCTGAGGGAGCTGGGGTTGCTTAGCCTGGAAAGGAGGAGACTCAGAGGTGACCTTCTTGCTCTCTCCAACTCCCTGAAGGGAGGTTGTAGCCAGGCAGAGGTTGGTCTCTTTTCCCAGACAAGCAGCACCAGAACAAGAGGACACAGTCTCAGGCTGTGCAAGGGGAGGTTTAGGCTGGAGGTGAGGAAAAAGTTCTACAGAGAGAGAGTGATTGCCCACTGGGATGTGCTGCCCAGGGAGGTGGTGGAGTCACCATCACTGGAGGTGTTCAGGAAGAGACTTGATAGGGTGCTTGGTGCCATGGGTTAGTTGTTTAGGTGGTGTTGAATTGGTTGATGGGTTGGACACCATGATCTTGAAGGTCTCTTCCACCCTCTTCTGGTCTATTCTATTCTATTTGCAAGGGGGCTACAAGGAGGCTGCAGAGGGACTCTTCCCAAAGGCCTGCAGGGATAGGATAAGGGGCAGTGGTTTGAAATTAGAGAAGAGCAGATTGAGATTGGGTGTGAGGAACAAATTGTTCCCCATGAGGCTACTGGAACACTTTGCCCATGGAAGTAGCTGAGGCTCCATCCCTGGAGATATTCAAGGTCAGGCTCAACAAGGCCTTGAACAACCTGATCTAGTGGAGGATGTCCCTGCTGACTGCAGGGGGTTTTGGAGTGGATGGTCTTTGGAGATCCCTTCTGACCCAAACCATTCCATGGTTCTATATCACAGTCTCACAGTATCACCAAGGTTGGAAGACCTCAAAGATCATCGAGTCCAAGCTGTCACCACAGACCTCATGAATAGACCATGGCACCAAGTGCCACATCCAATCCCCTCTTGAACACCTCCAGGGATGGGGACTCCACCACCTCCCCAGGCAGCACATTCCAATGACCAATGACTCTCTCTGTGAAGAACTCTCTCCTCACCTCCAGCCTAAACCTCCCCTGGCACAGCTTGAGACTGTGTCCTCTTGTTCTGGTGCTGGTTGCCTGGGAGAAGAGACCAACCCCCACCTGGCTACAACCTCCCCTCAGGGAGTTGGAGAGAGCAATGAGGTCACTCCTGAGCCTCCTCTTCTCCAGGCTAAGCAACCCCAGCTCCCTCAGCCTCTCCTCACAGGGCTGTGCTCCAGACCCCTCCCCAGCCTCCTTGCCCTTCTCTGGACACCTTCCAGCAGCTCAACATTCTTCCTAAACTGAGGAGCCCAGAACTGGACACAGGACTCAAGGTGTGGCCTAAGCAGTGCTGAGCCCAGGGCAGAATGACTTCCCTTCTCCTGCTGGCCACACTCTTCCTGATGCAGGCCAGGATGCCCTTGGCCTTCTTGGTCCCCTGGGCACACTGCTGGCTCATGTTCATGCAACTGTCAATCAGCACCCCCAGGTCCCTCTCTGTTTGGCAGCTCTCAGCCACTCTGACCCCAGCCTGTAGCTCTGCCTGGGGTTGCTGTGGCCAAAATGCAGCACCCAGCACTTGGACTTGTTGAATGCCATCCTGTTGGCCTCTG
This sequence comes from Melanerpes formicivorus, assembly GCF_026170545.1. NCBI lineage: Eukaryota > Metazoa > Chordata > Aves > Piciformes > Picidae > Melanerpes > Melanerpes formicivorus. The sequence goes on from NW_027142430.1 coordinate 1,019,561, forward strand.
CCCATCTGTCCAGTCGGTCGAGGTCCCTCTGCAGAGCCCTTCTGGCCTCTAACTGACCAACATCTGCTCCCAGCTTGGTGTCATCTGCAAATGTGCTGATGCCTGACTCAATCCCCTCCTCCAGATCATCAATGAAGATGTTAAAGAGCACAGGGCCCAGCACTGATCCCTGGGGCACACCACTGGTGATTATATACCCCAAAGGTTGGGGATTTTGAATGTGAAGTGGTATCACACTGAAAAAAATTAATCCCCAAGCCCTTACCTTAGCTGCCATAAATAACCCCAAATGATGAAGCAAAAAGTGAGAGCTGGGCTGAGTGAGGGCACAGCAATTTATTAAACCCTGCTTATTATCTTGATGAGCTGGGCTCAGGCAAGTTGAGCTGGTGAGGAGCTTGCACTAGTGAGCATTCATTAAATGATTGTGAGGCTGACAGAAGCCATCCCCATTAGCAAAGGCTCTGCTGTTAGCTCATTAAAAAGGCTCTGTTGTCAGTGCCTCCTACGTCAGCCACAGTTGTAGCAGTGGTGGTTGGTCTCATTTAATAGCCACCAAAAATATGCCTGGCTTATGGTATGGGCACTGAAGTGCTGAGCAGCTGCAGTATATGATCCAAAGAGCCTTGCTGCAGGTTGGGTTGGGTAGTTTGACTAATTGGAAGCAGGTGGAATGATTGAACATGGAGGGCAATAACAGAGATGCTGCTTGGGGATTTGTCAGCTAATGATCATAAGGAGATCATTTGCAGCAGCTGGTAATTAAAGAGGGGATCTCCAGGAGCAGAAAATCATGTGCTTGGGGATGAAAAAGGGGCCTTGGTTTCTAACCAGAGGCAAGAATCCTGTCAGTTGGAGATGTGCATTTCCATTGTCCCAGAGGTTTGGAGGGAGAAATGGGTCTGTGCTTTGGAAGCAATGCCTTCTGGGCTTCCTGGGTCAAGAGAGATGAGGAGCTGCTGGAGAGAGGCCAGAGGAGGCTACAGAGATGTCAACTAGAGTGCATTTGGTAATGCAGAGTGAATCATGGAACTGCTGAGGCTGGAAGAGACCTTTGAGATCATCCAGTCCACAGCTCCCTTGCCCTGCTCTGCCCTGGCTCCAGCACCTCCACAGCTCTCTGCTATTGAGGTGCCCAACACTGGAGCCAGCACTGGAGCTGTGGCCTCCCCAGAGCTGAGTGCCAGGGGACAATCCCCTCCCTGCTGCTGCTGGACACAGCATTGCTGATCCCAGCCAGGAGGCCTTTGGCTTTCTTGGCCCCCTAGGCACACTGCTGGCTCCTGTTCAGCACCCCCAGGTCCCTTTCTGCCAGCAGCTTTCCAGCCACACTGCTGGACAGACAGACACAGTCAGACTGACAGGTCTGTAGTTTCCCAGCTCCTCCTTTCTTCCTTTCTTGTAGATGGGAGCTACATTTGCACCCTCCAGTCCATTGGCACCCCCCAGCCAGCCAGGGCTTCAGGTAAATAATGGGAAGTGGCTTGGCCAGCAGTCTGCCAACTGCCTCAGCAGCCTTGGCTGGAGCCCATCCGGCCCCACAGCCTTGTGTGTGGCTCAGCAGTGTAGCAGTCTCTGACCACTGCCTCATCTCTTGTGATGTCCCCATTCTGATTCCCCTCCCTGAGCCCCAGCTCATGAGGCTGGCTGTGCAGGGCCCTGCTGGTTCCAGCAGCAGCTAATGGTCTGAAGGCCACCCCAGGCTGGGGAGTCTCTCAGCAATGGCCCCAGCTGCAGAGAGCTCTCCTGGCTGGAGCCCCTGCAGCTGTGCCAGAGTTTGTCCCTCCCTTCCCCTCCCTGCCCTCACCAGGAACAGGCAACAGGAAGATGCCATCTGCTGAAATGCCAGGAGCTGTTCAGCCCCAAAAACTCTGTCAAGGGCACACCACACAAAGGTTGCAGGTGGGAAGAGGATTTTATCATTGCCTTCCTTACCCTGTTTCAGATTTGATGCCTGGGCTCCAGTGGTGCCTTGGAGGAGCAAGAGCAGCAGCAAGAACTGAGCCAGGAGGGCCCAAGGGAGAGCTGCCAAGGGGCTGTGCTCAGTGCTACAGAGGAAAGGAAGCAGCTCCAGGGGAACCTAAAAAGCTTCCTTGTCCTAGGAGTCAAGAAAGTTTCCTCTCCCTGGATGCAGGGCTTGAGAGGTCATCTTTGTGGTGCATGGAGCAGCAAGAACTGAGCCAGGAGGGCCCAGAGAAGCCCTGACAAAGAGCTGTGCTCAATGCTACAGAGGAAAGGAAACAGCTCCAGGGGAACCCAAGAAGCTTCCCTGTCCTAGGAGTGTAGAAAGCTTCCTCCCCCCGGGATGCAGGGCACCAGAGGCCTCTCCATGGTGCATGAGCAGCAGCAGCAGCAAAGAACTGAGCCAGGAGGGCCCAAGGAGTTCTGACAAAGAGCTGTGCTCAGTGCTACAGAGGATAGGAAGCAGCTCCAGGGGAACTCAAGAAGCTTCCCTGTCCTAGGAGTGTAGAAAGCTTCCTCCCCCCAGCTGCAGGGCACAAGAGGCCCTCTGCATGGTGCATGAGCAGCAGGCAGGGACCCAGCCAGAAGGGAGCAGAGGAGCCTTGCCAAGTTGGCCATGCTCAATGCTGCAGAGGAAGGCAAAAGTCCCCTGGGGACCAGAGCCAATCTGCCCAGGGGGAAAAAATTCCTTCCTGGCCCCAGCACTGGTGATCAGCTACTCCCTGAGCATGTGAGCAGGACCTGCTTCCCCCTGCCCCAGGCTGGCCCTGCCTCCCAAGAGATGCCCAAGCCCTACTCTCCCTCACCCTGCAGCCACCTCAGTGCTGAGTGTGCTCCAATGCCCCTGGCCTGATTGCCCTTGGGGGCAGGAATCTTTTCCTGTGCCTGGCAGGACACCACTGGGTGCTCCAAAGCACTGGCTGCCCTGGCAACATCTCTGCATCCCACTGCTTACAGCTCCAGGAGGGATGCTCTGCCATGCTCCTCAAAGCTGGAGAATCCTGATCCCCCCAGGCACCTCCAGAAACTGGCAGTTCCTCTCATCTCCAGCAGCCTAACCTAGCTCCTGGGCTTCCTCCCTCAGCCCTCCCCAGCTACTTCCACTGGCTCCTCAAGGGCCTCCTCTGGGATGTCTCTGGGCAGCTCCCAGGCCAGGCTGTGGCAGCAGGCACAGGAGGCTGCTCCCTTTGGTACTGTCCCGGGGCACTGGCACTGCTGTCAGGCTGTTGCCAGGTGATGGCACTGTGCCCAGCCCTGCCCACTGTCACCCTGCCCAGTGTCACCCTGCCCAGCTCCCCCCTGCCCAGCCCTGCCCAGTGTCACCCTGCCCAGCTCCCCCCTGCCCAGCCCTGCCCAGTGTCACCCTGCCCAGTGTCACCCTGCCCAGCTCCCCCCTGCCCAGCCCTGCCCAGTGTCACCCTGCCCAGTGTCACCCTGGCCAGCTCCCCCCCTGCCCAGCCCTGCCCAGTGTCACCCTGCCCAGCCCTGCCCAGTGTCACCCTGCCCAGTGTCACCCTGCCCAGCTCCCCCCTGCCCAGCCCTGCCCAGTGTCACCCTGCCCAGCCCTGCCCAGTGTCACCCTGCCCAGTGTCACCCTGCCCAGTGTCACCCTGCCCAGCCCTGCCCAGTGTCACCCTGCCCAGTGTCACCCTGCCCAGCCCTGCCCAGTGTCACCCTGCCCAGTGTCACCCTGCCCAGCCCTGCCCAGTGTCACCCTGCCCAGCTCCCCCCTGCCCAGCCCTGCCCAGTGTCACCCTGCCCAGTGTCACCCTGCCCAGTGTCACCCTGCCCAGCCCTGCCCAGTGTCACCCTGCCCAGCCCTGCCCACTCTCACCCTGCCCAGTGTCACCCTGCCCAGCTCCCCCCTGCCCAGCCCTGCCCAGTGTCACCCTGCCCAGCTCCCCCCTGCCCAGCCCTGCCCAGTGTCACCCTGCCCAGCTCCCCCCTGCCCAGCCCTGCCCAGTGTCACCCTGCCCAGCTCCCCCCTGCCCAGCCCTGCCCAGTGTCACCCTGCCCAGCTCCCCCCTGCCCAGCCCTGCCCAGTGTCACCCTGCCCAGTGTCACCCTGCCCAGCTCCCCCCTGCCCAGCCCTGCCCAGTGTCACCCTGCCCAGCTCCCCCCTGCCCAGCCCTGCCCAGTGTCACCCTGCCCAGCTCCCCCCTGCCCAGCCCTGCCCAGTGTCACCCTGCCCAGCTCCCCCCTGCCCAGCCCTGCCCAGTGTCACCCTGCCCAGTGTCACCCTGCCCAGCTCCCCCCTGCCCAGCCCTGCCCAGTGTCACTCTGCCCAGTGTCACCCTGCCCAGCTCCCCCCTGCCCAGCCCTGCCCAGTGTCACCCTGCCCAGCTCCCCCCTGCCCAGCCCTGCCCAGTGTCACCCTGCCCAGTGTCACCCTGCCCAGCTCCCCCCTGCCCAGCCCTGCCCAGTGTCACTCTGCCCAGTGTCACCCTGCCCAGCTCCCCCCTGCCCAGCCCTGCCCAGTGTCACCCTGCCCAGCTCCCCCCTGCCCAGCCCTGCCCAGTGTCACCCTGCCCAGTGTCACCCTGCCCAGCTCCCCCCTGCCCAGCCCTGCCCAGTGTCACTCTGCCCAGTGTCACCCTGCCCAGCTCCCCCCTGCCCAGCAGCCTTCAGAGGAAGCCTTTGGGCTGCTGTCCCCGGGGCAGTGTCTATGCCTAGCAAGCTTGTCCGTGCCCTTTGGTGGCCATGCCTGGGCCCACTGCTGTGCACCCCTGCTGTGTCCTCTGCCTCTTGGCTCTCAAGTACAGATCTTGAGCTGTTTCTCTCATGTGGCCCAGAGACCACAGCTATGAGCTGGCTCCTGTCTGCACCAGAGTTTCATGCCCATGGGGCCACCGTGGGCCTGCCCAGTCCTCTGCTCTGGAGAGCCACACCTGCAGGAACAGAGATTGTTCCATTGGTAGACATTAAAATAGCATCAGCCATGTGCCCTTGTGGCCAAGAGAGCCAATGGCATCCTGGGGGGCAGCAAGCAAAGTGTGGCCAGCAGGGCTGGGGAGGTTCTGCTCCCTCTGCTCTGCCCTGCTCAGACCACAGCTGCAATCCTGTGGCCAGCTCTGGGCTAACCAGCTCAAGAGAGACAGAGACCTGCTGGGGAGAGTCCAAGGGAGAGCCAGGAGGATGCTTAGGGGACTTGAGCATCTCCCCTGTGAAGAGAGACTGAGAGCCCTGGGGCTGTTTAGTCTGGAGAGGAGAAGGCTGAGAGGGATCTGATCAATGTCTATCAATAGCTGAGGGCTGGGGGTCAGGTGGAGGGGGCCAAGCTCTTTTGGGTGGTGCACAGGGATAAGCCAAGGAGCAATGGAGACAAACTTGAACAGAGAAGGTTTCAGCTCAACATGAGGAGAAACTTCTTTGGTGTGAGTGTGACAGAGGCCTGAAGCAGGCTGCCCAGAGAGGTTGTGGAGTCTCCTGCTCTGGAGCCTTTCCAACCCCACTGGGATGCCTTCCTGTGCAGCCTGCCCTGGGTGATGCTGCTGTGGCAGGGGGGTTGGGCTGGCTGATCTCTGGAGGTCCCTTCCAAGCCCTAATGTGCTGTGGCACTGTGATCCTGTCCCTTCTTTGGTGATCTATAAATACTTAATGGGACAAGATAGGACCTTCCTGCTTGGTGCTCGCTAGGGCTGGATCCGGCGTTCTGTGACCCCCGCCATGCCGCTGGCTGCTGAGCTAATTGTGCACGCCAGATTAATGAGTCCTCTTAAATCATTTAAATAAACAGATGCTGTCTGCTAGGATGGCTGAGAGCATTTGTTAGCTGTAAATGATTTAGATGACAATCTTTATGGAATAGTTATTCTGACTGTGCTTGTGGGGTGGAAATATTTATGGCGGTAAAGACCATCAAGGGGAGCAGTTCTAAGGGGAAAGGCGGGGGGGAGGGGATGAAAGGAGAAAGGAAATGTGATTAGCATTTAATGATTTATTAATGGCTCATAAATATATAAAAGAGATGGTTAAACTAATATCAACAGCTTGAGGCACTTAGAGGCAGGGAACTGCCAGCACTTTGCATCTGGATTAATGCTGGAAGCTCCTACAGCCCCCTCACAACGCTTGGAGCAGCAGCGGCCCCAGCGGCCCAGGGGATTGCAGGGCTGGGCCTGGGGAGCAGAAGCTCTGCCAGATGAGTTTCAGCACAGAACTGCTGAGCTTGGAAGAGACCTTTTTGGTCATCAAATCCAACCACTCACCTAGAGCTCAGCCCTAGCACTACTGCTAAGCCACCACTAAACCACCTCCCTCAGCACCACATCCATGAATCTTCAGGGATGATGTCTCCACCACCTCCACCAGCTTGATATTTCCAGGGATGGTGACTCCACCACCTCTATACCTCCAGGGATGATGTCTCCTCCACCTCCAGCAGCTTGACACCTCCAGGGATGGTGACTCCACCACCTCCACCAGCTTGATACTTCCAGGGATGGTGACTCCACCACCTCTATACCTCCAGGGATGGTGACTCCACCACCTCTATACCTCCAAGGATGGTGACTCCACCACCTCTATACCTCCAAGGATGGTGACTCCACCACCTCTATACCTCCAAGGATGGTGACTCCACCACCTCTATACCTCCAGGGATGATGTCTCCTCCACCTCCAGCAGCTTGACACCTCCAGCAGCTTGACACCTCCAGGGATGGTGACTCCACCACCTCCACCAGCTTGATACTTCCAGGGATGGTGACTCCACCACCTCTATACCTCCAGGGATGGTGACTCCACCACCTCCACCAGCTTGATACTTCCAGGGATGGTGACTCCACCACCTCTATACCTCCAGGGATGGTGACTCCACCACCTCTATACTTCCAGGGATGGTGACTCCACCATCTCAGCCACCTCCCAAGTGCAGGTCAGCTGGAGTTCCCTGGTTGGGTGTTTTTCCCCTCAATAACTCAATGTAAGCTTTTCAAGTTTGAAAAGAGGAGTGAGGTTGGTCTAAAGCAAATCTTCTTCACTCACAAACAGGTTGATGGTCCATGCAGAAAGAAACTGTACAGCTCAACCCATAAGGATGTTGCATCAAGGTCAGAAGCAGATGTGGTGGAGCATCACCCTGTGACACAGGGTCTCCTGTAGCCCTCTTGTGGTTTCCCAGAGTCCAAAAGCCCAAGTGGAACAGACTAAGGTTGCCTCCCCTCTCCCTTTTTCCCAGTAGGGCAAAAGCAAATTAGGCAGGAGAAAAGAGAGGAAAAATCACAAAAGAAACAGCCTGGGATCCATCTGGAAGTCAAAGGGGAAGTTTAGCGAAATCTAAAAGGCCTTTGAGCCAAAGGAAGGTTACAAAGGGGTAAGGGTGAATGAAAACATGAACAAAAGCAGGCACAGCTGGCAAAGGATGCTCTGGATGCAAGATGGATTCACTTTAGATGCAGGCCTTAGGGAGCAGGAGCAGCATGGAGCAGCGTGGAGCAGCATGGAGCAGCATGGAGCAGGCCTCACCATGTGGTTACAGCAACAGGAGGATGTTGGACAGGCAAGGGGCAGGAGAAGAGAGAGACAGGAAGTGTCTCCCCATAAATAGACTTTGTGGACAGGAAGGGGGAGTGGAGTAGACTGACTCAGGGACCCCTCTGCCTGGGGAGGGGGGGAATCAAGTCTGTCTGCCCACCTGGCTCAGGTTTCTTTGTCCACCTGGGGCCAGGTTCTGTTCCGCCCACCCCCTCCTGGGCTGGGTGTAACCTGACCCACACCAGCTGTGGCGGGCAGGAGCTGTCTACAACTACCTGAGGGGAGGTTGTAGACAGGCAGAGGTTGGTCTCTTCTCCTAGGCAGCCAGCACCAGAACAAGAGGACACAGTCTCAAGCTGTGCCAGGGGAGGTTTAGGCTGGAGGTTAGGAAGAAGTTCTACACAGAGAGAGTGATTGCCCATTGGAATGGGCTGCCCGGGGAGGTGGTGGAGTCACCATCACTGGAGGTGTTCAGGAGGAGACTTGATAGGGTGCTTGGTGTCATGGGTTAGTTGATTAGGTGGTGTTGGATGAGAGGTTGGACTTGATGGTCTTGAAGGTCTCTTTCCAACCTGGTCTATTCTATTCCATTCCATTCCATTCCATTCCATTCCATTCCATTCCATTCCATTCCATTCCATTCCATTCCATTCCATTCCATTCCATTCTATTCTATTCTATTCTATTCTATTCTATTCTATTCTATTCTATTCTATTCTATTCTATTCTAGCTTCAGGTCCAGCTTCAGGATGAGAGCTCCAGCTCCAGCTCCTTAGGGCTTTCCCAGGGACTGCTCAGCTCCTCTGTTTTCTGCTCACCTGAGTTCTCCCAGCTGTAGTACAAGCAGTGGGAGAATGTGGTGATCCCTTGTGCTCCCCAGCCCCTGCCTTGTTGGTGTTGGAGCAGGAGACTGAGTGTGCCAGGAGCTGGGAACCTCTTGCCATCTCTGGGGGATGGTTGTACAGAGAGCTCCCCTCAGCTCAAAGGTGTTCATTCCCTAGCTAGGAGTCTGCTTCTCTGGAGACATTCAAACCTTGCCTGGGTGTGATCCTGTGCAACCTTCTCCAGGCCAACCTCTTTTAGCAGGGGCTTTGGTCTGGATGATCCCCAGAGGTCCCTTGTAACCCCTGCCATTCTGCAAATCACATTGTGAGAGGGATCACAAACTCTCAGCGTGGCAGGGCTTGGAAGGGACCTCTGGAGGTCTTCTAGTCCAACACCCCTGATCAGACAGGGACGTGGCCACTTCAAGGAGGGGCAGCTGACCACTGTCTGCTGTCCACCAGAACGCAGAGAGAAGCAAAGGTTTGGGTTTAAATGTGATGTTTGTTACTTGAATGGGTTTTTCCTGTCCCATGCAGCAGGGAGCTCTGCAGTGCCCTGAGTGCAGAAGCTCCATGGAAGCTATCTCAGATGATCAATGTGTCAGCCCCTGGCTTGGACAGCAGCTCTCTGAGCTGGGTTAGGAACTGGCTGGAGGCTGAGCCCAGAGAGTGGTGGTGAATGGTGCCACAGCCAGCTGGCAGCCAGGCACCAGTGGTGTGCCCCAGGGAGCAGTGCTGGGCCCTGTGCTCTTTAACATCTTCATTGATGATCTGGAGGAGGGCATTGAGTCCATCATCAGTAAATTTGCAGATGACAGCAAGCTGGGGGCAGGAGTTGATCTGCTGGAGGGTAGAGAGGCTCTGCAGAGGGACCTGGACAGGCTGGACAGATGGGCAGAGTCCAAGGGCAGGAGATTGAACACATCCAAGTGCCAGGTGCTGCACATTGGCCACAGCAACCCCAGGCAGTGCTACAGGCTGGGGTCAGAGTGGCTGAGGGCAGCCAGGCAGAGAGGGACCTGGGGGTGCTGGTTGATGGTAGGCTGAACATGAGCCTGCAGTGTGCCCAGAAGGCCAAGAGGGCCAATGGCATCCTGGCCTGCATCAGGAAGAGTGTGGCCAGCAGGAGCAGGGAGGTCATTGTGCCCCTGTACACTGCACTGGTTAGGCCACACCTTGAGTCCTGTGTCCAGTTCTGGGCTCCTCAGGTTAGGAAGGAGGTTGACTTGCTGGCAGGTGTCCAGAGAAGGGCAAGAAAGCTGGGGAGGGGTCTGGAGCACAGCCCTGTGAGGAGAGGCTGAGGGAGCTGGGGTTGCTTAGCCTGGAGAAGAGGAGGCTCAGGGGAGACCTTCTTGCTCTCTCCAACTCCCTGAAGGGAGGTTGTAGCCAGGAGGGGGTTGGTCTCTTCTCCCAGGCAGCCAGCAGCAGAACAAGAGGACACAGTCTCAGGCTGTGCCAGGGGAGGTTTAGGCTGAGGTGAGGAGAAAGTTCTTCCCAGAAAGAGGAATTGCCCACTGGGATGTGCTGCCCAGGGAGGTGGTGGAGTCCCCATCCCTGGAGGTGTTTAGGAAGAGCCTGGATGAGGCCCTTGGTGCCATGGTTTGGTTGATCAGATAGTGCTGGGTGGTAGGTTGGACTCGATCTTGAAGGTCTTTTCCAACCTGGTTAATTCAGTATTCTGTGTTCTATTCTGTATTCTCATTATCCTAAGAGAGTGGCAAGAACATTTTGGCAGCTGCCTGTCTGCCTGGGGATTTGCTTCCTAAAATGGAAATCACTTCTTTCTTTCTTTTCTATCTTTTATTGGTGCTTTGGATAAGTTCATAGAACTGACAATTCCTGCAGGACTAAGGGAATACTCTGTAAAGCAACTCTGATAGCTCTAAAAGTTAAACCAGTCATAGAATGGTTTGGTTTGGAAAGGGCCTTGAAAGATCACCTGGTCCACTGGAAACCTCTTTGGGCATTAAAGGTGGTCCTGCACTATTTGGCTTAGTAGGATGCAGGTTGATATCTAGAAGTTTTGTGATGACCAAGAGAGCTGTTATGAAGGAGATTAAAACATGACCAATTCACAGCATCACAGAATGGTAGGGGCTGGAAGGGACCTCCAAAGCTCTTCCAGTCTAACCCCTGCCAGAGCAACATCACCCAGGGCAGGGCACAGAGAACACATCCAGGCAGGTTTTGAATCTCTCCAGAGAGGCAGACTCCACAGCCCCCCTGGGCAGCCTGCTCCAGGCCTCTCTCACCCTCACAGGGAAGAAATTCTTCCTCCTGTTTCCATGGCACTTCCTCTGCCTCAGCTTCCACCACTGCCCCTTGTGCTGCCATTGGGCATCCCCCAGCAGAGCCTGGCTCCAGCCTCTGGGCACTCCCCCTGCACAGCTTTAGCAACAGCAAGGAGCTCACCCTCAGGCTCCTCCTCTCCAAGCTCCAGAGCCCTCAGCTCCCTCAGGCTCTCCTCATCAGGAAGATCTTCCACTGCCTGCAGCAGCTTTGTGGCTCTGTGCTGGACTCTTTCAAGCAGCTCTCCGTTTTTCTTGACCTGAGGGGCCCAGAACTGGACACAAGATTCCAACTGTGGCCTCAGCAGGGCAGAGTAGAGGGGGAGGAGAACCTCTCTGACCTACTGACCACAGCCCTTCTAATCCAGCCCACGATGCCCTTGGCTTTCCTGGCCACCAGAGCACATTGCTGGCTCATGGTCAACCTCCCATCCACCAGGACCCCCAGGTCCTTTTCCCCTTCCCTGCTCTCCAAAACCTCAGTTCCCAACCTATACTGATAATGCAAAGGTTGCTTAATGAGGTAAAATTTCTCTGTTAGACAAGGTGTTCCTTCCAGGCCAGCAGCTGATGGTGAGATGACCCAGAGCATGAGTCACTACCTGCTCTCTGACCCATCAAACATCACAAGGAATTCATCCAGGGTGAAATGGCCAAACATTTCCATCAGATCATCCCTCCTTCCCTGGAGTAAGACCCAGTCTGACCTTACACACCAGCCTTGGTCTCACCATGAAGCCTCACTGGGATGAGCAGGGGTCTCAGTGGGCTGCAGGGTGGACTAGCATAAACCCAGTAGTGGCACCTGCTCTACACCAAAGCTGTCTTGAGGATATGGTCAGGGAAAAGCAGCTTTGTGGCATTGCCTTGGCTTGTTGTCATAATGATTACACTTGACACATATCTGCTCCTGGGTCCTGAGTTTTAATACAGAGAAGAAGCTGAAAACATGGAGCAAAACTAGAAGTGGGGAGATTGAGATTGGCTGTGAGGAAGAAGTTGTTGGCCATGAGGGTGGTGAGAGCCTGGCCCAGGTTGCCCAGGGAGGTGGTGGAAGCCTCCTGCCTGGAGGTGTTTGCAGCCAGGCTGGCTGTGGCTGTGAGCAACCTGCTGCAGTGTGAGGTGTCCCTGACCATGACAGGGGGCTTGGAATTGGTTGATCCTAGAGGTCCCTTCCAACCCTGACAGTTCTGTGATTCTATGGCTTCTATCCACAAGGGTTAGAGTAGGAACTGAACCTGGGTAATGGAAAGTGCCCATGCTCATGGCAGCAGGTTAGAATTGGATGACCTTGAAGGTCCCTCCCAACCCAAACCATTCTGTGAATCTAGGAAAATTTGAGGGTTTTCATCAGCTCTCCACTGCTGATTCTAAACTCCTTCATTTAGGGCTGGAATTAGAAGATCTTTAAGCTCTCTTCCAGCCCAAACCATTCTACGTAGTTCATCTTGTTAGGCCACACCTTGAGTCCTGTGTCCAGTTCTGGGCTCCTCAGTTTAGGAAGGACATTGAGACTCTTGAAGGTGTCCAGAGAAGGGCAACAAGGCTGGGGAGAGGCCTTGAGCACAGCCCTGTGAGGAGAGGCTGAGGGAGCTGGGGTTGCTCAGGCTGGAGAAGAGGAGGCTCAGGGAGACCTCATTGCCCTCTCCAACTCCCTGAAGGGAGGTTGTAGCCAGGTGGGGGTTGGTCTCTTCTCCCAGGCAAGCAGCCCCAGAACAAGAGGACATAGTCTCAAGCTGTGCCACGAGAGGTTTAGGCTGGAGGTGAGGAGAAAGTTCTTCATGGAGAGAGTTGTTAGCCATTGGAATGTGCTGCTCAGGGAGGTGGTGGAGTACCCATCCCTGGAGGTGTTCCAGAGGGGATTGGATGTGGCACTTGGTGCCATGGTCTAGTCATGAGGTCTGTGGTGACAGGTTGGACTCGATGATCTCTGAGGTCTCTTCCAACCTTGGTGATTCTGTGATCTGCTGAGTTTGTGATTCCCTTTAGCACTGGTGCAGATGAACCCAAATGGAAGGGGATTTGGCTCTGTGGTGCTGGGACTGGTTCCTGTTCCTTCATTTGTGCAAGGCAGCAGGGACACTCTTTGGGTGGTGCTGAACAGGGGGAATCATTGCAGAGGAGCTCTCACTGTCTCACCACACTGAATTGAAACTCCATGGTCTCCAGCCCGTGCTGCAGCCTACCAGTGAGGTTGACTTCAACATTTTACTGCTGTCACAAATTTTCACAGCTAATAGCTGCTGCTATGGCAGTCAGCAGCTGCAGTTGGGGAGGGAGAGAACAAAAACAACCCCCACCAAAAACTCACCACAAAAACCAAGAAGCAAAACCACCTCTGAGAATTTTCTTTACATGCTGCCTGGGATTTTATTGTTTGACTACACAATGTGCTGAATTCTGGATAGCTCCAGCCAGCCAAGAAAGTCTAAACAAACCTGAAGGCATGCAAAAATGATTGTGGTTTTGATCTGAACCAATCCATATCTGCAGTTAAACAAGGCTGTGGTGAGCAGCTTCATATTTTGCTTAATGAAAACCCAGCTTCTTCCCCAAGGGAAATTCCCCACTGATGTAAACTAAACTGGGAACTTTTCCTGCCCTGAGCTGGCCCAGCAGCAGCTCTGCTCAGGCTGGGAGTGCCCAGCTCAGCCTCTGCTCACTCAGGCACTTGCTGAAGCTCAGGGCATCTTGGCACAGCCAGGGGCTGCTGCTGGCAGGGAGAAGCTGAGGGGCAGAGCTCCTGCCAAGGCCTGGGGGGCACAAAGCCTCTGCCTCAGGCTTGCTGCTCTGCACACCAAGGGCACTGCCACAGCTCTGCCCCACCTTGGGGGGCAGGAAGGCAGAGGGGGCAGCTGTGGGCAGGAGCAGACAGCTCAGGGGAGCCTCAAGTGCCCCCCAAGGCATTGCAGCCCCTGGATGGCATCTTCAGCAGCAAGCTGAGGGCTGCCCAGGCTCAAGCCTCTTCTTCCCTGGCTGCTGTCCCAGCAGGACTCTCTCCCTTCTGCCTTCCATCCCCAGCCCTGTCTTCCTCACTCCAGCTCCAGAATCCAGCTCCTGAATCCGCTTCCCATCTGCTGCTGAGCCCAGGCTGGGACTTGCCCAGGGCCTGCCCCCAGCAGCAGTGGTGCCAGTGGTGCCATCCTTGCCCTCAGGGCTTGGCTTGCATCTTGCTTTGTGTCTCTGTGTCTCTATCCCATGGCATTGTTCTTCTTCCCATCCCAGCTGGGTTAGTTTCTTCCCCAGCCCATCAGCCTCTCTCCCTCCTTCCGTCTCTCTTCCCTTAGAGGCAGAGGGGTTCTTAGGGGGCTTCTGGCTCAACTGGTGACCAGCCCAGCCATGCCCCTTTGCTATCAGTGGATACAACTTGGGCAGTAAAGCTGGTTAGGTCCTAGTCCAGAATGAGGAGGTTGATGTTCTGCTTCATACCCTTAGATACCTTCAGTCTTAGAGACTTCTTGACACCTCAGATCTTACAGTGGGAGAAACTTTGAGTTATGTCAAAGCAAAGAAGATCATAGAATGGTTTTGGTTCAAAAAGACTTCTTAGATGAAGTGGAGCACTGCAACCTCTAAGATTGGTGGACATCTAAGAGTGGTGGAACACTGGCACAGGTTGCCCAGGGAGGTGGTTGAGGCTCCATCCCTGGAGATATTCCAGGTGAGGCTGGATAGGGCTGTGGGCAACCTGATCTAGTTGGGGATGTCCCTGCTGACTGCAGGGGGGTTGGGATGGATGAGCTTTGGAGCTCCCTTCCAGCCCAGACCATTTTGTGGGCTCTGATTGAATCCAATGGATGAGTGAGTCTGACACAATTCATTTCAAGCCATCCCTGAAAGGTCAGGGGTTAGGCCTCCTGCTGAAAAAGCAAAGCTGGTGCCAAACTGCTTGTTTGCTTCCCTTGCAGACAGCTTGACCTTAGCTCCTGGTTAAAGAAAAGTTGTCTTCATGTCTTCATCTTTTCAATCTGGAGAAGGGAAGACTGAGAGGGGATTTAATAATATGAATAGCTGAGGGCTGGGGGCCAAGAGGGAGGGGACAGGAACAGGGACAGGCTCTGCTCAGCTGCCCCCTGGGATAGGACAAGGAGCAATGGATGGAAACTGCAGCACAGGAGGTTCCACCTTATCAGGAGGAGGAACTTCCTCACTGTGAGGGTCCCAGAGGCCTGGAGCAGGCTGCCCAGAGAGGTTGTGGAGTCTCCTTCTCTGGAGCCTTCCCAGCCCTGTCTGGATGTGTTCCTGTGTGACCTGTGCTGGATTCTCTGCTCCTGCTCTGGCAGGGGGCTTGGACTGGCAGATCTCCAGAGGTCCCTTCCAACCCTTCACGTCCTGTGAGCTGTGATCTCTTGCGGTTGTGGAGTCATATCAGGTTTACCTATCAAATGGTCTCCTGATAGATCAGGCAGTCTGCCATGACAGATCAGCTTCAGGTCTCCCAACACCACACCAGCCTTGGGATAGCTAAACCCACTGGGGTTAAAAAATAAGGAGCTTTGGAAAGCTGGTTTGAAAGAGGCAGTAAGACAAGTGTGGGATGGAGGTGAAAGGAAGTGAAGTAAGGAAACCTTGTTTGCTTGAGTGGAGTTTCACTATCAGGATGCAGATAATAGTTTGGGGGGTTTAATTTCTTCTTGTTTATCTTTCTTCCCAACCTTTTCCATGGGGTTACAGCTTCCCAGTTCAGACTTGAGCTCTGTAAGGACAGAACATGCCCTCCATGGGATCAGACTCTTTTCAGTGGTGCCCAACAAATGGAGGTGTTTAAGCCCAGGCTGGCTGAGGCTGTGGCCAGGCTGATCTAGTGTGGGGTGTCCCTGTCCATGGCAGGGGGGTTGGAACTAGATGATCCTTGTGGTCCCTTCCAACCCTGACTGATTCTATGATACTATGACAAGGGGCAAAAACTGAAATGTTCCACCCAACCAGGAGGAGAAAGTTGTTTGGTGTGAGGGTGCTGGAGGCCTGGAGCAGGCTGCCCAGAGAGGTTGTGGAGTCTCCTTGTGTGGAGAGCTTCCAACCCTCCCTGGATGTTGTGCTGCTGGGCAAGCTGCTGTGGGTGCCCTGCTTTAGCAGGGGGGGTTGGACTGGGTGAGCTCCAGAGGTTCTTCCCAACCCTGGGATTCTGGAAGTTGAATGGTGAAGGTAGGGAATGGAAGGAGCTGTAGATACCAACAGTTACAGAATCACTAAGGCTGGAAAAGACCTTTAAGATGACTGTGTCCAACTTGATGGGGTTACCCAACTGCCATGGCCACTAAACCATATCCTGCTGGCAGCTGGCAAAGGGAAGGAGAGTTTGGGGAGATGCTTTGTGTCTCTGGAGTGGTTCTGTGGTGGGAGGGAAGACGAGAGAATTCAGATGCCACAGCTTGAACTCTTTGGGGATTACATCCCTGTTCCTGTGGCTCCAAACACTTTCATTACTCTTCTACTGAACCCAGGATTTTACAAAGCATCACTTGAGCTCTAATGTTGAGGAAAATTGCCTGGATGATAGTAATCATCCACAATTACAATAAATACATGGAAGGAGCTGCAACTTGGAGTTGCTTTTTCTCTTCCCCAGAGTTTTATTACTCAATTTACTGCAAGCCCAGCTCCCCTCGCTCCCAGCACACTTAACCACAGTCCTCTCTGATCTTACCTTGATTTTATTGATTTCAGTGGTGTTCAACAGGCAGAAAACCCAGGGAGCTAAAAGGAGAATCAATTCTCCATTAATTAACCAGCACACATGATTTTATGCTGCTTAATGGCTCTTGTAATCATCTAGGACTGCACCAAGTGAGTGGCAATCACACCCAGGCAGAGCTCCTCAGCAAGATGTCCCCTGAGCAGCAAATTCTCCCTTTTCTGGCACGTTTTCAGGGGGCAGCCATGTCAGGAAATTCAGATCTGGGTTATAAATGGTGAGAGAGAAGTCATAGTTGCTGCACTGCTGCAAGGCCTTTGACACAGTCCCCACAGCATCCTGCTGGCCAAGTTGGGGAGATGTGGATTTGCTGGGTGGACTGGTCAGTGGGTAAGAAATTGACTGAGTGGTCACATCCAGAGGGTGCTGCTCGATGGCTTGAAGTCCAGAGGGAGAGCAGCGACAGTGGTGTCCCTCAGGGGTCCCTACTGGGACCTGTGCTGGTTCTTATTCTCATCAGTGACATAGACAGAGGGATTGAGGGCACCATCAGTATGGTTACAGATGGCACCAAGCTGTGTGGTGCTGTCAATATGCCAGAGGGACAGGATGGCATTCAGAGGGACCTGGACAGGCTGGAGAGGTGGTGCCCAGGTGAACCTCAGGAGGTTCAACAAGAGCAAGTGCAGGGCTCTACACCTGGGCCAGGACAATCCTCACTGTCAGCACAGGCTGGGGGAGGAGGGGACAGACACCAGCCCTGAGGAGAAGGACTTGGGGATGCTGGTGGATGAGAAGCTGGACAGGAGCAGGCAGTGGGAGCTTGCAGCACAGAAGGCCAAGGGCAGCCTGGGCTGCATCCAAAGCAGCACTGCCAGAGATCCAGAGAGGTGATTCTGACACTTGGCTCTGCTGAGACCTCACCTGCAGTGCTGTGTGCAGCTCTGGAGCCCTCAGCACAGGAAGGACCTGGAGCTGATGGAGAGGCTCCAGATGAGTGGCACAAAAATGCTCAGGGGGTTGGAGCAGCTCTGCTGTGAGCACAGGCTGAGGGAGCTGGGGGTGTTCAGCCTGGAGAAGAGAAGGCTCCAGGGGGACCTCAGAGCAGCTGCCAGGAGCTGAAGGGGGCTACAGGAAGGCTGCAGAGAGACTGTTTGCAAAGGCCTGCAGGGACAGGAGCAGGGACAATGGCTTCAAACCAGAGCAGAGCAGATTGAGATTGGATGTGAGGAACAAGTTCCTTACTATGAGAGCAGTGGAACGCGGCAACAGGTTGCCCAGGGAGGTGGTTCACAGGCTCACAGGATGTCAGGGGTTGGAAGGAACCCAAAGAGATCATCAAGTCCAAACCCCTGCCAGAGCAGGATCATACAATCTAGCTCAGGTCACAGAGGTCTCTTCCCTGGAGGTATTCCAGGTGAGGCTGGACAGGGCTGTGGGCAACCTGATCTAGTTGGGGATGTCCCTGCTGACTGCAGGGGGTTGGACTGGATGAGCTTTGGAGGTTCCTTCTAGCCTGGACCATTCCATGATTCTGTGATTGCAAACAGCCCCATATGCACCCAAACTACTTTTCATTTGTTATTTTTCCCCCCAGATGGAAGTGCTATTAAAAAACCCATCAGCTAATGCCTAGATACTTAATGAGCTTTCCCAGCCTGGGAAGGATATCCAGGAAAGAAAGCTCTTAGGACCTCATCTAAAGACCACTGAAGCAAGAGGAAAGATTATTTATTTACAGCTCATTATATTTCAGGTTTTTAACAGTGATTCCCTGCCTCATTTCTGTATTCACCAGATAACATTATGGAAGGTTTTACACTGCAGGAAGGACTTTAGGGTTTCTCCCCTATGGAGACAGCCTGAGAGAGTTGGGGTTGTGCAGGCTGGAGAGGAGAAGGCTCCCAGGAGACCTTCTGGTGGCCTTCCAGGATCTGCAGGGGGCTCCAAGAAAGCTGGGGAGGAACTTTTGAGGGTGTCAGGGAGTGATAGGACTGGGGGGGATGGAGCAGAACTAGAAGTGGGGAGATTGAGATTGGCTGTGAGGAAGAAGTTGTTGGCCATGAGGGTGGTGAGAGCCTGGCACAGGTTGCCCAGGGAGGTGGTGGAAGCCTCCTGGCTGGAGGTGTTTGCAGCCAGGCTGGCTGTGGCTGTGAGCAACCTGCTGTAGTGTGAGGTGTCCCTGGCCATGGCAGGGTGGGTTGGGACTGGCTGAGCCTTGAGCTCCCTTCCAGCCCTGACAGTTCTGTGGTTCTATGTTGAGGCACTGAGTTAGGGTTGGAAATTTGGTACCTAAAAACCTTTGGACCTGGGCATAGAAATGACCCAGCATCTCTTGTCCTGGGAATAGGCCAGCTTGGGGGCTTCATCCTTTCACCTCTTGGCACAGCACTTGCTCCAGACTGCTGATTTATGCCCTGTCCAACAGTGCTTATTTTATTTGAGGACTGGCCTTCAGGTTTTACTCTAAACCTACTCTTTTATATCACTGGTTTCCTCTTCCCTCAGTGTTATAGGATTTGGTTAGCCCTAGGGTTGGATTCTGGTTTAAAAGATTAGAAGAAGAATTTGGTTTTCCAAGCCTTCTTCATACTCCTTAGTACAGAATCCACCTGGAATGCACAGCTGCTGCTGCTGACTCACTGCTGTATTCAACACTGATCCAGCTACAGTTTGCTCCAACCAAGTGTCCCTGGTCTAGCATCTTTTTGTGGCAGATGTGTGTGAAATGATCGTGTGGCAGTCCAGGCTGGGTGCCTCCTGTTCCTGCCACATGAGCTACACCTCCTGTGTCCTGAGTGTCCAGCCAGGAGGTGTGCACAGGGAACAGCCTATTCCATAACCATAATACCCTGCCCCTATAAATAGAATAGAATAGAATAGAATAGAATAGAATAGAATAGAATAGAATAGAATAGAATAGAATAGAATAGACCAGGTTGGAAGAGACCTTCAAGATCATCGTGTCCAACCTATCATCCAACACCACCTAATCAACTAACCCATGGCACTAAGAACCCTATCAAGTCTCCTCCTGAACACCTCCAGTGATGGCAACTCCACCACCTCCCTGGGCAGCCCATTCCAATGGGCAATCACTCTGTGTAAAACTTCCTCCTGACCTCCAGCCTGAGCCTCCCCTGGCACAGTTTGAGACTGTGTCCTCTTGTTCTGGTGATGGCTGCCTGGGAGAAGAGACCAACCCCCACCTGGCTACAACCTCCCTTCAGGGAGTTGGAGAGAGCAAGAAGGTCTCCCCTGAGCCTCCTCTTCTCCAGGCTAAGCAACCCCAGCTCCCTCAGCCTCTCCTCACAGGGCTGTGCTCCAGACCCCTCCCCAGCTTTCTTGCCCTTCTCTGGACACCTTCCAGCATCTCAACCTCCTTCCTAAACTGAGGAGCCCAGAACTGGACACAGGACTCAAGGTGTGGCCTAAGCAGTGCAGTGTACAGGGGCAGAATGACCTCCCTGCTCCTGCTGGCCACACTCTTCCTGATGCAGGCCAGGATGCCATTGGCCCTCCTGGCTGCCTGGGCACACTGCAGGCTCATGTTCAGCCTACCATCAACCAGCACCCCCAGGTCCCTCTCTGCCTGGCTGCTCTCAGCCACTCTGACCCCAGCCTGTAGCACTGCCTGGGGTTGCTGTGGCCAATGTGCAGCACCTGGCACTTGGATGTGTTCAATCTCCTGCCCTTGGACTCTGCCCA
Source organism: Melanerpes formicivorus (assembly GCF_026170545.1). Lineage (NCBI taxonomy): Eukaryota > Metazoa > Chordata > Aves > Piciformes > Picidae > Melanerpes > Melanerpes formicivorus. Next base: position 1,039,453 of record NW_027142430.1, read on the forward strand.
TCTGTCCAGCCTGTCCAGGTCCCTCTGCAGAGCCTCTCTGCCCTCCAGCAGATCAACTCCTGCCCCCAGCTTGGTGTCATCTGCAAATTTACTGATGCCTGACTCAATCCCCTCCTCCAGATCATCAATGAAGATGTTAAAGAGCACAGGGCCCAGCACTGATCCCTGGGGCACACCACTGGTGCCTGGCTGCCAGCTGGCTGTGGCACCATTCACCACCACTCTCTGGGCTCTGCCTCCAGCCAGTTCCTAACCCAGCTCAGAGAGCTGCTGTCCAAGCCAGGGGCTGACAGCTTAGTTAGTTAACTATTTCTTCATTTCACCCTTTATTTATGTATTTGTTTAGCTGGCTGCAATTATGCTGCCAAAGAGAACTATTACTCCCTCAAGGAAGAGAAATCTGCCCAGTGTGAGACTGTCAAAAGCAGCACCATTGGGGATTCAGGCAGCTTTTAAAGCTTCTTTGCACAGAGTGCTCAGCACCCACAAACCTTTCCCAGTTCTCCCTTCACAAGAGAGAAGCTTCCCCAAATCCCTTCCTTTCCCTGCATGTCTACAGATGCCTTTCTCCTGGGGCTGGGTGCCTCCTGTTCCTGCCACATGAGTTACACCTCCTGTGTCCTGAGTGTCCAGCCCAGGAGCTGTGCACAGGGAGCAGCCTATTCCATACCCATAATATCCTGCCCCCTATAAAGCCCTCTGCAAAGTCTTTCTCTGCCTCTTCCTCCCCTCTCTGCTCCCGTGGGAGATGCTCCCTACCAGGTAATGCTGGGGGAGGATCTCAAGGCTCTTGGCCTGGCTGGGCCTAATGCCAGGAGGAGAAGGGGGAAGCAGTCTCAGACCTGGCCAGCCTGAGACCAGCCTAGCAGTGGGGGGGGGAGAAAGAGCCCTGGGGGGTTTGGGTATCCCCTCAGGTGGGGAGAAGGGAAGTGTTGGGAGGCCTTTGGGGGTGCTGCAGGGGACTCTGTAGGCTTTGGGATTCTTTTGTCACTGTGCTTTGTAGCTTCTGTACAACACTTAACTGCCTTCCATTTGAACTCTCCATCACTTCACAATCCATTTGTGTCAGTGGCATCCTTTTGCCCCTCTCAGGGGCAAGAGAGGATCTGGCCTTAACCAAGACAGATCTTAAATCCTGTTCAATATCTTCATTGGTGATCTGGATGAGGGGATTGAGTCCATCATCAGTAAGTTTGCAGATGACACCAAGCTGGGGGCAAGAGTTGATCTGTTAGAGGGTTGGAGAGCTCTGCAGAGGGACCTTACCAGGCTGGACAGATGGGCAGAGTCTAATAGGATGAGGTTTAGTAAGTCTGAATGCTGGGTTGCACAATTTGGCCACACCAACCCCAGGCAGAGCTACAGGCTGGGGTCAGAGTGGCTGGAGAGCAGCCAGGCAGAAAGGGACCTGGGGGTGCTGGTTGATGGTGGGCTGAACATGAGCCTGCAGTGTGCCCAGGCAGCCAAGAGGGCCAAGGGCATCCTGGCCTGCATCAGGAAGAGTGTGGCCAGCAGGAGCAGGGAGGTCATTCTGCCCTGTGCTCAGCACTGCTGAGGCCACACCTTGAGTCCTGTGTCCAGTTCTGGGCTCCTCAGGTTAGGAAGGAGGTTGAGCTGCTGGAAGGTGTCCAGAGAAGGGCAAGAAAGCTGGGGAGGGGTCTGGAGCACAGCCCTGTGAGGAGAGGCTGAGGGAGCTGGGGTTGCTTAGCCTGGAGAAGAGGAGGCTCAAGGGAGACCTTCTTGCTCTCTGCAACTCCCTGAAGGGAGGTTGTAGCCAGGTGGGGGTTGGTCTCTTCTCCCAGGCACCCAGCACCAGAACAAGAGGACACAGTCTCAAGCTGTGCCAGGGGAGGTTTAGGCTGGAGGTTAGGAAGAAATTCTTCCCCAAAAGAGAGATTTGCCACTGGGATGTGCTGCCCAGGATGGTGCTGGTGTCACCATCACTGGAAATGTTCAAGAAGGGATTGGATGTGGCACTTGGAGCCTGGTTTAGTTGTCAGGAGGTGTTGGGTGATAGGTTGGCCTTGATGATCTCTGAGGTCTTTTCCAACCTTATTGATTCTATGATTCTTAGAGCCTGGCTGAGGCACTTGGTGCCATGGTTTAGTTGATTAGATGGTGCTGGGTGATAGGCTGGGCTGGGTGATCTCTGAGATCTTTTCCAGCCTGGTCAATTCTGTGATGCTGTGTGATTATCCCTTAGAGAGATGCTGCATTTCTGCCTGCATGGTGGGTGTGCTGCCAGCCTGAGGAGTGAGTTCCCCTTGGTACTGTTCATGTGGTCTGGAGGATATGGATTAGCTTATAGAAAGCGAGTTAGTGCCTGCATTCTGCAAGAGAACTTCCATTTGTGAATGACTCTAAACCTACAATCCTTAAAACGTGTAATATTTACTCTTCCTCCTCTCCCAGGGACACAATGAAGCTGATTGCTCAGATACAGATGACATTATGGTCTGTCTTCAGGTTTTTTCTACTTTCTTTTCCCTCCCTTTAACTGCATTTCCACATGAATGGGCCATTGGTTCCAAATGGCAAGAAGATCAGAGTGAATTACCCTCACTTTAGTGATGCAGTGTCAAATCCAATCCAGTACAGAACCTCACATCCTTTCAAGTGGAGGAGACCGTTTTAATTTGTATCGTCAGCAGCTGAACTTTCCCTTCCCTCCTTCCCCTGGCAGCCAGGCTCCATGGGGCTCCTCCTACACACAGCCTACCAGATGGCCCTGAATGTCAGGGTGACTATGGGAAGCACTTTAGAAAAGCACATGTTAAAAATTCATTTTCTTTCAATTATCAAATTAAGAGGCTGATAAAAGTGCTGTGGTGGCTCAGGAGAGCTGCTGCTGGGAGCGATCAGTGATTACCAGTCAGGTGTCACACTTCCAGCTCAGGTCTGTGCTGCTGAAAAGCAGCTTCTGCATCTTACTGCTGCTCCATCTCAGAGTGTTTGATTCTGCATGAGCACAGGCTGAGGGAGCTGGGGGTGTGCAGCCTGCAGAGGAGAAGAATCTGGGGAGCTGCCTGCCAGTGCAGTGTGGGCAGCAGGGCAGCAGAGGGGATTCTGCCCCTGGGCTCTGCTCTGCTCAGACCTCACCTCCAATCCTGCCTCCAGTTCTGGTGTCCCCAGCAGAAGAAGGACACAGAAGCTGCTGGAGAGAGGCCAGAGGAGGCCACAAAGATGCTCCAAGGGCTGGAGCAGCTCTGCTGGGAGCACAGGCTGAGGGAGCTGGGGGTGTGCAGCCTGCAGAGGAGAAGGCTCCAGGGGCACCTCAGAGCTGCCTGCCAGCACCTGAAGGCATCCTGCAGGAAGGCTGCAGAGAGACTTTTGCTGAGGGGGTCTGGAGCCAGGCCAAGGGGGAATGGTTGGAAGCTGAGGCAGAGCAGGGTGAGAGTGGAGCTGAGGCAGAAGTTGTTGCTTGTGAGGGTGGTGAGAGTGTGGCCCAGGCTGGCCAGGGAGGCTGTGGCTGCCTCCTTGCTGGGGGTGTTTGAGGCCAGGCTGGCTGAGGCCTTGAGCAGCTGAGTGTAGCTGAGAGGTGTCCCTGGGCATGGTGGGGAGCTTGGAGCAGGTGAGCTCTGAGCTCCCTTCCAGCCTGAGCCATTCTATGGTATGATATGGTATGGTTCTGTGGTTGGTTCCTGTGTGACTGAGGATCTCATACATCAGCTTCAGATTGCTACCTTCTTAATGCTGGCTGTAGTGATCGCTGAGAGGTCCTGTCTGTCCTGCAGGCTTTGGCAGTTGTTTCTGAACGCACTGAGAGCTTGGTTCCATGCCTGCAGGACCTAGTGGCAACTCAAGGGATGCTTTTGTACCTCAAGTGAACTGATGGACTTTTCTGTAACAGGACCTTTGGCTGTGAGATGCATAAAGTGTGGCAGAAAGAGCAGAGGTAGATGTAGGCCCAGTCTGTGATGCTTTTACCCATGGCATGAGCTGTTGGAGGGCACTGTCAAGCACAGCCCTTGTTCATAGAACACTTTCCACTGGAATACACCTCTGACACCATCCAGTCCAACCATCAACTTAAGACCACCATGACCATTAGACCATGCCCCACAGTGCCATGACCACACCTTTCTTGAACACCTCCAGGGCTGGGGACTCCACCACCCCCCTGGGCAGCCTGTGCCAATCCCTGACCACTCTTGCAGCAAAGACATTTTGTCCCAACATCCAACCCAGCCCTCTCCTGGCACAGCTTCAGGCCATTGGGGGCTTCTCTGGTGGTCACAGCAGCAGCTGCTTCGAGTCTCTGTGTAACCAATGCTTCTCTTTCCCTGCCCCTTTCTCTCCAGCAAACTGTTGCTCGCAGTTTTGGGGATGTGTTGCTCCTGTGACTTAATAGAGAAGGAAGCAACCCTTTGATTTTTGGTCAACATGTGTTGCTTCCAAGTAATTTGTGGTCTAGTGAGCTGAGCTCTGGCAGGGTTTTGAGCTGCACAACCCTTCAGCCCATCAGTATTAGCTGCTGGCCGCAGTGCTTGGCAGCTCTGGTTCTTGCAGGCCGAGGAGATGCAGCTCTGTGCTGGAGATCTGCAGCTCTGCTGTGGGGTTCTGCTTCATTTCCAGGTCCACTTTTGTGAACTGATCCCATGTTTGATCCTGCAGTCATGGCACTCACCATGGTCTGCACTGCTGAGGTTTGTAAGAGAGGTGCTACAGTTGTTACCAGAACGGGTTCCCAAGCCCAGCTGCTTACAGAGCCTTAATTCTGAGCTCACTTCAACTTGGTGGTGAATTTCTGTCTTTTCAGAAGTAACCCACACCACACTGGGTGTCAGCTAGAAGGGACCACAGATCACAGGATGTTAGGAGAAGGGACCTCTGGAGATCTTCCAGTCCAAGCCCCCTGCCAGAGCAGGAGCAGAGAATCCAGCACAGGTCACACAGGAACACATCCAGACAGGGCTGGGAAGGCTCCAGAGAAGGAGACTCCACAACCTCTCTGGGCAGCCTGTTCCAGAGCTCCTTATGTTGAGCTGGAACCTCCTGTGCTGCAGTTTCCATCCATTGCCTCTTGTCCTATCCCAGGGCACAACTGAGCAGAGCCTGTCCCTGTCCCTTCCTTCCTGACCCCCAGCCCTCAGCTATTGATAGACATTGATCAGATCCCTCTCAGCCTTCTCCTCTGCAGACTGAACAGCCCCAGGGCTCTCAGCCTCTCCTCCCCAGGCAGTGTTGCAGTCCCTTCAGCATCCTTGGAGCCTCCCTTGGACTCTCTCCAGCAGATCCCTGTCCCTCCTGAGCTGGGCAGCCCAGAGCTGGATGCAATATTGCAGGTGAGGTCTCAGCAGGGCAGAGCAGAGGGGGAGGAGAACCTCCCTGGCTGTGCTGGCCACACTCCTCTGAGTGCAGCCCAGGACCCCCTTGGCCTTCTTGGCCCCCAGGGCACTCTGCTGTCCCATGCAGAGCTTGTTGTCCAAGGAAAATAAGCATTTACATTCTAAATGGAATTTCTGGTGTTCACTTGGGCTGATCCATGCCCATTCATCTGCCCCAACAAAACCTCCTTCCTAAAGATTTGTTCATTTGAAGCTGCCTCTTCTCCCCTTCCTTTAAATGTCACAGCAAAGAGATTTTTAGGGGAGGGAGGAATGTCAGCAGTGAAATGACATGAAATGGTCCCACCTCAGGAGGCGATACAGCAGCCACAGCCAGCGTGCAAATCTTTCTCGTGCCTGAAACTTCATTACTGGGGGGGGGGGGGGGGGGGGGGAGGGGGGAGAGGGAGGGGGAAATCCATACAAAGTTTGTTTTCTTTTCCTCATAGCTAAAGATTAAAAAGTTTGGACTAAGAGACTTCCTACTTTTATGCACTTGAGAGCATCTATTCATCATCATCATCATCTTCACAATGTTCTGGGCAAGGCATCTCATAATAATAGTAACAGCCTCCTAACGTTTGTCTTAGGTCATCATGGGGAAGAATTAATGACACTTCAGCAATGTTAAGGAATAGCAGTAATTAAGTCTGCCATTATAAGGTAATTAAATTTCCCACACACTCATAAATAGGCATTCAAGGTCCTGTGTTTCTTCAGCCCTTCAGCGTAATGTCCATCACGGTTGTGCTGCCTGAGGTGACTCGGTGAACAAGACAGGGATCTGCTGGAGAGAGTCCAAGGGAGGCTCCAAGGATGCTGAAGGGACTGCAGCACTGCCTGGGGAGGAGAGGCTGAGAGCCCTGGGGGTGTTTAGTCTGGAGAGGAGAAGGCTGAGAGGGATCTGATCAATGTCTATCAAAGCTGAGGGCTGGGGGTCAGGAAGGGACAGGGACAGGGTCAGGGACAGGGACAGGCACTGCTCAGTTGTGCCCTGGGATAGGACAAGGAGCAATGGATGGAAACTGCAGCCCAGGAGGTTCCAGCTCAACATGAGGAGGAACTTCTCTGTGAGGGTCCCAGAGGCCTGGAGCAGGCTGCCCAGAGAGATTGTGGAGTCTCCTTCTCTGGAGCCTTCCCAGCCCTGTCTGGATGTGTTCCTGTGTGACCTGTGCTGGATTCTCTGCTCCTGCTCTGGCAGGGGGCTTGGACTGGCAGATCTCCAGAGGTCCCTTCCAACCCCTAACATCCTGTGAGCTTTTGTGATGTGGTGAACCTCCTGCTTTGGATTACAGGAGAGCAGAGATTGGAAATGTGGGCAAAGCAGGAACAGAAGGATTTTGTGCACATCTGCAACACATTGTAGGCACCCAGACACATTTGTGTCAGCCATCAAGATTATTTCTCCCTAAGCTTGCCATTTTTCTATGGTTTTGTGAACTTCCAGCAGACTCCCTGCTATTTACTGCTGTGTTGCAGCACAGCCAAAGCTCTCTCTGCAGCACTGACTGGTGCTCGCAGTTCTGCTTCAGCCTCTGGCTGCTCTTTATTTTGTCTGTTGCCTTCATTTCTTGTGGTATAATCACTGGGGCAGTGTCACTGCAGTTTTGGGAAAGGCTTCTCAGGCTGAATGTAGGAAGAAGAATAAAATGAAAAGGAGGGGGGGAAAGAGGTAGAATCACAGAATCAATAAGGTTGGAATAGACCTCAGACATCATCAAGGCCAACCTGTCACCCAACACCTCCTGACAACTAAACCATGGCATCAAGTGCCACATCCAATCCCCTCTTGAACACCTCCAGGGATGGGGACTCCACCACCTCCCTGGGCAGCACATTCTAATGACGAATGACTCTGTCTGGGAAGAACTTTCTTCTCACCTCCAGCCTAAACCTCCCCTGGCACAGCTTGAGACTGTGTCCTCTTGTTCTGGGGCTGGCTGCCTGGGAGAAGAGACCAACCCCCACCTGGCTACAACCTCCCTTCAGGCAGTTGTAGAGAGCAAGAAGGTCTCCCCTGAGCCTTCTCCTCTCCAGGCTAAGCAACCCCAGCTCCCTCAGCCTCTCCTCACAGGGCTGTGCTCCAGACCCCTCCCCAGCTTTCTTGCCCTTCTCTGGACACCTTCCAGCAGCTCAACATCTTTTCTAACCTGAGGAGCCCAGAACTGGACACAGGACTCAAGGTGTGGCCTAAGCAGTGCAGTGTACAGGGGCAGAATGACCTCCCTGCTCCTGCTGGCCACACTCTTCCTGATGCAGGCCAGGATGCCCTTGGCTTTCTTGGCCACCTGGGCACACTGCTGTTCCATGTTTGGGTGCTGCCAACCAGCACCCCCAAGAGGGAGAAACAGATTTAGAAGGAGAGCTCTAGGTGCCAACAGAAGCTGGATCTCATCTCAATTGCAAGCCACCTCCTCATGTCAGCTTTTTAATTACCTCCCAAACCTGGACCCATTTGCATGATCAGGGCTGGTGCCAGCTGCCTCATCGTGGGACCTGCCACTCAGTGGGTTCATTGGTGCGCCCTGATTCCAGCAAACGAAGTAAACAGCTCTGGTTGTCATTTCTTCATTAGCATTTGCTGCAGCAGACCTGCTCAGCTCTTTCCCTGGGTCTGGGGGAGCCTCGGTTCCCCGCTCCGTGGCGGCTCCGGGCTCGGTGCGCGCGGGGCAGCGCCGGCGGCGGCGCGGGGCCCCGTCGTGAGGGTCCCCAGGAGGCTTGCCTTCAAGCCTCCATGCATTTTTCATTTGCCTGCAAGTTTCCTGAAAGCTTGCAGGCGAGACAGAAGTTTGTGTCTGCTGGAAGGCAGCAGAAGCGGAGATGGAAATAGCTCGTTACGGGAAGCGAGGCTGAGCAGGCGTTTGATCAAGGAGAAGGGAAATGTTCCCCAAGGAGAACACCTCACAGCGCTTGATTGTTTGTGTTCTGGAGAGGCAGCAGACAGAGAGGTTTCATGGGTTTGTTTTGCCTTTGATGTCTGAGTATGAATCCATTTTCTAGATGGCTTGTCAGCTTTTTTTATCAGATTGGTTTAAGAACTAACATCATTCACGGGAAGTGAATCTCTTCTTCCTCTGAAGACTTTTGTCTTTGGAGGGAGAGGGGTGAGGTGGGAAACCCAGAAGCTGTCTTCTGAGGAAGAGACCTACAGACACAAAAGCACCGAATCACAGTGTTAGGAGCTGAAGGGACCTCCAGAGGGCATCCAGTGCAACCCCCCTGCCCAAGCAGGGGCACCCAGGGCAGGGCACACAGGAACACAGCCTGTTGGGCTTGGAAAGGCTCCACACCAGGAGACTCCACAACCTCTCTGGGCAGCCTGCTCCAGGCTCCAGCACCCTCACAGGGACAAAAGTTTCCCTTCTCTTCCCCTGGTACCTCCTCTGCTCCAGCTTGCCCCCAGTGCCCCTTGTGCTGTCCTTGGCCATCCCTGAGCAGAGCCTGGCTCCAGCCCTGCACAGCTTGATCCCCAGCAATGAGGGCAGCCCTCAGGCTGCTCTGCTCCCAGCTCCAAGCCCCAGCTGCCTCAGCCTGGCCTCACAGGGAGATGTTCTACTGCCTGCAGCAGCTCGGTGGCTCTGTGCTGGACTCTCTCAAGCAGTTCCCTGAGGTCCTTCTTGACCTGAAGGTCCCAGAACTGGACACAATATTCCAGATGTAGCTCCACCAATGCAGAGTAGGATAGAAAAAAAAAGGAAAAGAAAAGAAAAGAAAAGAAAAGAAAAGAAAAGAAAAGAAAAGAAAAGAAAAGAAAAGAAAAGAAAAGAAAAGAAAAGAAAAGAAAAGAAAAGAAAAGAAAAGAAAAGAAAAGAAAAGAAAAGAAAAGAAAAGAAAAGAAAAAAGAATTAACCAGGTTGGAAGAGACCTTGGAGATCATCAAGTCCAACCTATCACCCAACACCATCTAATCATCTAAACCACGGCACCAAGCACCCTATCAAGTCTCCTCCTAAACACCTCCAGGGATGGGGACTCCACCACCTCCCTGGGCAGCACATCCCAGTGGCTAATCTGTCTTTCTGGGAAGAACTTTCTCCTCACCTCCAGCCTAAACCTCCCCTGGCACAGCTTGAGACTGTGTCCTCTTGTTCTGCTGCTGGGTGCCTGGGAGAAGAGACCAACCCCCACCTGGCTACAACATCCCTTCAGGGAGCTGGAGAGAGCAAGAAGGTCTCCCCTGAGCCTCCTCTTCTCCAGGCTAAGCAACCCCAGCTCCCTCAGCCTCTCCTCACAGGGCTGTGCTCCAGACCCCTCCCCAGCTTTCTTGCCCCTCTCTGGACACCTTCCAGCATCTCAACATCTTTCCTGAACTGAGGAGCCCAGAACTGGACACAGGACTCAAGGTGTGGCCTAACCAGTGCAGTGTACTGTTGGGGTTTGTTTTGAGCAAGAGGGGACTTGGGTCCCAGGAACACCTGTGCAATTCAGGCCTTGAAGAATTCTCTGTTGATAATATAGTGGTGGAGTAGGATCTGTGAGAAAGTGCTGATTGCTTGGTATGCTGAAGTCCAGATGCCCCTGAGAAGGGAGGCAAGCAAGATAAGGAGGAGGCGAGATCTGGGGAAGAGAGCAATTAGGCTGGATAGAAGAATTCCACAGAGTTGTGAAAACAATGATGTAACCTTTTAGAGAGCAACCAATAGTATGTTGCCAAGTGGGCATAATTATAGCAAACTGTATATAAGATGTGTCTGATGCTCAATAAAGTTGTATTCCACTGATCACATTGGTCGTATAGCGGCCCCTTCTTGCAACAGTGTACAGGGGCAGAATGAGCTCCCTGCTCCTGCTGGCCACACTCTTCCTGATGCAGGCCAGGATGCCCTTGGCCTTCTTGGCCACCTGGGCACACTGCAGGCTCATGTTCAGCCTACAATTGACCACTACCCCCAGGTCCCTCTCTACATGGCCACTCTCCAGAGGGGCAGGAGACCTTCTCTCAGCCACAGCTGTTCTGATCCACCCCAGGACACCGTGTTTATAGTACAAGCATCGTATCTACTATTGATACCATCATACAGACTTGGTTAAATTAGTTTTGTCCTCATTCTGCAGTGGTGCTGGCAGTAATGTTTCTGGTGCCCAAAGGTGATGGCTGTGATTGGTCACATTCGTGGTGGATGGAGGTATTCATGAAGAGGTGCACCTCGTAATGGAAAGGTTCAGGTAGACTGTGAACTCTTTCAGTAGATTGTGAACTCCTCTGATCTTGCTTGTTCCAAAGAGGTTGTCAGCTAATGGGCTGTTTTATTAATAGGCTTGTTTAAGTGTGTGTTTAATTAAAGCAGGGAGAGCTTAACCTCTCAAGCTCAGCTGAAGAAGGCATCCTGGCTTGGGATAATTGAGTTTGGGGCTCACATGTGGCTGTAGCTCTTCAGCACTCTGACAGCAGTGGCCTTTTGCTGATGTAAGATGGGACTGGAGTCTGACCCTTGGCAGTGAATTCTGTGCCTGTGTGGTCACAATTCCTGTTTCTGCCTAAATTCTCTCAGCATTCTGCACAGATGAACTAAAAGCATTCAACTCTTAGAAAAGGAAAAGCAGCAGAGATTATGCAAGACGTGTCAATAAATGATGCATGAGGATAAATATATTAAGTGAAAGCACTTTGGAGGAGATGCAGGGCAGTGTGCTGCTGGCTGGGGGAGCTGGAGGAGCACAGGCAGCGTTGGAGAGCCACAGTTGGAACAAACAATGAAGTCTTGTTGCATTTCAAGGTGATGGCTTTGCATGTGTTCCTCATTTTCTGGGGAAGAGTCAATCCCATTGCCTGCTGCCTGAGCAAGCTCCTGGTGCCACGTGTCAAAGTGGCAAAAAGGAACCAGATGGTGGTGGGTTTGGTGCAGCACACAAGCTCCAGCAGTAGTCCTGGGACATTATGGATTTCTGAGCATTTCATACATTCACAGACTGCACTTGGTTGGAAGGGACCCTCCAAGGGCATCCTGTCCAAGCCCCTGCACATAGAATAGAACAGAACAGAACAGAACAGAATAGAATAGAATAGAATAGAATAGAATAGAATAGAATAGAATAGAATAGAATAGAATAGAATAGAATAGACCAGGTTGGAAGAGACCTTCAAGATCATTGAGTCCAACCTATCATCCTACACCACCTAATCAACTAAAACATGGCACCAAGCACCCTATCAATGAATAGAATAGAATAGAATAGGATAGAATAGAATAGAATAGAATAGGATAGAATAGAATAGAATAGAATAGAATAGAATAGAATAGAATAGAATAGAATAGACCAGGTTGGAAGAGATCTTTGAGGTCTTCAAGTCCAACCTATCACCCAACACCATCTAATCAACTAACCCATGGCACCAAGCACCCCATCCAGTCTCTTCTTAAACACCTCCAGTGATGGTGACTCCACCACCTCCCTGGGCAGCCCATTCCAATGGGCAATCACTCTCTCTGTATAGAACTTCTTCCTGACCTCCAGCCTAAACCTCCCCTGACACAGCCTGAGACTGTGTCCTCTTGTTCTGGTCAGCAGGGACACCTCTAACTAGAGCAGGCTGCCCAGGGCCACAGCAAGTCTGATCTTGAATGTCTCCATGGATGGAGCCTCAGCCATATTTCTGGGCAACTTGTTCCAGTGTCTCACCACCCTCACTGTGCAGAACTTCCTCCTGATGTCCAACCTGTTCCGGTTTCAAACCATTGCCCCTTATCCTATCACCACAGTCTGTCGCAAACCTTCCTGTAGGTCCCCTTTAGATACTGAAATATGTCTATAAGATCTCCCTGGCGCCTTCTCTTGGGGCTGTTCAGCCTGGAGAATTCTGCCAGCCTGTCCTCACAGGAGAAGTCATCCAGCCCTCTCATCATTGTTGTGGCCCTCCAGTGGAACCACTCCAGCAGGTCCGTGTCTCTTTTTCTATCATCTCAATGTTAGCTCCGTGTTGTGGAGCTTGCTATTAAAGAAGAAAAGTGGTGATTGATGCTGTGAGAGGCTATCCTAGCTCAGGACAAATCACTGCTCTGCACTGCAGAGAGTGAGGAAATCAGAAGAAAGTGGACACATCAGTGGTAGGCAGTAAAGTCCACCTGGAGTCCATGGCAGCTTGCAGAGTACATTGTGTGTTGGTTCGAGCTGACCTGCACACACCTTGCAATGCTCTCCTTCACAGACTCTTAGAAAAGAGAGCTGTTACCCTGCCCCCATTTCACACAATCACAGAATCACACCAATATTCAGGTAGGAGAAGACCCTTAGGATCACCAAGTCCAACCCTGCACCCTACTCTACAAGGATCACCCCTAAACCACATCTCTTAAACCTTATGGTGATCGTAGAAGAAATCCCTCTTCCAACCTTGGTGATGCTGTGATAGCTAAAGGCAAGCCTGAGCCCCTCACCCTCTTCTTGGAGGCAGCAGAGGGGGGATGCAACCTGAGTGGAGCCAGGTGAGCAGCCAGGTTGTAGCTGGTGGCTTCTGACAGCCCTTGGAGAGTTGAGTTCATGACAGGAACCACTGAGGTCATGAACCAGTGAGGTGCCTCCAGTTGGTGCTACCGTAACTGGAATCAGCTGGGTGTCAAAAGCACCTCTTGCTCTGCAGCCTACTGAAAGGATAGCAAAGATAATGTTGATGAATTCTCCTCTTGTTACAGTTTGTAGGGCGAACTTTCACAGAATCAAAGACACATCCAGGTTGGAGCAGAGCCTCAGGATCACCAGGTCCACCCCAGAGCCCTACTCTGCAAGGCTCACCCCTAAACCAGAGCCCCAAGCACCACAGCCAAACCACCTTCAAACACAGCCAGGCTTGGGGACTCCACCATCTCCCTGGGCAGCACATTCCAGTGACTCTAAGCCTTCATGTTCTTAACTTTCCTGTGATCAGAGAACTGCTCCCAAGTCTCTCCAATTTATGGCTGCCAGTCTTGGGGTCAAGCAGCCATACTCACAGGAGCACAGAGCCACAGAATCACAGAAACAAAACATTCAGGTTGGAAAAGAGCCTCAGGATCACCAAGTTCAGCTCTGCAAAGCTCAGCCCTAAGCCATAGCCCCAAGCACCACAGCCAAACCACCTTTAAACACATCCAGGGTTGCTCAACCCCCCACCCTGGGCAGTCTCAGAAAGGCTTTATCCCAATCAGGGAGGAAAAACAAGTGGCAAGGAGAAGCAGCTCTCCTAAACTGATCATGTTGTTGGTAAGTTGTCTTTTATTGTACTGGGAATGGCTTGATGTTGTTTTTAAAAGCACAGAGGAAAGCAGACTGAAAAGCAGCATCTGGATGCAGCATTTCAGAGCCATGTAAGATGAGGCCTGTGCAAAGAGAGACGATGTCTGGTGTAAGGAGAAGGTCAGGGAGCACAGTGGGTTCTGTGAGGATGAGGGATAGTTCAGCTGTTGAGTTGAGCTTGGCTGAGCTTCCCCATCAAGGCCTCCAGAAGAAGACCCTCTGCAAGCACAAGTTTTCTTCTGTCCTTGGAACACCACTGAACAGATTCAGAGTATCATTAGGGGCAATGGTTTGAAGCTAGAGCAGGGGAAAGTTAAGTTGGGCAACAGGAGGAAGTTCTTTGCAATGAGAGCAATAAAATAGTAGAACAGGGCGCCCAGGGAGGTGGAAGCTGCAGGACTGGAGACATTCAAGGTCAAACTTGATGTAGCTCTGAGCAATCTGATCTAGTTGTAGATGTTGAGGTCAAGGGAAGGCATTCTCCCCCTCTGCTCCACTGTGCTGAGACCACAGCTGCAGCTCTGGGGCCAGTTCTGGAGCCTCTGTGCCAGAAAGGCTCTGGAGGGGCTGGAAGGTGTCCAGAGAAGGGCCAGGAGGAGGAGCAGAGGGCTGGAGCTGCTCTGCTCTGCAGACAGCCTGAGAGAGTTGGGGTTGTGCAGGCTGGAAAGGAGAAGGCTCCCAGGAGACCTTCTGGTGGCCTTCCAGGATCTGCAGGGGGCTCCAAGAAAGCTGGGGAGGGACTTCTGAGGGTGTCAGGGAGGGATAGGACTGGGGGGGATGGAGCAAAAGTAGAAGTGGGGAGATTGAGATTGGGTGTGAGGAAGAAGTTGTTGGCCATGAGGGTGGTGAGAGCCTGGCACAGGCTGCCCAGGGAGGTGGTGGAAGCCTCCTGCCTGGAGGTGTTTGCAGCCAGGCTGGCTGTGGCTGTGAGCAACCTGCTGTGGTGTGAGGTGTCCCTGCCCATGGCAGGAAGGTTGAGACTAGATGATCCTTGTGGTCCCTTCCAGCCCTGACAATTCTGTGATTCTATGTCCCTGCTCACTGCAGGGGTCTTGGACAAGATGCCCTTGGAGGATTCCTTCCCACTTGATGCATTCTAGGATTCTATCATCATTATTAAATGCAAAGATGTTATTAAAGTGCTATTCCTTTAGAAATTATTTCTAATTGTGACTTCCATTATCATTTCAAATACACCACAACACAGATTTCTCCAGCTTAGTTTTCTGCTACTGTTTATGCTCTTTGCTTCTGATGTAGCAGAAACATGGTGGCTGTTTCTCCTAGAGTTGATGACAAATCAAACTGATTTTCCCACTAAAAAGCACAATGTCATCATCAATAACAGAGTCACCAAGGCTGGAAGAGACCTCAAGGATCATCGAGTCCAACCTATTACCTAACACCTCCTGACAACTGAACCATGGCTCCAAGTGCCACATCCAAGCCTTTTTTGAACACCTCCAGGGATGGGGACTCCACCACCTCCCTAGGCAGCACATTCCCCTTCCCTCCTTCAGGGGAAGAACTACATGATGTCTGGAGCATGGTTGCTCCTGCTGTCCCCCCAGTAAATCCATGCTACTGTCTGTGTTGATCAGGGCTTGAAGTCTTCATGGTGTCATCCTTGTGTATATGAATTATAGAATCCCAGAATGGCTGAGGCTGGAAGGGAGCTGAGAGCTCATCTGCTCCAAGCTCCCCACCATGCCCAGGGACACCTCTCAGCTACACTCAGCTGCTCAAGGCCTCAGCCAGCCTGGCCTCAAACACCCCCAGCAAGGAGGCAGCCACAGCCTCCCCGGCCAGCCTGGGCCACACTCTCACCACCCTCACAAGCAACAACTTCTGCCTCAGCTCCACTCTGACCCTGCTCTGCCTCAGCTTCAAACCATTCCCCCTTGGCCTGGCTCCAGACCCCCTCAGCAAAAGTCTCTCTGCAGCCTTCCTGTGTCCAGTTCTGGGCCCCTCAGTTTAGGAAGGAGGTTGAGATGCTGGAATGTGTCCAGAGAAGGGCAACAAAGCTGGGGAGGGGTCTGGAGCACAGCCCTGTGAGGAGAGGCTGAGGGAGCTGGGGTTGCTTAGCCTGGAGCAGAGGAGGCTCAGGGGAGACCTTCTTGCTCTCTGCAGCTCCCTGAGGGGAGGTTGTATCCAGGTGAAGGTTGGTCTCTTCTCCCAGGCAGCCGAACCAGAACAAGAGGACACAGTCTCAAGCTGTGCCAGGGGAGGTTTAGGTTGGATGTTAGGAAGAAGTTCTACACAGAGAGAGTGATTGCCCATTGGAATGTGCTGCCCATGGAGGTGGTGGAGTCACCATCACTGGAGGTGTTCAGGAGGAGACTTGATAGGGTGCTTGGTGCCATGGGTTAGCTGATTAGGTGGTGTTGGATGATAGGTTGGATGTGATGGTCTTGAAGGTCTCTTCCAACTTGGTCTGGTCTATTCTATTCTAATCTAGTCTAGTCTAGTCTAGTAGTCTATCCCTTCAGGTCCTGGCAGGCAGCTCTGAGGTCCCCCTGCATCCTTCTCTTCTGCAGGCTGAACACCCCCAGCTCCCTCAGCCTACACTCACAGCAGAGCTGCTCCAGCCCTTGGTGTTTGCAGCTGTGATAAATGCAGGTGGTCAGTGGAATCCAGGCAGAGTAAGGAAAGGCTTCATTTAACAAATGGGGGTTAATTGTTGTTAGGGGTTTTTTATTAATTACAGATTCAGGCATGATATTGATAATTTCTGAGTACCCATAAGTTCCTCCTGACTGCAGTCAGGGGAAAAAGCACCCCTCAATGGCCCCAGCACACATGCTGAAGTGCTCTGAGTGTGACATTCAGCCAGGCAGAAGAGTGGCTTTAAAAGGAATATTTCATTTGACTTCATCTAGCAATGAAGAATGGGGAGCGAGGGGGAAATAAATCGGACTAGAAGAGGAGTGGAAAGAGCTGATTTATGCTCTGGCACAGAAAAAACCCCACATCAATTCCTTCTGAGCTGCTGCAAAAGCTTTGCAGATCAAGATGCTGCCAAGGAACCTTTCTTGCTCCACTTTGGCTGCTTTGTAGAAGTTTGAGTGTGAAGTCGTGCAGGGTACATCTGAGGAGGGAGCAGGGCTGGTGCCTCTGTAATGCAAAGCAGATGTGGGCTGCTCATCCTTATCCCCAGAGATGGCAACTGTAATGGTAGGCTGATTTAAATAATTGATCCAAAGGAGGCTGCTGGGGAGCTGAAGGAGCCAAGCCTCCCACAGGAGAGCCTGTGTTGATGGGCACAGGGGACACGGCGCTGCCTGAGCCCCAGCAGCTGCACCTCTCCCCAGGAAATTCCCTGTCATCAGGAGATGGCAGCAAAATCTTAGGAACCAGAACAGTTGCTGCCCTGCAGGCTTCTCAGTGTGCCAGGAAGACTGTGAGGGGTCTGCTGCAGATAACTTTGACCTGACTTGCCTCTCAGCCACCCCAGACAAAGCCTTATTAGAGAAATCTAATGCAGCAGGCTGGATCCTCTCCCTGCTTTTATTTCTCACAGCAGCGCTTACAAAGATGCCTTCCCAAGGGCTGTCTTCATACCACCCACCAAAAGCAGACTCATCACTCTCATTAACCTGGCTGGGACCATGCCAGGCCATCCTTTTGGCTGGAAAAGGCCAGTCCTTGAGTCCAGCCACAGTGCTGTGGGTTCATCTTGCTCAGCTTGGGGAAGCTGGCCAGCTGGGAGGGTCATGCTCAGCAGACCCTGGCCACAGCCATCCTCCTGGCCAGGGAAGCTTGTGGCATGTGAGAAGGAAGTTCTTCCCCATGAGAGTGGTGATGCCTTGGAATGGGTTGGCCAGGGAGGTGGTTGAGGCCAGGCTGGATGAGGCTCTGGGCAGTCTGATCTAGTGTGGGGTGTCCCTGCCCATGGCAGGGGGGTTGGAACTGGATGATCCTTGTGGTCCCTTCCAACCTTCACTGATACTATGATACTATCATGAAGTTGCTATATTTAGACAAGTGGATGAAAGCCTGCTTTAGACTTCTGTGCTGTCTGTCTTTGGTGGGATAACTCAGGATGGACCATTCCTTGGCTGATCCATCCAAGGCCTCTTGGTGTAGAGGTGTGGATGTCTGGCTGTGGGTGTGCGACTGTCCGTTGTCTTGGCACAGCGAGTCCAGGGGAGTGCTAAGGTGTCAGGAGCCAGAACTCAGGTTTCTTCAGGGCACACTGGCTCTGATCACTGCTTTGCAGCCATCACACTTAATTTTGGTCATACACTTCACAGTGTGGCTTTGCCTTTTTGTGTCTCCAACCTCACTGCACAGCACTTGAATTCTGCAAGGATGCTCCTGTCACACCGTGGGTCCAGCTGGAGCCAGCATCAAACATTTGCTGGTTCCTTTTATCTCTTTAATCTATTCTTGGCTCCTAGTTGTTTGTCAGGAGCTGAGTGCTTATGTTAGAGCTAAGGCTTTCCTGAAGGGTTTGGCAGCATACTGATGTCCAGCTTTCTACAGCAAGAACATAACCAGAGGCACCACTCGCTCATTCATTCCTTCCTTCCTTCATTTCTCCTCCTCCAGGAACCTACCAACTGCACAGCCCTCCAGTCTTCTGCTACTGCACAGCCCTTCAGCCTGCTGCTGCTGCACAGCCCTTCATTCTGCTGCTGCTGCACAGCCCTTCAGTGTGCTGCTGCTTCACAGCCCTTCATTCTGCTGCTGCTGCACAGCCCTTCAGTGTGCTGCTTTTGCACAGCCCTTCAGCCTGCTGCTGCTGCACAGCCCTTCAGTCTGCTGCTGCACAGCCCTTCATTCTGCTGCTGCTGCACAGCCCTTCAGTGTGCTGCTTTTGCACAGCCCTTCAGTGTGCTGCTGCTGCACAGCCCTTCAGTGTGCTGCTGCACAGCCCTTCATTCTGCTGCTGCTGCACAGCCCTTCAGTGTGCTGCTTTTGCACAGCCCTTCAGTGTGCTGCTGCTGCACAGCCCTTCAGTGTGCTGCTGCTGCACAGCCCTTCAGCCTGCTGCTGCTGCACAGCCCTTCAGTGTGCTGCTGCTGCACAGCCCTTCAGTCTGCTGCTGCACAGCCCTTCATTCTGCTGCTGCTGCACAGCCCTTCATTCTGCTGCTGCTGCACAGCCCTTCAGTCTGCTGCTGCTGCACAGCCCTTCAGTCTGCTGCTGCACAGCCCTTCAGTCTGCTGCTTTTGCACAGCCCTTCAGTCTGCTGCTGCACAGCCCTTCATTGTGCTGCTGCTGCACAGCCCTTCATTCTGCTGCTGCTGCACAGCCCTTCAGTGTGCTGCTTTTGCACAGCCCTTCAGTGTGCTGCTGCTGCACAGCCCTTCAGTGTGCTGCTGCTGCACAGCCCTTCAGCCTGCTGCTGCTGCACAGCCCTTCAGTGTGCTGCTGCTGCACAGCCCTTCAGTCTGCTGCTGCACAGCCCTTCATTCTGCTGCTGCTGCACAGCCCTCCAGTCTGCTGGTGCTGCACAGCCCTTCAGTCTGCTGCTGCTGCACAGCCCTTCAGTCTGCTGCTGCACAGCCCTTCAGTCTGCTGCTGCTGCACAGCCCTTCAGTCTGCTGCTGCTGCACAGCCCTTCAGTCTGCTGCTGCACAGCCCTTCATTGTGCTGCTGCTGCACAGCCCTTCAGTCTGCTGCTGCACAGCCCTTCAGTCTGCTGCTGCTGCACAGCCCTTCAGTCTGCTGCTGCTGCACAGCCCTTCAGTCTGCTGCTGCACAGCCCTTCATTCTGCTGCTGCTGCACAGCCCTCCAGTCTGCTGGTGCTGCACAGCCCTTCAGTCTGCTGCTGCTGCACAGCCCTTCAGTCTGCTGCTGCTGCACAGCCCTCCAGTCTGATGCTGTGGCACAGCCCTTCAGTCTGCTGCTGCTGCCCAGCAGAAGTGACACCTGGTGACTTCTCCTGGGTTTTAATGAGATGTAACATTTCAGTACACTGCTGCCTAACAGCATCTTCAAAATGACTGCATGGGACACAGCCATGAGGTGAGATCTGATTCCCAAAGCTGCCCCCAACTTTGGGGCTTTTCTAAGTCATGAGGCTTTGAGATGGACTTCCAAGCCAGGCACTTCATTTCTCCACAGCATTCTGGTTATTTCCTCTCAAAAGAAGTGTCTGTAATTTATGATCTGTAATTAGAATCCAATTCAATAATTACATGTCCTGCAAGGAAATGTTTCTTCAGCAGGGCTTTGTTCTTAGGCAGCTGCTGGAAACACTAGAATGTGGCTTGTAAGAAATGGTTCAGATGGAAAGGAACTGCTGAGGGCAAACTGTCTTCAGGAGTGATCAGGACTGCAGGGGGATGAGAGTAGTTTATTGTACAGACCACACCTGGAATGCTGTGGCCATTTTGGGGCTCCCCAAGTCATGGGAGACAGGGGTCTGCTGGGGAGAGTTCAGTGGAGAGCTACAAGGATGACTGAGAGACTGGAACATCTCCCCTGTGAAGAGAGACTGAGAGCCCTGGGGTTGTTTAGCCTGGAGAGGAGAAGGCTGAGAGGGATCTGATCAATATCTATCAATAGCTGAGGGGAGGGGGTCAGGATGAAGGGGCCAGGCTCTTTTGGGTGGCACCAAGTGACAGGACAAGGAACAATGAGGACAAGCTGGAACCAGGAGGTGCCACCTCAACATTCTTTACAGTGAGGGCGACAGAGGCCTGGAGCAGGCTGCCCAGAGATGTTGTGGAGTTTCCTTCTCTGGAGCCTTTCCAGCCCTGTCTGGATGTGTTCCTGTGTGCCTTGCCCTGAGTGACCCTGCTCTGGCAGGGGGGTTGGACTGGATGAGCTTTGAGGATCCCTTCCACCCCCTTACATTCTGTGGTTCAGACTTTGCTGCAATACCTATCACAGAATCATAGAATCATACAATCAACCAGGTTGGAAAAGACCTCAGAGATAACCAAGTCCAACCTATTACCTAATACCTAACAGCTCCTGACAACTAAACCATGGCTCCAAGTGCCACATCCAAGCCTTTTTGGAACACCTCCAGGGATGGGGACTCCACCACCTCCCTGGGCAGCACAGTCCAATGGCTAACAACTCCTTCTGGGAAGAACTTTCTTCTCACCTCCAGCCTAAGCTTCCCCTGGCACAGCTTGAGACTGTGTCCTCTTGTTCTGCTGCTGGCTGCCTGGCAGAAGAGACCAACCCCCACCTGGCTACAACCTCCCTTCAGGGAGTTGCAGAGAGCAAGAAGGTCTCCCCTGAGCCTCCTCTTCTCCAGGCTAAGCAACCCCAGCTCCCTCAGCCTCTCCTCACAGGGCTGTGCTCCAGACCCCTCCCCAGCCCTGCTGCCCTTCTCTGGATACGCTCAAGGCCTGGCAGTTCAGGACATGGTTTATTGGTCGTGGCACTATTGGATTGATGGTTTGACTTGATGATTTTAGAGGTCTTTTCCAATCTGTATGATTGAGGAGCAGCTCCCCAGGAGCCAACAATGTGTTCATGCAGCCCAGAAAGTAAAATGTGTGCTGGACTACATCATGAGGAGTGTGGACAGCAGGAATGAGAGGGGATTCTGCCTCTTGACTCTGCTCTGATGAGACCTCACCTCCAATCCTGCCTCCAGTTCTGTTGCCCCCAGCAGAAGGAGGACACAGAGCTGTTGGAGCAAGTCCTCTGAGCTGCAGAACTTGAGATGGACCAAGTAGTGTCAGCAGAGATCACAGAATTTCATCATGGTGGGCTTGGGACCTTTGGAGATCATTCAGAGCAACCCCACTGCTCCAGCAGGGCACCCACAGCAGCTTGCCCAGCAGCACAGTGCCCAGGGGGGGTTGGAAGCTCTCCACACCAGGATACTCCACAACCTCTCTGGGCAGCCTGCTCCAGGCCTCCAGCACCCTCACACCAAACAAGCTTCTCCTTATGTTTCTGTGGAAATTCCTGAGGTTTAGTTTGTGCCCCTTGCCCCTTGGCCTGCCCCTTGCCCCTTGGCCTGACCCTGGGCACCACTGACAAGAGTCTGTCCCCATCTTCTTGACCAGTGCAGAAGTTTGCAGCTGCAGAGCAGAGCAGGGCACATAGAATAGAATAGAATAGAATAGAATAGAATGGAATGGAATGGAATGGAATGGAATGGAATAAAATAAACCAGGTTGGAAGAGACCCTCACGATCATCGATTCCAACCTATCATCCAACACCACCTAATCAACTAACCCATGGCACCAAGCACCCCATCAAGTCTCCTTCTGAACACCTCCAGGGATGGTGACTCCACCACCTCCCCAGGCAGCCCATTCCAATGGGCAATCACTCTCTCTGTGTAGAACTTCTTCCTAACCTCCAGGCTAAACCTCCCCTGGCATAGCCTGAGACTGTGTCCTCTTGTTCTGGTGCTGGCTACCTGGCAGAAGAGACCAACCTCTGCCTGGCTACAACCTCCCTTCAGGGAGTTGGAGAGAGTGATAAGGTCACCTCTGAGTCTCCTCTTCTCCAGGCTAAGCAACCCCAGCTCCCTCAGCCTCTCCTCACAGGGCTGTGCTCCAGACCCCTCCCCAGCTTTCTTGCCCTTCTCTGGACACCTTCCAGCAAGTCAACCTCCTTCCTTAACTGAGGGGCCCAGAACTGGACACAGGACTCAAGGTGTGGCCTAACCAGTGCAGTGTACAGGGGCAGAATGACCTCCCTGCTCCTGCTGGCCACACTCTTCCTGATGCAGGCCAGGATGCCCTTGGCCCTCTTGGCTGCCTGGGCACACTGCTGGCTCATGTTCAGCCTACCATCAACCAGCACCCCCAGGTCCCTCTCTGCCTGGCTGCTCTCAGCCACTCTGACCCCAGCCTGTAGCACTGCCTGGGGTTGCTGTGGCCAATGTGCAGCACCTGGTGCTTGGATGTGTTCAATCTCCTGCCCTTGGCCTCTGCCCATCTGTCCAGCCTGTCCAGGTCCCTCTGCAGAGCCTCTCCACCCTCCAGCAGATCAACTCCTGCCCCCAGCTTGGTGTCAGCTGCAAATTTACTGATGATGGACTCAATGCCCTCCTCCAGATCATCAATGAAGATGTTCAAGAGCACAGGGCCCAGCACTGCTCCCTGGGGCACACCACTGGTGCCTGGCTGCCAGCTGGCTGTGGCACCATTCACCACCACTCTCTGGGCTCAGCCTCCAGCCAGCTCCTAACCCAACGCAGTGTGCTCCCATCCAAGCCATGGGCTGCCAGCTGACATCTCTGTGTGCACCAGGGTAACAAAGCAGTGTAGTGGTGGCCTTCCAGGTGAGCAGAGAGTAGTGCACTGGAAGCTCTCTTTAAGGAGAGCTGTGAAATATTGATGCAACCTCCTTTTTCAGGCAGCAGGGCTTTCTTGAGCAAAGCCATATGTGCTACTCACTGGGGAGAAGAGGAGGCACTGTCTGGGCTGGGATGAATGTGACAATGTTGAGAAGAATGACCTCCTGCACTGAGTGGAGCTCAGGTTCTCAGCACTTTTCTCCTCTGGACTTGAGGTGTTACAAGAGGAGGTTTGCAGTGAGGATGATCAGGGCTGCTTCTTTGCATCCCATCGTGTCCTGAGGGGTCAGAGCTCCCCAGATTGTCAGGCTGCTGCTGTAGTGTGCTTTGGTTTGTTCTTCCTGCACTTCAAAAAGATTAAAGTTGAACTTGCTGTAAATGAGAAGCAACATCTTGAGCTGGTAAATCAAAGTAGATGTTACCTTGTGTTTCATTATTAAAGCCTCATGTGCTCAACCTCTAGCTGCCTGGAAGGGGAATGAGTTGTTTGGTCTCTCCTTGAACCTCTGTCCATAGCTACGAGTGTGGGCTTGTTGCCAAGGCTTCCTGCAGTGATTTCTTCAGTTGCAGAGGCAGGCCCTCCACCTCAGCCCCCTCTTGGGCTCTTCTTGGCATTTTTCATGATGAAAGAGTGACTGTGTGCTATGCACATCAGTACAGGAGCATCCCCTGCAGCACTTGGTGAAAAAGGAGTGGATGGTGTCTGTTGTGGCTTTACTGAGGTGTCCTCTGCAGCGCTGGCTGCCAGGAGCTTGCTGTAGCATTTGGTGTTATCTGATGGCTGCAACTTCAGCCAAGCCTTCCCTCTTCCAATAAAGTGAGAGAACAATCCTCACTACCAACACAGACTGGGGGAGGAGGGGAAAGAAAGCAGCCCTGAAGAAAAGGACTTGGGGGTGCTGGTGGATGAGAGGCTGGACAGGAGCAGGCAGTGGAAGCTTGCAGCACAGAAGGCAAATCACAGCCTGGGCTGCATCCAAAGCACTGTGGCCAGAGATGGAGAAAGGGCATCCTGCCCCTCTGCTCGGGTGAGACCTCCAGCTCTGGAACACTCAGCACAGGAAGGACCTGGAGCTGATGGAGGGGGTCCAGAGGAGGGACACAAAAATGCTCAGGGGGTTGGAGCAGCTCTGCTGTGAGTACAGGCTGAGGGAGCTGGGGGTGTTCAGCCTGGAGAGGAGAAGAGAAGGCTCCAGGGAGACCTCAGAGCAGCTGCCAGGACCTGAAGGGGACTACAGGAAGGCTGCAGAGAGACTGTTTGCAAAGGCCTGCAGGGACAGGAGCAGGGGCAATGGCTTCAAAGTAGAGCAGAGCAGATTGAGATTGGATGTGAGGAACAAGTTCTGCACCAGGAGGCTGCTGGAACACTGCAACAGGTTGCCCAGGGAGGTGATTGAGGCTCCATCCCTGGAGATCTTCCAGGTGAGGCTGGACAGGGCTGTGGGCAACCTGATCTGGTTGGGGATGTCCCTGCTGAGTGCAGGGGGTTTGGACTGGATGAGCTTTGGAGCTCCCTTCTGACCCAGATCATGCTGTGATTCTGTGACCTGGCTGTTCAAAGGCACTTGCATTTCTAGCTGTGTAAGTCATCTCAGGTCATTTTTTTGCCCCCAAGCAGGCTTGGCTTAGTGAAGCCACCTCTGGAAAATGAAAGATCACAAGGTGGAGCTGCAGATGGGTTGTAAGGGGAAGAATATTTGTGGCACCAGGTGTCTGGGATCTTTCTCCAGCATCACAGGGAAATCCTGAGGGGCCCAGTGTTGAAGGGAGGGGTTTCCTCCCCCTTGCCAACAGCCAGATTGCAGAGTGGCTCATTTTGCATTCCAAGCACCACTCACATTGCATTCCCAGGTAAAAAATTGCTGTCTTTGCCCCAGGAACGTTATGAAGTGGCCTGGAACTGTGCTTAATAGCCTAGGCATTATTTTATACCTCTCCCTGAACAAAGAGAGTGATGAGTGGCTTGGCCTTAAATAGGGGATGAATATGAAATGGCTCAACAGAGTGCCTTGGTCCTGTGTGAGGGAGATGCTGCTTTCTTTCTCCCCCTCCTGCCTGCAATTAAATCCTACTGAGAATTCTCCCATTCAGAGCTTGCCTGTGACAATTAGTCATGAGGTCTGTGGTGCCAGGTTGGGCTCAATGATCTTTGAGGTCTCTTCCAAGCTTGGTGATACTGTGAGACTGTGATTAATAGAGCTGCTTTATGCACCTTGCCTTCATTTCCATATTTCCCCCTTGCTCAAAGCCTTGGCACTTTGGAAATACACAATACAGAACTAATCAGGTTGGAAGAGACCTTTGAGATCATCAAGTCCAACCTATCACCCAGCACCATCCAATCAACTCAACCATGGCACCAAGGGCCTCATCCAGGCTCTTCCTAAACACCTCCAGGGATGGGGACTCCACCACCTCCCTGGCCAGCACATCCCAGTGGCCAATCTCTCTTGCTGGGGAGAATTTCTTACTAACATCCAGCCTGAACCTCCCCTGGCACAGCTTGAGACTGTGTCCTCTTGTTCTGGTGCTGGCTGCCTGGGAGAAGAGACCAACCCCCACCTGGCTACAACCTCCCTTCAGGGAGTCGGAGAGAGCAATCATGACACACAGAGGCCAGGAAGCTACCAGGCAAAGATTTCAGTGTTATTTGTGTTGAAACACTTCATGTTGCTGTGACTGACCAAGAACAAGGATCGTTTTTAACAGCACTGTATGGAGAGTAGGACTGCAAAGGTTTCTGACATCACAGAACCACTGGAAGATTCAGGTTGGAAGAGACCCTCAGGATCACCAGGCCCAGCCCAGAACCCTACTCTGCAAGGCTCACCCCTAAACCAGAGCCCCAAGCACCACAGCCAAACCACCTTCAAACACAGCCAGGCTTGGGGACTCCACCACCTCCCTGGGCAGCACATTCCAACCCCTGACCACTCTGGATGGGAACAGATTCTTCCTACTGTCCAGTCTGAACCTCCCCAGGGGCAGCTTGAGGCCACTGCCTCTTGTTCTGTCACTAATTACTGTGAGCAGAGACCAGCAGCAGCCTCTCCACAACCTCCTTTCAGGGAGCTGTGGACAGCCAGGAGGTCTCCCCTCAGCCTCCTCTCTTTCACACTAACCAGCCCCAGCTCCTTCAGTTCCTCTCCATCAGATGTATTCTCCAGGCCCTTCCCAGCTTCCTTGCCCTGCTCTGCCCTGGCTCCAGCACCTCCACAGCTCTCTGCTATTGAGGTGCCCAACACTGGAGCCAGCACTCGAGGTGTGGCCTCCCCAGAGCTGAGTGCCAGGGGACAATCCCCTCCCTGCTGCTGGAAATGATGTTTGTGACTTGCTCCTGTGAGTGCTGTAAAGTGTTCTAAAGCCAATCTGAGATTCCCCTGGGACTGAACTCTTTGTTGATTTCCAGAGGGTGCTTTCCTGCAGCCCAAGTGAATGGCTGAATTCATCATGCCATGTTTCAAAGGCAACATTTGCATTGCTGTGGCCAACGAATTGCAACCCAGCATTTACTTCTCCTAGCTGAAAGGCTAAGAGGACATCCAGTAAATGATCCATGAACATGGCTCTTCAACAAATGACAACTTTACATTTCAGGACTTCATTTGGGATAACAAAAACCTCCAAGCTTCTGTCCTGATGAACCTCCCTTGCCAAAGTCGTGGCACTGGTTGGTGTTCATAGAAACACTAAAGGGCTCAGCTTGGAAGGGACCTCAGGCGTCACAGGGTGTTAAAGGGTTGGAAAGGACTTCCAGAGATCATTGAGTCCAACCCCCTGTCATCTGCTCCAAGCTCCCCACCATGCCCAGGGACACCTCTCAGCTACACTCAGCTGCTCAAGGCCTCAGCCAGCCTGGCCTCAAACACCCCCAGCAAGGAGGCAGCCACAGCCTCCCTGGCCAGCCTGGGCCACACTCTCACCACCCTCACAAGCAACAACTTCTGCCTCAGCTCCACTCTCACCCTGCTCTGCCTCAGCTTCAAACCATTCCCCCTTGGCCTGGCTCCAGACCCCCTCAGCAAAAGTCTCTCTGCAGCCTTCCTGCAGGATGCCTTCAGGTGCTGGCAGGCAGCTCTGTGGTGCCCTTGGAGCCTTCTCCTCTGCAGGCTGCACACCCCCAGCTCCCTCAGCCTGTGCTCCCAGCAGAGCTGCTCCAGCCCTTGGGGCATCTTTGTGGCCTCCTCTGGCCTCTCTCCAGCAGCTCTGTGTCCTTCTGCTGCTGAGGACACCACAGCTGGAGGCAGGATTGGAGGTGAGGTCTGAGCAGAGCAGAGCCCAGGGGCAGAATCCCCTCTCCTGCCCTGCTGCCCACACTGCTCTGGCTGCAGCTCAGCACACAGCTGCCTGCTGGGCTGCAGGAGGACACTGCTGGCTCCTGGGGAGCTGCTCAGCAACCAACACCCCCAAGGCTCTTTCTTCAGGGCTGATCTCAACGTACTGTGCACCCACCCTGGACAAGAGGAAATGACCTCCAGTTGCACCAGGGGAGGTTTAGGTAGGATACTATGAAAAATTTGTTCCCTTGAAGAGTGGCCAGGGGCTGGCACAGGCTGCCCTGGGAGGTGGTGGAGTCCCCATCCCTGCAGGTGTTCAAGAAACTTGTGGCCATGGCACTTTGGGACACGGTTTAGTGGCCATGGTGGTGTTGGGTTGATGGTTGGACTGGATGGTCTTAGAGGCCTTCTCCAACCTTACAGCTTCTATAATCTTACCCAGTAGAATAAGCTCAGAGATGCAGTCCTTGCCCTCTAACTCCAGAGCCTGTCATTAGTTCCATTTATTCCTGGGAGCTGGTGGTGGCAGCAGTGTGAGTGATGCACTGTGCGTGATGGCTCGTTCAATGACTCACTGCTGGCCTGAAGCAAAGCATTTAATGTGTCTGTGGCTTACCTGGGAAAGGGGAGAGCCTTGCTCTCCTCCATGACAGAGCTGGTGCCAGTCTGACTGAATTACTGTCTGGAAGCTGCCCTGAGTTCCTCAAACAAAAGCTGTGGCATCTGCCAGGGAAGCTCATGACTTGCAGGCAGCTGAAGCTGAAGGAGTTTGAGATGCTGCAGTCACCTTCTGGGGGATGCAGAGAAATCCCAAGTTTCTTTCCAAATTGGAGGGGTAATTGATGATCTCTGGGTGGTGTTCATGTTGGAATCAAGGGAGGATGGCAGTGTGGATTTGTTCTGTCAAGAGCAGCCCATATATCTGAGGCTGGCTGTGGTGTCACCTCTGGGAGGCTGTGATAAATGATGATGCTTAGTGGCAAACCTTTGCACATCACACATCACTTGTTGCAGATGGGGCCCCTCTCTAGCCTGTGAGCCAGCCTTCCTCCTGCCCTGTGGAGGTGCTGATCACCCCAGTGCAGATCCACAAGGGGCTTGATGGAATTTGGAGGCGGGGGATGGAAGGAGCTGTGGTGGCAGGTGGAGGAATGTTGACAAGTGTGCCAAAGAGAGGCTTTAGCTGCACTGAGCCATAAATCCTCCTTGCTTCTGTTTCAGTGCCTTTGGCAGAAAGTAGGACTGGGTAGGCTTCAGATAAATCAAGCAGTTGGCTGTCTCCTGCCTGACTAAACCTGGAGGTACGTGGCAGCAGTGAAGCCCTTGCCTCCACTCTCTTTTAAGGTGTCTGTGCCAGGTTACACCCAGCCCAGGAGGGGGTGGGCTGAAAAGAACCTAGCCCCAGGTGGATGAAGAAACCTGACCCAGGTGGGCAGAGAGACTTGGACCTCCCCCTCCCTTTTTCCTTATCCCTTTGTAACCTTCCTTTTACTCAAATGCCTTTTAGGTTTTGTTGAACTTAGTTTTTTACTTCCAAATAGATCCCAGGCTGTTTCTTTCAGGATTTTGCCTCTTTTCTCCTGCCTAATTTGCTTTTGCCCTACTGGGAAAAAGGGAGGGAAGGCAACCTAAATCTGTTCCATTTGGGCTTTTGGACTCTGGGAAAGCTTAAACCACAACAGTGTCCAAGCAGTGCTCTCCTGTGGCTTCCCAAACCAGTGACATGCAGTTTACACCACTGCCTAGACAAGCTCTGGAGTCTGGTTCCTGCTTTTTTGTTCTGTTGACTGTGCACAGAGTGCTGGAGAATGGAGTGAAATCCAGCTGGTGACCAGTGGTAAGTGGTGCTCCCCAGGGCTGTTTTCATAGAATCATAGAATCAATAAGTTTGGAAAAGACCTCAGAGATCATCAAGTCCAACCTATGACCTAACACCTCCTGACAACTAAACCATGGCACCAAGTGCCACATCCAATCCCCTCTTGAACACCTCCAGGGATGGGGACTCCAACACCTCCCTGGGCAGCACATCCCAGTGGCCAATCTCTCTGTCTGGGAAGAACTTTCTCCTCACCTCCAGCCTCAACTTCCCCTGACACAGCTTGAGACTGTGTCCTCTTGTTCTGCTGCTGGATGCCTGGGAGAAGAGACCAACCCCCACCTGGCTACAACCTCCCTTCAGGGAGTTGGAGAGAGCAAGAAGGTCTCCCCTGAGCCTCCTCTTCTCCAGGCTAAGCAACCCCAGCTCCCTCAGCCTCTCCTCACAGGGCTGTACTCCAAGCCCCTCCCCAGCCTTGTTGCCCTTCTCTGGACACCTTCCAGCAAGTCAACCTCCCTCCTAAACTGAGGAGCCCAGAACTGGACACAGGACTCAAGGTGTGGCCTAACCAGTGCTGAGCACAGGGCACAATGACCTCCCTGCTCCTGCTGGCCACACTCTTCCTGATGCAGGCCAGGATGCCATTGGCCTTCTTGGCCGCCTGGGCACACTGCTGGCTCATGTTCAGCCTACCATCAGCCGGCACCCCCAGGTCCCTCTCTGCCTGGCTGCTCTCAGCCACTCTGACCCCAGCCTGTAGCTCTGCCTGGGGTTGCTGTGGCCAAAGTGCAGCCCCTGGCACTTGGATGTGTTCAGTCTCCTGCCCTTGGACTCTGCCCATCTGCCCAGCCTGTCAAGGTCCCTCTGCAGAGCCTCTCTGCCCTCCAGCAGATCAACTCCTGCCCCCAGCTTGGTGTCATCTGCAAATG
The DNA here is from genome assembly GCF_026170545.1 of Melanerpes formicivorus. Classification (NCBI taxonomy): domain Eukaryota; kingdom Metazoa; phylum Chordata; class Aves; order Piciformes; family Picidae; genus Melanerpes; species Melanerpes formicivorus. The sequence goes on from NW_027142430.1 coordinate 1,069,245, forward strand.
TGCTGATGATGGACTCAATCCCCTCCTCCAGATCATCAATGAAGATGTTAAAGAGCACAGGGCCCAGCACTGCTCCCTGGGGCACACCACTGGTGCCTGGCTGCCAGCTGGCTGTGGCACCATTCACCACCCAGCAAGGCAGCAGGCTGGAAGGAAGGACATGCAATGCTGAGGGCAGCAGAAGCACAATGATGGAGGGTGAGAGGTTTGCTTTAGGCTTGTAGAAGTTCTCCAGGATAGCCCAGCATGGCACACCTGGACAGGTCACACAGCACTGCCAGAGGCAGGGAAGGGGTTTGGGTTAAGATGTGGATCTTGGTTTGTGTTATTCCTCAGCCTGTAGAGCAAACAGTTTTCTCATGAAGATCTGAATGCCATTTGAGGGAAAACAGTCATAAATTTCACACAATCACAGAGCTGTCAGGGTTGGAAGGGACCACAAAGATCAACCCCTCTGCCATGGGCAGGGACACCTCACACCACAGCAGGCTGCTCACAGCCACAGCCAGCCTGGCTGCAAACACCTCCAGGCAGGAGGCTTCCACCACCTCCCTGGGCAACCTGTGCCAGGCTCTCACCACCCTCATGGCCAACAACTTCTTCCTCACAGCCAATCTCCAGCTCCCCACTTCTAGTTTTGCTCCATCCCTCCCAGTCCTGTCACTCCCTGACACCCTCAAAAGTCCCTCTCCAGCTTTCTTGCAGCCCCCTGCAGATCCTGGAAGGCCACCAGAAGGTCTCCTGGGAGCCTTCTCCTCTCCAGCCTGCACAACCCCAACTCTCTCAGGCTGTCTCCAGAGCAGAGCAGCTCCAGCCCTCTGCTCCTCCTCCTGGCCCTTCTCTGGACACCTTCCAGCCCCTCCAGAGCCTTCCTGGCACAGAGGCTCCAGAACTGGCCCCAGAGCTGCAGCTGTGGTCTCAGCAGAGTGGAGCAGAGGGGCAGAATCCCCTCCCTGGCCCTGCTGGCCACACTTCTCTCGCTGCAACCCAGGATGCAACCCAATTTGTCTGGTCCAAGCTCCATTTCTTTCCAAAGAACTGTTTTGTGTTTTGTGTTCTCAGTTCTTGGCTTTCCTGCTGCTCAGCCTTGCAGATGATGTAGGCAGAGCCATGTGCATTGCAGATGGTTGCCCAGCAGTTGAATTCTAACATTTTCTTTTAAGAATACTGAGGTGGGTGGAAGGCCAGTCCTTCCTTGCCTCCCACCAGGGCAGGAAAAACAATAGCCTGGGGTCAGAGTGGCTGAGAGCAGCCAGGCAGAGAGGGACCTGGGGGTGCTGGTTGATGGTAGGCTGAACATGAGCCTGCAGTGTGCCCAGGCAGCCAGGAGGGCCAAGGGCATCCTGGCCTGCATGAGGAAGAGTGTGGCCAGCAGGAGCAGGGAGGTCATTCTGCCCCTGTACACTGCACTGGTTAGGCCACACCTCGAGTCCTGTGTCCAGTTCTGGGCTCCTCAGGTTAGGAAGGAGGTTGAGCTGCTGGAAGGTGTCCAGAGAAGGGCAATGAGGCTGGGGAGGGGTCTGGAGCACAGCCCTGTGAGGAGAGGCTGAGGGAGCTGGGGTTGCTTAGCCTGGAGAAGAGGAGGCTCAGGGGAGACCTTCTTGCTCTCTCCAACTCCCTGAAGGGAGGTTGTAGCCAGGTGGGGGTTGGTCTCTTCTCCCAGGCAGCCAGCAGCAGAACAAGAGGACACAGTCTCAAGCTGTGCCAGGGGAAGTTTAGACTGGAGGTTAGGAAGAAGTTCTACACAGAGAGAGTGATTGCCCATTGGAATGGGCTGCCTGGGGAGGTGGTGGAGTCCCCATCCCTGGAGGTGTTCAGGAGGAGACTTGATGAGGTGCTTGGTGCCATGGGTTAGTTGATTAGGTGGTGTTGGATGATAGGTTGGACACAATGATCCTGAAGGTCTCTTCTAACCTGGTCTATTCTATTCTATTCTATTCTATTCTATTCTATTCTATTCTATTCTATTCTATTCTATTCTATTCTATTCTATCCTATCCTATCCTATCCTATCCTATCCTATCCTATCCTATCCTATCCTGCCTGGCCAGGCCCCAAGAGGCCTCGAGGTGGCTCCCCCTACATCACCAGACAGGGACCATCTCCATAGGAGCCGTGAGGGAAGCAAGAGGAAGTGTAGAACCTTGCTGGTGGTCTTATAGGGAGCAGGACATTATGGGATGAACTACACAGCTTCCTGTGCCCACCCCCTGGGCTGGAGCCTCAGGACACCGGGGGTGTAGGTTGTGTGGCAGCAGCAGGAGGCACCCAGCCTGAACCACCAGAAACAGGTTCCAGTGTGTGCCCTGGTTTGAGTTTATTTTGGGTGCTGCTCAGGCAGCCCCAGCTCCTGAGGGGAGAGCAGAATTTGACAGTGAATTTTGCAGCTGCCTGTGGTAGCTGGTGAGAGCAGGGAGCTGTTTAACTGGAGGTCAACTAGGGAGAAGATTAGCTGAACCATTGCTGAAGTCAGTTTTAAATCACTGCTTTTAATCACACCCTCCAGAACTGCCTGGGAGCCTTTGCCTTTGAGGGGTAACTTTGTCTTCCAGAGAGAACTTTATTATTGAGCCCTTTTCCAGTTTCCATCAGTGCCTTTGCCACAGCCTAACAGGGCTGTATCGATCTACCCCAGACTGGATGCTCAGTGCTAATCTGCATTCAGGTCAGAAACTTCCACATGAAGGGAATATCGAGGCTGTGGCACAGACACCACCCCCCACTCCCCCAAGGTTCAGCTGGCAATGCCCCCAGCTCTTGTCTGCCTGATGAAAAGGAGCTGCATGGAGCACAAAGTGGCTAGGGACATGTTGAGGGGACTCAGGCACTGATGTCTGCTCCTGTGACAGGGTTTGTGTAAGCCCTGCCCCCTTCCAGAAAATCCTCTGAGAGAATCAGAGAGTCACAGAATCATAGAACTGTTTTGTCTGGGAAAGGTCTCTAAGATCATCCAGCCCAACCATCAACCCAACACCTCCCTGGCCACCAAACCCTGTCCCTGAGAGCCATGGCTACAGGTTTCTTCAGCACCTCCGGGGATGGGGACTCCACCACCTCCCTGGGCAGCTTGTGCCAAACCCTGACCACTCTTACAGGAAATAAATTGTTCCTCATCTCCAACCTAAACCTGCCCTGGCACAGTTTCAGGCCATTTCCTCTCCTTCTATCATGAGATAGTAGGGGAAAGAGACCTGCCCCCACCTCACTCTAACCTCCTTTCGTGTAGGTGTGGAGAGCAATGAGGCCTTCCCTCAGCCTCCTCTTCTCCAGACTGAGCAATCCCAGCTCCCCCAGCCACACCTCACATCCTCACTGTGTTTTGTAATGTCACAGACTCACAGAATGGTTTGAATTGGAAGGAGCCTCAAAGATCATCTTGCTCCACCACCTCTGCCACAGTCAGGGACACCACTGACTAGACCAGGTTCACAGGCTCAGAGGATGTTAGGGGTTGGAAGGGACCTCTGGAGATCATTGAATCCAACCCCCCTGCAAGAGCAGGAGCAGAGAATCCAGCACAGGTCACAGAGGAACACATCCAGACAGGGCTGGGAAGGCTCCAGAGAAGGAGACTCCACAACCTCTCTGGGCAGCCTGCTCCAGGCCTCTGGGACCCTCACAGTGAGGAAGTTCCTCCTCATGGTGAGCTGGAACCTCCTGTGCTGCAGTTTATCTTTTGTCTGGGCTAGGATCAGATTTTTCACCCTCCCTCCAATTCTTGCCAAGTCCAAGCAGCAATGTTTAACTTAAACCACATCCTGAGATATTCCAACCCTCCCAAACACACAGGGACACCTTCCTCTTCCCTTTGGAAGAAAGGGCTCCACTGCTTTACCACATTTCCCCCTCCCTGTTGACATTGCCCCTTGCTGGCATGTCAAAAGGAGCTGAAGTCCAACCCTGTTAGGAGCCCTTCCTTCCCTTGCAGAGCAGGTCCTCCCTCTGCCTAAGCACAGCACCCCTCAGACCACTGCCTGCCTCTCAGACTGAGGGACACCAGGGATCCTGGAGCGGCTCAGTGTGATTGAAAGGCAACTCTCAGCTTAAATAGCAGCTTTGAGAGCTAGATCCATCCCCAAGGAGAGAAAATAGCCTCCCTTTGTGCACAATCTCAGCCCCCTTGTCTCTTCAGTGCAGTTTGGTGTTCAAACAAATGTTGCTAATAATTGAAAATCAAGTTGAGGGCTTTCACTCTCATGTGCACAAGAGACAGGCAGTTGCTCACAACCCAGCTGGCTGCAGCTAATTTCTGGGCACCAGATACTGCCTCAGCTGTGGAGGAAATCCTTCACAATCCTCCCTGATTGACTAAAATGATGAGTCAAAGCCCTAGCAGCGTGTCTGAGGCGAGATAATAGCAGGGCAGCTCAAACTCCATGACAGGACTGGAAGAGAAAGCACAAAGGCATTGGACTCTGCCCATCTGTCCAGTTGGTTGAAGTCCCTCTGCAGAGCCCTTCTGGTCAGTTAGAGGCCAGAAGGGCTCTGCAGAGGGACCTCGACTGACTGGACAGATGGGCAGAGGCCAACAGGATGGCATTCAACAAGTCCAAGTGCCAGGGGCTGCACTTTGGCCACAGCAACCCCAGGCAGAGCTACAGGCTGGGGTCAGAGTGGCTGAGAGCTGTCAAACAGAGAGGGACCTGGGGGTGCTGACTGACAGCTGCCTGAACATGAGCCAGCAGTGTGCCCAGGTGGCCAAGAAGGCCAAGGGCATCCTGGCCTGCATCAGGAAGAGTGTGGCCAGCAGGAGCAGGGAAGGCCTTGTGCCCTGTGCTCAGCACTGGTTAGGCCACACCTTGAGTCCTGTGTCCAGTTCTGGGCCCCTCAGTTTAAGAAGGACATTGAGAGACTTGAAGGTGTCCAGAGAAGGGCAACAAGGCTGGGGAGAGGCCTTGAGCACAGCCCTGGGAGGAGAGGCTGAGGGAGCTGGGGTTGCTTAGCCTGGAGAAGAGGAGGCTCAGGGGTGACCTCATTGCTCTCTACAGCTACCTGAAGGGAGGTTGTAGCCAGGAAGGGGTTGGTCTCTTCTCTCTAGCAACCATCACCAGAACAAGAGGACACAGTCTCAAGCTGTGCCAGGGGAGGTTTAGGCTCGAGGTGAGGAGAAAGTTCTTCACTGAGAGAGTCATTGGTCATTGGAATGTGCTGCCCAGGGAGGTGGTGGAGTCCCCATCCCTGGAGGTGTTCAAGAGGGGATTGGATGTGGCACTTGGTGCCATGCTCTAGTCATGAGGTCTGTGGTGACAGGGTGGACTCGATGATTCTCGAGGCCTCTTCCAACCTTGGTGACACTGTGATACCGTGACAGTGTGGAAGCTCTTGGCATAGAATTCCAGCATGGGGGTCTGGGGTGGGGGTTGGAAGTGGTTAAATATAAGCAAAATAGGTTTCTTCAAAGGGGTTGTGAAGGCTTGGAGCAGGCTGCCCAAGGAAGTGGTGGAGTCATTGCAGATTCATAGAATGCTTCAAGTTGGAAGGGACCTTGAAAATCATACAGTTCCAACCCCCCTGACATGGATAGGGACAGCTCCACTAGCCTGGGTTGCTCCTCCCTGCAGGTATTTAAATGCTGTGTAGATGTGATGCTGGGGAACATGTTTTAGGGGAGGACTTGACAGTGCACAATCGTAGCCCTCAGTACCGTATCTCTTGCCTCTGAAACATCTCCAGGGATGGACTATAGAATGGTCCAGGCCAGAATTGACCCCCAAATCTCATCCAGTCTGACCTCCCCAAAGTTAGCAGGGACATCCCCAACTAGATCAGGCTGCCCAGGGCCCTGTCAAGCCTCAGCTTGAATATTTCCAGGGATGGAGTCTGAACCACTTCCCTGAGCAGCCTGTCCCAGTGTTCCCTCACCCTCACAGTAAAGAACTTGCTCACCTTGATGACCTCTTCCAGCTGTAATGACTGTGGGCTGCACACTGCTGTGCTTAGTTGAGTTGTGACCTTTCATGAGCCATCATGATTCTGGACAGATGGGCAGAGTCCAAGGGCAGGAGATTGAACACATCCAAGTGCCAGGTGCTGCACAGTGGCCACAGCAACCCCAGGCAGTGCTGCAGGCTGGGGTCAGAGTGGCTGAGAGCAGCCAGGCAGAGAGGGACCTGGGGGTGCTGTTGATGGTAGGCTGAACATGAGCCAGCAGTGTGCCCAGGCAGCCAAGTGGGCCAAGGGCATCCTGGGCTGCATCAGGAAGAGGGTGGCCAGCAGGAGCAGGGAGGTCATTCTGGCCTGTGCTCAGCACTGGTTAGGCCACACCTTGAGTCCTGTGTCCAGTTCTGGGCCACTCAGGTTAGGAAGGAGGTTGACTTGCTGGAAGGTGTCCAGAGAAGGACAACAAAGTTGGTGAGGGGTCTGGAGCACAGCCCTGTGAGGAGAGGCTGAGGGAGCTGGGGTTGCTTAGCCTGGAGAGGAGGAGGCTCAGGGGAGACCTTCTTGCTCTCTGCAACTCCCTGAAGGGAGGTTGTAGCCAGGTGGGGGTTGGTCTCTTCTCCCAGGCACCCAGCAGCAGAACAAGAGGACACAGTCTCAAGCTGTGCCAGGGGCGATTGAGGCTGGAGGTCAGGAGGAAGTTCTATACAGAGAGAGTGATTGCCCACTGGAATGGGCTGCCTGGGGAGGTGGTGGAGTCCCCATCCCTGGAGGTGTTCAGGAGGAGACTTGATAGGGTGCTTGGTGCCATGGGTTAGTTGATTAGGTGGTGTTGGATGATAGGTTGGACTTGATGATCTTGTAGGTCTCTTCCAACCTGGTCTGGTCTGGTCTATTCTATTCTATTCTATTCTATTCTATTCTATTCTATTCTATTCTATTCTATTCTATTCTATTCTATTCTATTCTATTCTGCTTGAAGGTGATCAGGAAGGCAAAATAATTAAAGCTGAAGGTTAAATGTTGCAGCCACTGCTCTGAGGGCAGCTGCTGGCCTCCTGCAGAGTGCAGGATTCCTCAGCTGCCCAATTCCTTCGCTGCCCAGAGCAAAACAACCACATTCCATGGGTGTCAAGAGCAACAGCCTCACCTTGGCAGCCTGGGATTGGAACATGCTGCAGGGGTCACCTCCCTGTCATGCTGGCACTTCTCACTGGGAGAAGATTTGGCTTCTAGATGTGGTTGGGTTTCACTGTTAAGGGATTGATAACAGAGCACAGAAGCAGCCACTCTGAGCAAGAGTCACTGGGGTTAGGGCCTGGATTAGGAACAGCCTGGGGGGGGTTGTAGCTGCTAGGGACTGCTGCTTCTGTCAGTTAGCTGCTTCTGGTTGGGGCTTCAGTGCAGGGATGCTGCTAGGGACATGCTCAGGACTTCCTCTGTTAAGGGCTTCCAGGACTTGTGCTGATGGTGGGACTCTGAGACTCTGTGCTGCTGGGGAGGCTACACTGCAGCAGTGAAGGACTTGTGGGAGGGCTTCTGAGCTTCTCTGCTCTCTGCATTTCTGGAGTCTCCTTGCTATATGGCAGCAGGGTTCCTGCCTTCATTCCTGACTCAATGGCCCCCAAGCCAGGGGGAACAACACTTAGGAGCACCTCTAAGTCCCAAGACTGCATGTGTGTGTTAGCAGAAGATCATAGAAGCACAGCAGAAGGAGGACACAGAGCTGTTGGAGCAAGTCCTCTGAGCTGCAGAAGTTGTGGTCTGAGGTGGACCAAGTGGTGTTGGCAGAGATCATGGAATTCCATCACGGTGGGAGTTGGACCTCTGGAGATCATCCAGTCCAGCTCCTTGCTAAAGCAGGGCACCCACAGCAGCTTGCCCAGCAGCACAATGCCCAGGGTGGGGTTGGAAGCTCTCCATAGAAGGAGACTCCACAACCTCTCTGGGCAGCCTGCTCCAGGCCTCCAGCACCCTCACACCAAACAACTTTCTCCTCCTGTTCAGATGGAACCTCCTGGGGTCCAGTCTGTGCCCACTGCCCCTTGTCCTGTCCCTGGGCACCACTGAGCAGAGCCTGGCCCCAGCCCCTTGCTCCCCTCCCTTTAGGTATTGATAAGCCCTGCTGATGAGGATTAATCAAGAAGGTGCAGGGGAAGGCCAGCTCTGCAGGTGTGTCATTTTAGCCCAGCTGGGGCTTTGCTGAGAGCAGGAGCTTGATACATTTTCTACCTCCAATAGCCGAATTTTTCCAATAATAAAACTCAGTAAAGCAAATCCTCTGGTGTGGTTCATGAAGTTTGAGGAAAGTGCCTGGAGACAGTTTAGGATTTAGTGGAGGGCTGGTTTTTCCAGCAGAGCAAGCTTGAGCTCCAAATCCCACCTGAGCTCCGAGATGTCTTGAGGCAACCATCCAGCTCCTGCCCTGTGTGCCAAGAGCCGCGTGGATAAGGGAGCTGGTGACTCTGGCATCCCTCACTGGCTTTCCCCTGTGAGCTGCAGCAGTTTTGCAGCTCAGATCTGTGGGGATTGAGCAAGAAGCACTGGGAGGATTTGCTCTGCTGTAGCAGCATCCACATGAACACAACAACCACCGGGAGCTTTCGGCAAGCTCTCTCCCTTGGCCCGCTTCGCCCTGGCGCAGCTGGCAGGTGAAGAACAGGTTTCAGAGTGCCCAGATTATCTGCAAAGCTTCTTACAACAGCCTGCTGCACAGTCCCCAAAGTCTTGACACAAGGAAATTCATATTGGATGTCCAAACCTCAGGAACTGATTTGTGGTTGCACTAAATCTGGTGGAGTCCTGGAACAAAACCCCAGCAGCAGATTCTCTCTCTGCAAGCTAATGGCGCGGATGACGGCGGCAAAGATTTTCTCCTCCTCCTCTTGCTCTGAAAGTTAAAAGGGCTTTGGGACATAAATTTCCCCCAAATTTCAGTCATGGCAGGTGATAAAAATCTCACCCTTGTTAATTAATCTGTGTGTAAATTACGTTGGGTGGCTGCCATTTAGCACTCCACCACCTCCAGCGGTGACACAGGGGAGAAATGATTAGTTAATAATTGACCTAACTGTGGTGGTTAGAGCCTGCGCTGGAGTCACACAGCTCAGGTGGCAGCAAACTCACAATCCCTCTCCTGAACTCCACTCCAGACTTTTTCCTTTCTGCACCACTATTTCTTGGCCCAGGTGGCCAAGAAGGCCAAGGGCATCCTGGCCTGCATCAGGAAGAGTGTGGCCAGCAGGAGCAGGGAAGTCCTTGTGCCCTGTGCTCAGCACTGCTGAGGCCACACCTTGAGTCCTGTGTCCAGTTCTGGGCTCCTCAGGTTAGGAAAGATGTTGAGCTGCTGGAAGGTGTCCAGAGAAGGGCAAGAAAGCTGGGGAGGGGTCTGGAGCACAGCCCTGTGAGGAGAGGCTGAGGGAGCTGGGATTGCTTAGCCTGGAGAAGAGGAGGCTCAGGGGAGACCTTGCTCTCTACAACTACATGAAGGGTGTCTCAAGCTTTGCCAGGTCAGGCTTAGGCTTCTCAGAAAGAGAGATTGACCACTGGGATGTGCTGCCCAGGGAGGTGGTGGAGTCACCATCCCTGGAGGTGTTTAAGAAGAGCCTGGGTGAGGCCCTTGGTGCCATGGTTTAGTTGTCAGGAGGTGTTGGGTGACAGGTTGGACTTGATGATCTCAGAGGTCTTTTCCAACCTGGTTAATTCTATTCTATTCTATTCTATTCTATTCTATTCTATTCTATTCTATTCTATTCTATTCTATTCTATTCCATTCCATTCCATTCCATTCCATTCCATTTTATTCCATTCCATTCCATTCCATTCCATTCCATTCCATTCCATTCCATTCCATTCCATTCCATTCCATTCCAAGATTCTATGACTGAAACCTTCAAAATCATGACTGAGAGCAAAGGGAACATAAGAGCAAAAAGGGAAAGCACAGCAACTTTACTTCGCAACTCAGCTTTTGTGAGAGACACAGCACAACCCAACAGCCTTTAAAGACACAGAAAGACCCAATAAACCCCAGCAAACATCCCCCCATATTTTTTCAGCCCATGCAGCTGGTTTCAGCTGGGTCAGAATCTCTTTAATTGATGGGGAGGGAAAAAGACTTGTGCAGATCCACGGGCAGAGCTCCTCTGCTGATGGAGCAGAAGTGTGGTTTTGCAGGAGCAAAAGGAAACAAAAGGCAGTTTATCTTTATTGAAAGGGATGTCTGGATTGGTTTGCTGTGAAATGATTTTTATTTATGGGGTTTTGTTTTTGGTCCCTCTGAGCACATCACTGCCTGGAATGGGGAAAAAAAAAGTCACACTGTGAGCACAGCACCTCCTCTGATCTGAAAACAAGCCCTCCACAACAGCCACAGCCAAAAGGAAGAGCGAAGCGTTCAACTTTTCTTTTCTGCAGCTCTTGTCTGCTCTCATCTTCTTCTCTTTTGAAGACATTCAGTCAGATTCCATCTCTTCATGCCCTGGAATTTGTACCATTTTGAGCAGCATGAAATTATTGTATTATCAAAGCAAAGGGTGCTAAACACAGTGGGGATAAAAGTCAGCTTCTGCTCCTCGCAGCTTCCTGGCTGCAGACACTCTTTAGTCATAAACTCATTGTCTTTGGGGAGTACTGAACACACTGGATCATGTCCTGGTTTGAGCTGGACCAGCACCAATTCTACTGGGGGCTGTGAGTGAGCAGCCAGGCTTGGGGGTAGTGGTTGATAGTAGGCTGAACATGAGCCAGCAGTGTGCCCAGGGAGCCAAGAAGGCCAAGGGCATCCTGGCCTGCATCAGGAAGAGTGTGGCCAGCAGGAGCAGGGAAGTCATTGTGCCCTGTGCTCAGCACTGCTGAGGCCACACCCTGAGTCCTGTGTCCAGTTCTGGGCTCCTCAGGTTAGGAAGGAGGTTGACTTGCTGGAAGGTGTCCAGAGAAGGGCAAGAAAGCTGGGGAGGGGTCTGGAGCACAGCCCTGTGAGGAGAGGCTGAGGGAGCTGGGGTTGCTTAGCCTGGAGAAGAGGAGGCTCAGGGGAGACCTTCTTGCTCTCTCCAACTCCCTGAAGGGAGGTTGTAGACAGGCAGAGGTTGGTCTCTTCTGCCAGGCAGCCAGCAGCAGAACAAGAGGACACAGTCTCAAGCTGTGCCAGGGGAGGTTTAGGCTGGAGGTTAGGAGGAAGTTCTACACAGAGAGAGTGATTGCCCTTTGGAATGTTCTGCCCAGGGAGGTGGTGGAGTCACCATCCCTGGAGGTGTTCAGGAGGAGACTTGATAGGGTGCTTGGTGCCATGGGTTAGTTGATTAGGTGGTGTTGGATGATAGGTTGGACTGGATGATCTCAAAGGTCTTTTCCAACCTGGTCTATCCCATTCCACTTCTCTCCTCTCCTCTCCTCTCCTCTCCTCTCCTCTCCTCTCCTCTCCTCTCCTCTCCTCTCCTCTCCTCTCCTCTCCTCTCCTCTCCTCTCCTCTCCTCTCCTCTCCTCTCCTCTCCTCTCCTCTCCTCTCCTCTCCTCTCCTCTCCTCTCCTCTCCTCTCCTCTCCTCTCCTCTCCTCTCCTCTCCTCTCCTCTCCTCTCCTCTCCTCTCCTCTCCTCTCCTCTCCTCTCCTCTCCTCTCCTCTCCTCTCCTCTCCTCTCCTCTCCTCTCCTCTCCTCTCCTCTCCTCTCCTCTCCTCTCCTCTCCTCTCCTCTCCTCTCCTCTCCTCTCCTCTCCTCTCCTCTCCTCTCCTCTCCTCTCCTCTCCTCTCCTCTCCTCTCCTCTCCTCTCCTCTCCTCTCCTCCTCCAAGGTGGCAGCACCCATGAGCACTTCCAGGTAAGAACCCAAGGCCATTTGTGCACGGGCAGGTTCCCTCCCAGCAGGGGCAGATCACTCCTCATTTGCCTGACAACTTTTGGGACATTAGAGCTGTCACTGTGAAACATTTCCACTTGCCCTGTGATGCTGCTTTGAGCCGGATCCCCTTTGAAGCTGCGTCAGAGAGGCTCTGAATCGGGAGCCACTTTCAAACGCTGCAGTTGAAAGTCTAAACAGCCTCAATATGCTGCAGAAAATTGTTCTGAGGATCCAGTCTCCTCTCAAGCTACCCTGGAGCATTCAGTCACTTTCAATAAATCTCTTTCAATCATTTCTCACTTGTCCTTATTATTACTAACAGCAAGAGCATCTCAAGGCAATGTCAGAGGAAAGGCTGGGGCTGGATGCAGGAATGAGCTCCATTTGAAAGTTAGCATGAAGGGAAAGCAACCCAAATGTGAGCTGACTGGGCAAAGTGACTTCTTGTGTATGAATTTACAGAGGGTTGGTGTCAGTTCTGTCTGAAAAGTCGCTGACTCTTTGACTTCAAGAAGTTGTGTTCTAAGGCAGGCCTGTTGAGAATGGAGTTTGGGAGTTCTATGCTGCCATGCAGTAAAAGATGGGCAGGCTGCAGAGATGGACAGGGAGAAATGGAATGAATTCCAACCAGGGCAAGTGTGGAGAATCTGGGAATGGGCCTACACCATGGAGGAGTAGAGGCTGGGGACTGGCCTGTTGGAGAGTAGTGAAGGGGAAAGGGCCCTGGGGGTCCTGGTGGACAGAAGGATGCCCATGAGCCAGCAATGTGCCCTGGTGGCCAGGAAGGCCAAGGACATCCTGGGGCGGATTATAAGGGTTCTGAGGAGTAGGTCCAGAGAGGTTCTCCTGCCCATCTACTCTGGCCTGGTGAGGAAACAGATGGAATACTGTGTCCAGTTCTGGGCCCCTCAGCTCAAGAAGGACCTCAGGGAACTGCTTGAGAGAGTCCAGCACAGAGCCACCAAGCTGCTGCAGGCAGTGGAACATCTCCTGTGAGGCCAGGCTGAGGCAGCTGGGGCTTGGAGCTGGGAGCAGAGCAGCCTGAGGGATGCCCTCATTGCTGGGGATCAAGATGGGCAGGGCTGGAGCCAGGCTCTGCTCAGGGATGGCCAAGGACAGCACAAGGGGCACTGGGGGCAAGCTGGAGCAGAGGAGGTGCCAGGGGAAGAGGAGGGAAACCTTTGTCCCTGTGAGGGTGCTGGAGCCTGGAGCAGGCTGCCCAGAGAGGTTGTGGAGTCTCCTGGTGTGGAGCCTTTCCAACCCCAGCTGGCTGTGTTCCTGTGTGCCCTGCCCTGGGTGATGCTGCTCTGCAGGGGGTTGGACTGGATGATGTCTACAGGTCCCTTCCAACCCCTGACCCTCTGTGATTCTGTTGTGGCTGCCTCCTTGCTGGGGGTGTTTGAGGCCAGGCTGGCTGAGGCCTTGAGCAGCTGAGTGTAGCTGAGAGGTGTCCCTGGGCATGGTGGGGAGCTTAGAACAGATGAGCTCTGAGCTCCCTTCCAGCCTGAGCCATGCTGTGACTCTGTGAATAATATTTGTGCATTTATTTCACTCAGAACTTTTCCCAGTCCCTAGCTGAGAATTTCTCTAGTTAGGAACTTCCCCAGCTGGGAATGTCCCTAGCTGGGAATCTCTCTAGTTGAAACCATTTCATTCAGTGGATGCTCCCTGGAGTGCTGTAGGCAAGAAAGAAGGGTAAGTGCTCATTCTTGGTGCCTTTCTGTTGGGTTTTTGTTGTAGAACTGCAAGGAAGAGTTCTCAAACAAGGCTTGGGGAGAGCAAGGGAAGCTCATTCCCTTTTTATGGTTGCTCTCATAACCAAACACTCAGCTTTGCTACCAGTCTATCATAGATGAGATTTAATCTATATAAAACTCCTGAGGACTGCAGTGGCAATTTCAGCCTCCCAGTTTATGAGATTATAAAAGGCAGCTTGCCCTGGGTGGTCTGTGAAGGGATGAGATTGGGCACTCTGATAATTCAGACTCTGCATTTTGAGGCTAGGATGGTGCCTAAAGCCTGGTAGTGCCTTGTGCCCAGGATATATGGGATGGAGGGAGGGATGGATGGCTTTGCCAGAATTTTATGTGAAGCTGTTGGTTCTGTACCACAAAGAAAAGGTCCTGGCTCCCAGAGCAGCCTTCAGGATGTGCCCAGCATGCCTGACACTGCTGCTGACAGGGGAGACAGGAGCATGGTGTGGGATATTGCATCAATATGAATTGTGTGGGGTCCTGCTTTGGTGGGACAGAAGCCTAAGGCCAATCCTGGGCTGCAGGCCGTTGGCAGTTTGAGTTCAGCCAGGACCTTAAGCTGGGAGAGCAAAAGCCAAGGCAGCTGCCCCAAGCTGGCTGCAGTTGTGTCCTACACCACACCTGTCATGCTCAGTATCAAAGGGGAAGTTTGGTGAGGGTGTGAGCTCCCCATCTTCTTCTTTGGAGGCCTCACTCATTCCTCCCCCTCCCTCTTCCTTCCTCTCACACAATCACAGAACTAACCAGGTTGGAAAAGACCTCTGAGATCATCAAGCCCAACCTATCACCCAGCACCATCCAATCAACTCAACCATGGCACCAAGGGCCTCATCCAGGCTCTTCCTAAACACCTCCAGGGTTGGGGACTCCACCACCTCCCTGGGCAGCACATCCCAGTGGCCAAGCTCTCTTTCTGGGAAGAACTTTATCCTCACTTCCAGCCTAACCTCTCCCTCGGCACAGCTTGAGACTGTGTCCTCTTGTTCTGCTGCTGCTTGCCTGGGAGAAGAGACCAACCCCCACCTGGCTACAGCCTCCCTTCAGGGAGTTATAGAGGACAATGAGGTCTCCCCTGAGCCTCCTCTTCTCCAGGCTAAGCAACCCCAGCTCCCTCAGCCTCTCCTCACAGGGCTGTGCTCCAGACCCCTCCCCAGCCAAGAGCTACACCATCTCCAGGACAGAGGATGTCTCTCTTCTGAGTGTTTGATTACAGCTTCACAGGTTGCACTGGGTTGGAAAGGATCCTCCAAGGGCATCTTGTGCAACCCCCTGCAGGCAGCAGGGACACCTCCAACCAGAGCAGGCTGCAGAGGGACACAGCAAGTCTGATCTTGAATGTCTCCAGGGATGAGGCCTCAACCACCACCCTGGGCAGCCTGCTCCAGTGTCTCACCTCCCTCACTGTGCAGAACTTCCTCCTGATGTCCAACCTAACTCTGCTCTGTTCCAGTTTCATCTCAGCATCTTTCTTAAATTGAGGGGCTCTCCCTCCCTCTCCCTGCAGGGGCTCACTCTTCTTCTTCCTTATAGAATAGAATAGAATAGAATAGAATAGAATAGAATAGAATAGAATAGAATAGAATGGAATAGAGCAGGTTGGAAGAGACCTTCAAGATCATCAAGTCCAACCTATCAACCAATCCAACACCACCTAAACAACTAACCCATGGCACCAAGCACCCTATCAAGTCTCCTCCTGAACACCTCCAGGGATGGGGACTCCACCACCTCCCTGGGCAGCACATTCCAATGGGCAATCACTCTCTCTGTGTAGAACTTCCTCCTGACCTCCAGCCTGAATCTCCCCTGGTGCAGCCTGAGACTGTGTCCTCTTGTTCTGGTGCTGGTTGCCTGGGAGAAGAGATCAACCTCTGCCTGGCTACAACCTCCCTTCAGGTAGTTGTAGAGAGCAAGAAGTTTTTTTCCCCTTCTCACTCTTTTATCCCCCCCATTCCACCTCCCTATTTTTCCCTTCCTATCCCTGGAGTTGCTCACTTATTATCTTCCTTCTCCCCCCTCCCCATCCCTGAAGGGACTCGCTAACCTCTCTGCTCCCAAGAACTGCTTTCCCCTTTACTACAACCCCTGCACCTTCCCTAGGCTCAGTCTATCTTTGGGCACATCCCATGTGGCATCAGCACTAACGTGGCTTGATGTTTCATTGAATCCATTTTCCTATCACCTCTTTTTCCTGATCCCCCTTCCCAGCTGAGTAGGGTTGGGTGATAGGAGAGCTGCTAAAGATTAACCCCAGAGGTGGGCTAAATGGAGCCCTCTGGCCAGCAGGAGGTTAGTGTGGAAAAAAACCCCAGTTCCTTGTGCACAGGGAGCCCTTTAATTCAGCAACCTTTAAGGCATGCAACTCTCACGGCTGTTCTTCTTTGGGCTTGTGCTGCTTTTCCATGCAGGAGCAAATTGATGGAGCCTTCACCTGGGCTGTGCAGTGATGGCTCCTGTGCTGCTGGGCACAGGCAAGGACCAATATCCTACTGCTGTCCTCACATTGCTGAGAGCAAGGGAAGTACAGCAGTGATTGGGGAGTTAATGGAGCAGAACCTATTTTTCACTGTTTCTGTCAGGACTGAGGGGAAAAGAGAGCTGTAAAATGAGAAAGTGTGACTTTGAAGCAGCAGCTTTGCTTCCCCTCCTGTGGATCTGGCTGAGATTGTTATGAATCTTGAAAGTTCTGTGGTTCAGAGGTCTGCAGGCATCAGCTGCCCAGGTGCCTGACGCAGACCTGCATGTCACAGGGACTTGACTGCAGAGACTTCCAAAGTGCTTCTCTTCTCGGGCACTGACAAGGGTCAGGGCTGGGCCACCCCCAGCTGAGTGCCAGACGCTTCCTGTGAAGCCCTCTGCCTTCCCTGAGGGAAGAGAAAGGAAGAAGGGAGAGAGGCTGATGGGCTGGGGAAGAAACTAACCCAGCTGGGATGGGAAGAAGAACAATGCCATGGGATAGAGACACAGAGACACAAAGCAAGATGGAAGCCAAGCCCTGAGGGCAAGGATGGCACCACTGGCACCACTGCTGCTGGGGGCAGGCCCTGGGCAAGTCCCAGCCTGGGCTCAGCAGCAGATGGGAAGCGGATTCAGGAGCTGGATTCTGGAGCTGGAGTGAGGAAGACAGGGCTGGGGATGGAAGGCAGAAGGGAGAGAGTCCTGCTGGGACAGCAGCCAGGGAAGAAGAGGCTTGAGCCTGGGCAGCCCTCAGCTTGCTGCTGAAGATGCCACCCATGGGCTGCAATGCCTTGGGGGGCACTTGAGGCTCCCCTGAGCTGTCTGCTCCTGCCCACAGCTGCCCCCTCTGCCTTCCTGCCCCCCAAGGTGGGGCAGAGCTGTGGCAGTGTCCTTGGTGTGCAGAGCAGCAAGCCTGAGGCAGAGGCTTTGTGCCCCCCAGGCCTTGGCAGGAGCTCTGCCCCTCAGCTTCTCCCTGCTAGCAGCAGCCCCTGGCTGTGCCAAGCTGCCCTGAGCTTCAGCAAGTGCCTGAGTGAGCAGAGGCTGAGCTGGGCACTCCCAGCCTGAGCAGAGCTGCTGCTGGGCCAGCTCAGAGCAGGACTGTCACTCTGTCTCCCCTGTGCTGTGCAGTCAGACAATATCTTTATTGTGGATTTCTCTGCTCTGCCTTAGAAATAGGAGCATTTGGCAAAGCAAAAGTGAGAATCCACTGTGTCAGGGCACTGTGGGCAAGAGCCTTCTGCTTGGGATGACTGTTCCTGGCTGTGAGCCATGCTCAGGGAGAACAGGAGACCTTAGCCAGCCCTCAGGACACTGATCTACATCCCTTTCTTCTACCCAAACCTGACGTCTCAGGAAACCTGGAGGAAGGAATCGACATCTTCTGTTCACTTTGGCTCAGCTGGGTTGAAGACTTCAGATGTAAGAAAAGGAGACTGCTGGAGGGGGGGATGCCCAAGCTGCTGACTCCCAGGAACCAGGCTGAGAAAGCCTCAGTTCTACTCCCAGAGTGTTGATTCCTTGCGGGGAAAGCTCATGGTGAGAAGAGAGACAGGATGTTGGTAAGTCTCCAGAAGGTCCAGAGGGGGCAGCGTGGTCCTGCGGCTGCTGCACTCCAGGGGCCAGGAACATGCCAGAAGGAGCAGACACAGCTTTGGATGAAACATATCACAGAACTATTGCCAGTTAGCACTAAGGAAGCAAGGATGGCACAAACCAGCAACAGATCTGGTGATAAGCCTTTTGCAATTAATAGGAGTGGTGTGGGTAACACGAAGTGACTCCTTCTGGCCATCATTTAGTGGTTTTAACTCTTTGGTGTGGAAAGAGTCTCCTCTTGAGATCTTCTTTCTCCTTCTCTTTTCCTTTCTCCTTCTCTTTTCCTTTCTCTTTCTCTTTTCCTTTCTCCTTCTCTTTCCTTTCGCCTTCTCTTTTCCTTTCTCCTCTATTCCTTTCTGCTTCTCTTTTCCTTTCTGCTTCTCTTTTCCTTTCTCCTTCTCTTTTCCTTTCTCCTCTATTCCTTTCTGCTTCTCTTTTCCTTTCTCCTTTTCTTTTCTGTTCTCCTTCTCCCCTCCCCCCTTTTTTTTTTCTCTCCCCCTCCCTTTTTTTCTCTTCTCTCCTTTTGTCTTCTTCCCCCCTTTTTAAATTGCTTCCCCTCCTTTTCTCTCTCTTCCCCACTTTCTCTCTCTCTTCGCCTGTTTGCATCACTCCCTTTTCCCTGTTTGCTTTTCTCTTTCCCCATTTGTTTTCCTCTCTTTCTCTTTCTCCCTGTTTGTTTTTCTCTTTCTCCCTGTTTGGTTTTTTTCTCTCTTGCCCCCTGTTTGTTTTGCTTTCTCTTTCCCCATTTGTTTTTTTCTCTTTGCCCCTGTTTGTTCTGTTCATTCTGGTTCTTGTCTTCTTCTTTCATCTTCTTTCTTTTCTTCCTTCTTCTTTCTTGTTCTTTCTTTCTTCTTTCTTCTTCCTTCTTCTTCTTCTCCTTCATCTTTCTTCTTCTTCTTCCTCCTTCTCTTCCTCTTCTTCTTTCTTCTTTCTTTTCTTCTTTCTTCTTCTTCTTCTTCTTCTTCTTCTTCTTCTTCTTCTTCTTCTTCTTCTTCTTCTTCTTCTTCTTCTTCTTCTTCTTCTTCTTCTTTTCTTCTTCTTCTTCTTCTTCTTCTTCTTCTTCTTCTTCTTCTTCTTCTTCTTCTTCTTCTTTTCTTCTTCTTCTTCTTCTTCTTCTTCTTCTTCTTCTTCTTCGTCTTCTTCTTCCTCCTCCTCCTCTTCTTCCTCCTCCTCCTCTTCTTCCTCCTCCTCCTCTTCTTCCTCCTCCTCCTCTTCTTCCTCCTCCTCCTCTTCTTCCTCCTCCTCCTCTTCTTCTTCCTCTTCCTCTTCTTCTTCTTCCTTCTTTCTTCATATTTCTTCTTCCTCTTTCTTCTTCTTCTAATTCTTTCTTCTTTCCTCTTCTTTTTCCTCTTCTTTTTCTTTTTCTTCTTCTTCTTTCTTCTTTCTTCTTTCTTCTTTCTTCTTTCTTCTTTCTTCTTTCTTCTTTCTTCTTTCTTCTTTCTTTCTTCTTTCTTCTTTCTTCTTCCTTCTTCCTTCTTCCTTCTTCCTTCTTCTTCTTCTTCTTCTTTCTTCTTCTTCTTCTTCTTTCTTCTTTCTTCTTTCTTCTTTCTTCTTTCTTCTTTCTTCTTTCTTCTCTTCTTCTCTTCTTCCTTCTTCTTTCTTCCTTCTTTCCTCCTTCTTCCTTCTTCCTTCTTCCTTCTTCCTTCTCCCTTCTCCCTTCTCCCCTCTTCCATCTCTCATATATCACACCCACAAGATTTATGTGAATGCCTTTTTCTCTTCAGTGCATGAGGTAACCATCATATTTTTGTTCTGGGCTGGCCTTGGGTCTCTGAGACCCACTTCAGCCCCACCCCACTCCCCCCAAAAAAGCCAAGACAGGATCTCTGTTTCCTGTTCCAACTGCTGCTTTCAGGCTAATCCAACTATTCTTTAAAGATCTGTGTAAAGAAAAATGAAAAGCATGATTGCTACAGGTCCAGTTTTTGCTGGAATTCGATCCAGGCATCTCCTGCAGAGCAATGCAGTTGCTGGGATTTGTTAGAGGCAAAGTAATCCTCTTTAGGATTAGGCTGGAAGGATTTGGGGAGGTGGT
Source organism: Melanerpes formicivorus (assembly GCF_026170545.1). Classification (NCBI taxonomy): domain Eukaryota; kingdom Metazoa; phylum Chordata; class Aves; order Piciformes; family Picidae; genus Melanerpes; species Melanerpes formicivorus. The sequence continues at coordinate 1,088,797 of NW_027142430.1, forward strand.
AGCACAAACTAGAAGTCTACTTCTGGTAATCACAGTCCTCACACTGCTGCTGGCTGCAGAGGGAACTTGTCTTACAATCAGGCTTTGATTTGATGCAACCCACTGCAGTAGCTGTGGGACCTCCATGATGCCTGGGGGCAGGGTAGGTAGTGTCCATAACTAGTTGGTTGAACCTAAGTGTGGGATAGCTGGGAATGTTTGGAACTCAAAGGCTGAGCTGTTCTTATGGACTACACTTATTACAAGCCTGCAGAAGAGAAAGCTCTTGGAAGACCTTAAAGCTGCCTTCCAATAACTGAAAGATTGAATTGCTGGACATTGAGGAGCTGCACAGTGTCCAGAGGAGGGCAATGAAACTGGTGAAGGGTCTGGAGAACAGGACTGGGGAGGAGCAGCTCAGGGAGCTGGGGGTGTTTAGTCTGGAGAAAAGGAAGCTGAGGGAAGACCTTCTGGTTCTTTATAGCTCTCTGTAAGAGTGGTCAGGGATTGGCACAGGCTGCCCAGGGAGCTGGTGGAGTCCCCATCCCTGGAGGTGTTCCAGAAACCTGCAGCCATGGCAATGTGGAGCATGGTTTGATGGTCATAGTGCTGTTGGGATGCTGGTTGGACTGGATGGTCCTAGAAGGCTTTTCCAACACAAGCCATGCTGTGTCCCCCAGGGATCAGTGCTGGGCCCCATGCTCTTTAACATCTTCATTGAGGATCTGGATGAGGGCATTGAGTCAGTCATAAGCAAATTTGCAGATGACAGCAAGCTGGGAGCAGATGTTGGTCAGTTAGAGGACAGAAGGGCTCTGCAGAGGGACCTTGCCAGGCTGGACAGATGGGCAGAGGCCAACAAGTCCAAGTGCCAGGGGCTGCACATTGGCCACAGCAACCCCAGGCAGAGCTACAGGCTGGGGTCAGAGTGGCTGAGAGCAGCCAAACAGAGAGGGACCTGGGGATGCTGATTGACAGCTGCCTGAACATGAGGCAGCAGTGTGCCCAGGGGGCCAAGAAGGCCAAGGGCATCCTGGCCTGCATCAGGAAGAGTGTGGCCAGCAGGAGCAGGGAAGTCATTGTGCCCTGTGCTCAGCACTGCTGAGGCCACACCTTGAGTCCTGTGTCCAGTTCTGGGCCCCTCAGAAGGACATTGAGAGACTTGAAGGTGTCCAGAGAAGGGCAACAAGGCTGGGGAGAGGCCTTGAGCACAGCCCTGTGAGGAGAGGCTGAGGGAGCTGGGGTTGCTTAGCCTGGAGAAGAGGAGGCTCAGGGGAGACCTCATTGCTCTCTCCAACTCCCTGAAGGGAGGTTGTAGCCAGGAAGGGTTTGGTCTCTTCTCCCAGGCAGCCAGCACCAGAACAAGAGGACACAGTCTCAAGCTGTGCCAGGGGAGGTTTAGGCTGGAGGTGAGGAGAAAATTCTTCCCAGAAAGAGAGATTGGCCACTGGGATGTGCTGCCCAGGGAGGTGGTGGAGTCCCCATCCCTGGAGGTGTCCCTGAGGGGATTGGATGTGGCACTTGGTGCCATGGTCTAGTCATGAGGTCTGTGGTGACAGGTTGGATTTGATGATCCTTGAGGTCTCTTCCAACCTCAGTGATACTGTGAGACTGTGGTTCTGAGTGGTTCTCTAAGCCAGGTATTCATTCTCTTCCTTATCAGTACAGAAGGGACACTACTCAGAACTGCATTAAAACTTGTGAAGCATTGATTAAACAGATCATCTTTTTGGTGCAGTCTCATTCAGCCTTCCAAAAGCCACCAGAGAGGATAATTACACCAGAGCCAGGTCCCTGGTGTGGGACTGACAGGTATCTCTAATTCCCTCTGTGGGACTTGGGAGCATTAAGCACACTTCAATATCACTCCTTGGACAGGAGATCATAAATCTTTCCCTTACCAAATGATCTATTTTTAAAAGGCATTAGGTGATAGCACTTGAAGAGAGGGAGGGGAGAAATATTCAATCATAAGAATGAATAACAATGATTTTCTCTGCCACATCCTAGGTGAGCAGCACGTGGCCACTGCCAGGATAAATCACAGGATGGTAGAGCTATCAAAGGGTTTGGGTTGGGAAGCACTTCACAAGGTCATCCAGGCCAACCCCCTGCAGTCAGCAGGGACATTCCCCACTAGATCAGGTTGCTCAGAGCCCCAGCAAACCTGACCTCGAATGTCTTCAGGGATGGGGCCTCCACCACCTCTCTGGGCAACCTGTTCCAGTGTTCCACCCCCCTCATGGTGCAGAACTTCACCCTAATGTCCACAGAACTTCTTCATAACAAGAAGGACACAGAGCTGCTGGAGAGAGCGCAGAGGAGGCCACAGAGATGCTCCAAGGGCTGGAGCAGCTCTGCTGGGAGCACAGGCTGAGGGAGCTGGAGGTGTGCAGCCTGCAGAGGAGAAGGCTCCAGGGGCACCTCAGAGCTGCCTGCCAGCACCTGAAGGCATCCTGCAGGAAGGCTGCAGAGAGACTTTGGCTGAGGGGGTCTGGAGCCAGGCCAAGGGGGAATGGTTGGAAGCTGAGGCAGAGCAGGGTCAGAGTGGAGCTGAGGCAGAAGTTGTTGCTTGTGAGGGTGGTGAGAGTGTGGCCCAGGCTGGCCAGGGAGGCTGTGGCTGCCTCCTTGCTGGGGGTGCTTGAGGCCAGGCTGGCTGAGGCCTTGAGCAGCTGAGTGTAGCTGAGAGGTGTCCCTGGGCATGGTGGGGAGCTTGGAGCAGATGAGCTCTGAGCTCCCTCCCACCCTCAGCCATTCTGTGACCATTCTATGAATGCAGTTTCATGAGCTGAAAGGACCTTTGTGCAATGGAAGCAATTTTAGCCAGCAGAATGAACTCCAAGGGAGCTGCAGCTTTCTGAAGGTGCCTCCATGTGTGGGGCAGCTCCTGTGATTAGCTGGCAAATTGGGCAGTCCCTAAATACAACCTGTGAGAGGCAGCAAGCCTGCCAGCTCCCTGCTTCATGCAGTTTGTCCCTATCAGGAAATGTGTTTGAGAAGCTGCTGTGCAGTTTGCCTTTTCTCCTCCTTCAGGCATTTGTCTGAAGGGATCTGATGTCACCACAGCAGCAGATCTCATTGTGCTGCTGATAGCATTGGGTGATAAGTCCTAATAAATGTATTTGCTGTTGGCTTTGGTTCATGCCTCTCAGGGCCCATTTTCCCTTTGATGGAGGTAATTAGACCTCAGACTTTCTCTCTCTCTCTCTCTCTCTCTCTCTCTCTCTCCAGAACAGATTCTCCACAGCTCACAAAGTGCTGAAGGTACTAATAGAAAAGTCTTGCATTTCATTTTGTTCATTGCCAAAGAGGAGCTCACTCTGCAGCAGGCTCACAGACAGCACCTACCTAAATGAAACAGGAGAGGAAGGGAAGTGGAAAATGGCCTTGCATTACATTTATTGATTTGTTACACTGGTGTAGTACTTTGAAGCTTCATTATTTATTTAGTTCCTTTCCCTTTTCTTTTCCTGCTGGCTTTTATTAAGATCTGTTGAGAAACCTGAGCAGGGAATTCAGCATTGTTATAGTCCACACACAGCCTGGGTGGAAAGGCTGGCAGGAAGGTCCTTGTGGATTTTGCCATCTGGAATGATGGAAAAAAAGAAACATAGAATCAGTAAGGCTGGAAAAGACCTCAGAGATCATCAAGTCCAACCTGTGACTTAATACCTAACACCTCCTGGCAACTAAACCATGGATTCAAGTGCCACATCCCATCCCTTCTTGAACACCTCCAGGGATGGGGACTCCACCACCTCCCTGGGCAGCACATCCCAGAGGCCAATTACTCTTCCTGGGAAGAACTTTCTCCTCACCTCCAGCCTAAACCTCCCCTGGCACAGCTTGAGACTGTGTCCTCTTGTTCTGCTGCTGCTTGCCTGGGAGAAGAGACCAACCCCCACCTGGCTACAACCTCCCTTCAGGGAGTTGGAGAGAGCAAGAAGGTCTCCCCTGAGCCTCCTCTTCTCCAGGCTAAGCAACCCCAGCTCCCTCAGCCTCTCCTCACAGGGCTGTGCTCCAGACCCCTCCCCAGCTTTCTTGCTCTTCTCTGGACACCTTCCAGCAACTCAACCTCTTTCCTAACCTGAGGAGCCCAGAACTGGACACAGGACTCAAGGTGTGGCCTAACCAGTGCAGTGTACAGGGGCAAAATGACCTCCCTGCTCCTGCTGGCCACACTCTTCCTGATGCAGGCCAGGATGCCATTGGCCCTCCTGGCTGCATGGGCACACTGCTGGCTCATGTTCAGGTGCTGTCCACCACTACCCCCAGGTCCCTCTCTGCCTGGCTGCTCTCAGCCACTCTGACCCCAGCCTGTAGCACTGCCTGGGGTTGCTGTGGCCAAAGTGCAGCCCCTGGCACTTGGACTTGTTGAATGCCATCCTGTTGGACTCTGCCCTTCTGTCCAGTTGGTTGAGGTCCCTCTGCAGAGCCCTTCTAACCTCTAACAGATCAGCTCTTGCTCCCAACTTCATCTCATCCAGCCAGTTCCTAACCCAAGAAGGTTCTGGGGAAGATCTTATAGAGGCCTTCCACTACCTGAAAGGGGCTACAAGAAAGCTGGGGAGGGACTTTTTACAGTGACTTATGGTGATGGCATGGGAGGCAATGGATTGAGGCTTGAGGAGGGCAGATTTAGACTGGAAATGAGGAAGCAATTCTTTCCAGTGAGGGTGGTGAGAGCCTGGCACAGGTTGCCCAGGGAGGTTGTGGATGCCCTCTCCCTGGGCACAAACTGTTTCAGAGCCTGCCCTGCTCCAGCTGCTTTCAGCAGCTCAGAGGTGCTGCATTTTTCCCTCATGCAGCTGATCACTCAGAACCTGAAAACAATTACTAGCAGAAGTAACACTTTATTTTGTTAATTAAGTGCTATTGACCAGCTGAGGTAGTTCTGTGGTCCTGAACCCCACAGCAGCTGAGCACTGCCAAGAATTGATTTCCATTCGTGTCTGTGGTTGTACTGCCTGCCCTGGACCACAGCTGAGCTGCAGAAGGACAAACAATGAGGGCTGGAGCTAAGGCACTTCCCAGAGTCATTCACAAGCTGAGCATTAAATGGTGCTGGCCAGTCTGAGTGTTTCTTACTGTGTGCATGTTAATAACGAGTATCCCCTCATGAACCAGTTCATAGGAATCAGAGAGTCACAGAATGGACCTTGAGACATCAGCCAGTCCAACTCCCTGCCAGAGCAGGAGCACCCAGGGCAGGGCACAGAGAATACATCCAGGGCAGCTCTTGAATCTCTCCCGAGAGGGAGACTCCACCACTCCCCTGGGCAGCCTGTTCCAGGCCTCTGTCACCCTCACAGGGAAGAAATTCTGCCTCCTGTTTCCATGGAGCTTCCTCTGCCTCAGCTTCCACCACTGCCCCTTGTGCTGGCATTGGGCAGCCCCCAGCAGAGCCTGGCTCCAGCCCCTGGGCACTCCCCCTGCACAGCTTTAGCAGCAGCAAGGAGCTCACCCTCAGGCTCCTCCTCTCCAAGCTCCAGAGCCCTCAGCTCCCTCAGGCTCTCCTCATCAGGAAGATCTTCCACTGCCTGCAGCAGCTTTGTGGCTCTGTGCTGGACTCTCTCAAGCAGTTCCCTGAGGTCCTTCCTGACCTGAGGGGCCCAGAACTGGACACAAGATTCCAGCTGTGGCCTCAGCAGGGCAGAGCAGAGGGGGAGGAGAACCTCTCTCATCCTACTCACCACAGTCCTTCTAATCCACCCCAGGATGCCCTTGGCCTTCCTGGCCACCAGAGCACATTGCTGGCTCAGGTAGTGATAGGACTAGGGGGAATGGGATGAAGCTGGAGGTGGGGAGATTGAGGCTGGAGGGGAGGAGGAAGTTCTTGCCCATGAGAGTGGTGAAGCCCTGGAATGGATTGTCCAGGGAGGTGGTTGGGGCCCTGTCCCTGGAGGTGTTTAAGGCCAGGCTGGCTGAGGCTGTGGCCAGGCTGATCTAGTGTGGGGTGTCCCTGCCCATGGCAGGGGAAGAACTTCCTCCTCCCCTCCAGCCTCAATCTCCCCACCTCCAGCTTCATTCCATTCCCCCTAGTCCTATCACTCCCTGAGATCCTGAGCAGTCCCTCCCCAGCCTTCTTGTAAGCCCCTCAGACACTGGAAGGCCACAGTGAGGTCACCTGGGAGCCTTCTCTTCTCCAGACTGAACAGCCCCAACTCCTTCAGTCTGTCCTCACAGGAGAGGTGTTTCATAAGCTGCCCACATTGGAGCTCATTTTAGCATCCAGCACCACTACTAAGCTGTGTCTACAGGAGCTGTGGGATGGCCACAAATCAGCATGGCAGAGGTACAAATCCCTTTGATCTGTGTTTTGTAGACCCCTGGTTGCAGGCCACCCCCTGTTCCCGGCACGGCAGAGACAGCTCACAGTGCTCCACAGATGGGTTCCCCACAGCAGCGTTTAGCTGCAGCTGCTGCCTGGGGCTCAGATTCTCCTTTCATCAACCAGCCACCAGCAGCTCTGGGGACTGATCCAAACCTCCTGGCTGAACACACACAGGCAGAGCAGGAGTGTCCCTGGCTGTGCTCTGCTGCAGCAGGATGAGCACTGGAGCCAGCGCATCTGTTACCCTCCCGGACTCTGAGGCACTGTTGGATTTCTTCCTCACCAGCTATTCATAGGATCAGAGAATTGTCAGGGCTGGAAGGGACCTCAAGGATCAGCCAGCTCCAACCCCCTGCCATGGGCAGGGACACCTCACACTACAGCAGGTTGCTCACAGCCACAGCCAGCCTGGCTGCAAACACCTCCAGGCAGGAGGCTTCCACCACCTCCCTGGGCAACCTGGGCCAGGCTCTCACCACCCTCATGGACAACAACTTCTTCCTCACATCCAAGCTGAATCTCCCCACTTCTAGTTTTGCTCCATCCCCCCCAGTTCTATCCCTCCCTGACACCCTCAAAAGTCCCTCCCCAGCTTGCTTGGAGCCCCCTGCAGAACCTGGAAGGCCACCAGAAGGTCTCCTGGGAGCCTTCTCCTCTCCAGCCTGCACAACCCCAACTCTCTCAGGCTGTCTCCAGAGCAGAACAGCTCCAGCCCTCTGCTCCTCCTCCTGGCCCTTCTCTGCACACCTTCCAGCCCCTCCAGAGCCTTCCTGGCACAGAGGCTCCAGAACTGGCCCCAGAGCTGCAGCTGTGGACTCAGCAGAGTGGAGCAGAGGGGCAGAATCCCCTCCCTGGCCCTGCTGGCCACACTTCTCTTGCTGCAGCCCAGGCTCTGCTTGGCTCTCTGGGCTACAAGTGCTGACTGCTGGCTCCTGTTGAGCTTCTCCTCCCCCAGTACCCCCAAGGCCTTTTCTTTGTGATGGGGCTCTTTGTTTTCCTCTTTAATGACAAGGTGTGAACGTGAGCTTTGGCTTCCTGTTAATAGTTTCTTAGGCATTTGAGGTCAAATAGAGTGAAAATTCCATCTTTATCCTTTTGTATTTGGAGTCTAAAGCAAAGCCATGACTTCCTCTATAAATAGAAGTGGTCAACCTGATGGACAGCTGCTCCAGTTTGCATTAATCTCTTTGGAAAGGCTCAGTAGTGGCTGAGGAGCTGGTTGTCTGCACTGGTGTCCATCAAAAGTCAGCCTTGGCCAAGAGCTGTTGCCCTCTGCAGATTCAGAGCACAGCAGATGACTCTTGTCATACCTAGGCTGACAGACCAGGACTGACCTTGGACAGTGATTATTACGTTCCAGCTGCCTGACAGTGCCAAGCTCATGATGGCAGTGGCAATAAACATCATTGAATGAACTTGTTTCACCTTCTAGATGTTGGGAGGGTTCGTGACTGGGTGTTCTTCAGCATTTTGTAAGCTTACCAACCAGCAGCCTCTCAGGACCCCTGTAGAGGTAATACCTGATCACCACACAGAACCAGAGGGTGTTTTGGCTTGGAAAGGACCTTAAGGATCATCCAGCTCCAACCTCCTTGCCATGGGCAGGAACACCTCCTGCTAGACCAAGTTGCTCAAGGCCCCATCCAACCTGGCTGTGAACACTTCCAGCCTTGGAGCTTGTTCAACTTCCCTGTCCCAGTGCCTCACCACCCTCCTGGGGAAGAAAGTCTTCCTGATGTCCAATCTAAATTGAGTTCCTTCCACTTTGGAGCCATCACCTCTCATCCTGTCACTCCATGCCTTTGTCAAAAGCCCCTCTCCAGCTCTCCTGTAGCCCCCTTCCAAGGACAGAGGAGACACAGCAGTGCAACATCCAAGTCCATTTCATTTCATTTCCTTTTAGGTCTTTACTTTCTTTATCTTAATTGGAATTCCAAAAGGAAAAGAAAATAATGCCTAGCTTTAAAGGGTATTTTCTTGGTTTTACCACCATCATTTTGTCCTCTGTGGTCCTGCAGTGAATTAATTATGGTGGAGTTATGCAGACATTCATCATCACCACGGAAACAGCTGGCACAGGACTTGGACTTCTCTGCATGGCAACGAAAAAGAGAGGCTCTGGTAAAGGGTAGGACTGTGTCCAGTTCTGCCCCCCTAGTTCATGAGACAGCTGCTGAGGGCCCTGGAGCTCTGTGAGGAGCAAAGGCTGAGAGCCCTGGGGCTGAGAGCCTGCAGAAGAGCAGCCCCAGAGGGCAGCTGAGCAATGCTCAGCAAGAGACAAAGGAGCTGTGGGGGGCAAGAGGCTGGGGCCAGGCTCTGCTCAGTGGTGCCCAGGGACAGGACAAGGGGCAGTGGGCACAGAGTGGAACCCAGGAAGTTCCATCTTAGCAGGAGGTGAAAGTTTGGTGTGAGGGTACTGGAGGCCTGGGGCAGGCTGCCCAGAGAGGTTGTGGAGTCTCCTTGTGTGGAGAGCTTCCAACCCCCCCATGGCACTGTGCTGCTGGGAAAGCTGCTGTGGGTGCCTTGCTTTGGGAGGTTTTAGCTTTGTTTTGACTTGCTTTCATGGGATCACAGCTCACAGGATGTTAGGGGTTGGAAAGGTCCCAAAGAGATCCTCCAGTCCAAGCCCCCTGCCAGAGCAGGAGCAGAGAATCCAGCACAGGTCACACAGGAACACATCCAGACAGGGCTGGGAAGGCTCCACAGAAGGAGACTCCACAACCTCTCTGGCAGCCTGCTCCAGGCCTCTGGGACCCTCACAGTGAGGAAGTTCCTCCTCATGGTGAGCTGGAACCTCCTGTGCTGCAGTTTCCAGCCATTGCCTCTTGTCCTATCCCAGGGAGCAAGTGAGCAGAGCTTGTTCCTGTCCCTTCCTTCCTGACCCCCAGCCCTCAGCTATTGATAGACATTCATCAGATCCCCCTCAGCCTTCTCCTCTGCAGACTGAACAGCCCCAGGGCTCTCAGCCTCTCCTCCCCAGGCAGTGCTGCAGTCTCTTCAGCATCCTTGGAGCCCTCCCTTGGACTCTCTCCAGCAGATCCCTGTCCCTCCTGAGCTGGGCAGCCCAGAGCTGGATGCAATATTGCAGGTGAGGTCTCAGCAGGGCAGAGCAGAGGGGGAGGAGAACCTCCCTGGCTGTGCTGGCCACACTCCTCTGAATGCAGCCCAGGACCCCCTTGGCCTTCTTGGCCCCCAGGGCACATTGCTGTCCCATGCAGAGCTTGCTGCCCACCAGCACTCCCAGCTCCTTCTCCTTGGGGCTGCTCTCCAGCAGATCCCCTCCCAGCCTGTGCTGCTGCAGTTGATTCTTCCTGCCCAGCTGCAGAACTCTGCTCTCATCCTTCTTGACCCTCCTTAGGTTCCTCTGTGCCCAGCTCTCAGCCTGCCCAAGTCTCTGCATGGCCTCACAGCCTCCAGGTATCTCAGCCAAGCCTCCCAGTTTGGTGTCCTCAGCAAACCTGCTGACAGACTCTGTCTGTCTGTCTGTCTGTCCCCTCACCAGTGTCATTGAGGAAGATGTTGGACAGGACAGGACCCAGCACTGATCCCTGGGGGACTCCACTGCTCACAGCTCTCCAGCTGGACCTGGCACCACTGCCCCCCACTCTTTGCACTCCATTGTGTCAGCAGTTCCTGATCCCTCTCACTGTCTGCTCTTCTGTCCCACACCTCCTGAGCTTGCCCACAAGGATGTTATGGGAGACAGTGTCAGAAGCCTTGCTAAGGTCAGGCAGACTACATCCACTGCTCTCCCTGCAGCTCCCCACTCAGTTAGGGCATCACAGAAGGCTCTCAGATTACCCAAGCAGGGTTTCCCCTTGGTGAATCCATGTTGGCTCCTCCTGACAACCTTCTCTTCCAAGTGCCTAAAGGTGCCCTCCACACTGAGCTGCTCTCTGGGGCTCAGTGTCACCCACTGTAAGATGGAACTTCCCAGGTGGACTTTTCTGGTTAATTAAGTCAATGCTATAGAGCTGTAAGGAGAGGTGGGGGGAAAAGGCAAGTTTCCATACAAATATAAAGCAATGTGAGCTAGAACTGCTTGCATCTGGCTTTTATTTCTGCCTTTGGAGCTGAGAGCTGCACACAGTGCAGTCAATCATGTTTATTGAAGGCTATGGCTATTTTTGCCCTGCTTATTTAGCTTGGGCACAGCGCTGGAGGGCACAGCTCCATGCTTCGCGGAGCTGAGCTGCTGTCTTCAGGGCTTGGTGTTCAACATCTGAAAGTCACTAAAGGTTTGGTGAGTATTTCATGGCCTTACTCACAGACTCACAGAATTATCCAGGTTGGAAAAGACCTTTGAGATCATCCAGTCCTACCTATCACCCAGCACCACCTAATCATCTAAACCATGGCACCAAGGGCCCCATCCAGGCTCTTTCCAAACCCCTCCAGGGGTGGTGACTCCACCACCTCCCTGGGCAGCACATCCCAGTGGCCAACCTCTCTGTGTGTGAGGAAATTCTTCCTAACATCAACCTAAACCTCCCCTGGCACAGCTTGAGACCCTCTGCTTCTGTCACTGGTGCCTGGGAGAAGAGACCAAGCCCCACCTGGCTACAACCTCCTTTCTGGGAGCTGTGGAGAGCAATAAGGTCTCCCCTAGGCCTCCTCTTCTCCAGGCTAAACACCACCAAAACTGGCATGAACCCTCCCAGCCCCCTGCTTGCTATCTACCTGGTGATGCCCTTAGCCAGTTGTTACTGGTGTATGCTCCACAGAAAGATAGAAGTGCTTAGGTTGGAAGAGACTTTTAATATCACACAAGAAAGAGTCAAACCATCGAGTGTCAGGGGGGATGTGTGCTGGGGCTTGCTCTCTGCCCTTTGCAGAGGGCTGCTGGCAGGTGTAAGCCTGGAAGTCCCTTGTCATGGGTTGGGTTGCATCCCCCCCAATGCCTTTGTTTAGAATCTGCCCCTCTGGAGCAAATTCACCACCCTCAGAATTTGGAAGTGAAAATGGAGCTGCATTTACAGAAGGAAATACAGATAGCAGTGGGAGAGGTGTTAAACTTGTACAAAATGTACTACACAGCACCACAGCGCATTAGGGGTTGGAAGAGACCTCCAGAGATCACCCAGCCCAAGTCCCCTGCCAGAGCAGCATCACCCAGGGCAGGGCACACAGGAACACAGCCAGCTGGGGTTCCACGAAGGTGGCCTCTCGTCTGGGGGGAGGAGAACTTCTTTACTCCCAGGACAGGGAAGCTCCTTGGGTTCCCCAGGAGCTGCATTTTCCTCTGTAGCATTGAGCACAGCCCCTTGTCAGGCCACCTCTGGTCCTTCTTGGCTAGGTTCATGCTGCTGCTCATGCACCACGGAGATGACCTCTCAGGCCCTGCATAGAGGGAGAGGAAACTTTCTGTGCTCCTCGGATGGGGAAGCTTCTTGGGTTCCCCTGGAGCTGCTTCCTATCCTCTGTAGCACTGAGCACAGCTCTTTGTCAGCACTCCTTGGGCCCTTTTGGCTCAGTACTTTGTTGCTGCTGCTGCTCATGCACCATGGAGAGGCCTCTGGTGCCCTGCGTCTGAGGGGAGGAAGATTTCTACACTCCTAGGACAGGGAAGCTTCTTGGGTTCCCCGGGAGCTGCTTCCTATCCTCTGTAGCACTGACCACAGCCCCTTGTCAGCACTCCTTGGGCCCTTTTGGCTCAGTTCTTTGCTGCTGCTGCTGCTCATCCACCATGGAGAGGCCTCTGGTGCCCTGCATCCCGGGGGGAGGAAGCTTTCTACACTCCTAGGACAGGGAAGCTTCTTGGGTTCCCCTGGAGCTGCTTCCTTTCCTCTGTAGCACTGAGCACAGCCCCTTGGCAGTACTCTTTGGGCCCTTTTGGCTCAGTTCTTGCTGCTGCTGCTGCTCATGCACCATGGAGAGGCCTCTGGTGCTCTGCATCCCAGGGGAGGAAGCTTTCTACACTCCTAGGACAGAGAAGCTTTTTAGGTTCCCCTGGAGCTGCTTCCTATCCTCTGTAGCACTGAGCACAGCCCCTTGGCAGCTCTCCCTTGGGCCCTCCCGGCTCAGTTCTTGCTGCTGCTCTTGCTCCTCCAAGGCACCACTGGAGCCCAGGCATCAAATCTGAAACAGGGTAAGGAAGGCAACAATAAAATCCTCTTCCCACCTGCAACCTTTGTGTGGTGTGTCCTTGACAGAGTTTTTGGGGCTGAACAGCTCCTGGCATTTCAGCAGATGGCATCTTCCTGTTGCCTGTTCCTGGTGAGGGCAGGGAGGGGAAGGGAGGGACAAACTCTGGCACAGCTGCAGGGACTCCAGCCAGGAGAGCTCTCTGCAGCTGGGGCCATTGCTGAGAGACTCCCCAGCCTGGGGTGGCCTTCAGACCATTAGCTACTGCTGGAACCAGCAGGGCCCTGCACAGCCAGCCCCCTGAGCTGGGGCTCAGGGAGGGGAATCAGAATGGGGACATCACAAGAGATGAGGCAGTGGTCAGAGGCTGCTACACTGCTGAGCCACACACAAGTCTGTGGGGCTGGATGGGCTCCAGCCAAGGCTGCTGAGGCAGTTGGCAGACTGCTGGCCAAGCCACTTCCCATTATTTACCTGAAGCCCTGGCTGGCTGGGGGGTGCCAATGGACTGGAGGGTGCAAATGTAGCTCCCATCTACAAGAAAGGAGGAGCTGGGGAACTACAGACCTGTCAGTCTGACTGTGTCTGTCTGTCCAGCAGTGTGGCTGGAAAGCTGCTGGCAGAAAGGGACCTGGGGGTGCTGGTGGACAAGCAGCTGAATGTGAGCCAGCAGTGTGCCCAGGGGGCCAAGAAAGCCAAAGGCCTCCTGGCTGGGATCAGCAATGCTGTGGCCAGCAGCAGCAGGGAGGGGATTGTCCCCTGGCACTCAGCTCTGGGGAGGCCACACCTCGAGTGCTGGCTCCAGTGTTGGGCACCTCAATAGCAGAGAGCTGTGGAGGTGCTGGAGCCAGGGCAGAGCAGGGCAAGGAAGCTGGGAAGGGCCTGGAGAAGAAATCTGATGGAGAGCAGCTGAAGGAGCTGGGGCTGGTTAGTGTGAAAGAGAGGAGGCTGAGGGGAGACCTCCTGGCTGTCCACAGCTCCCTGAAAGGAGGTTGTGGAGAGGCTGCTGCTGGTCATGGCTTTTCTAGATGCTGTGAATTAACACAGCAGAGCAGGGCTGTTCCCCCCATCTGACCAGAGCAGGAGAGTGAGTGACAGCACCATTCTTTGTGCTGTCAGGAAATTGCTCAGCTACCTCAGTAGCTCAGCTGCAGAATCAATCATTCCCAACAATTAAAACAATGTTGTTTGGCAGCTGGCAGCCCCAAGGGCCTGCTGCCAATTTCTCTCTCTCTCTCTCTCTCGTGAGTTGTTATTTGGGTTTCCAATTGCACGTGGATGGGAGTCACCCAACCTTTCTGTCCATAATAACTTTTCTTGCTGTGCCTCACAAGTGTTTATAGAATCATAGAATGGTCCAGCCCAGAAGGGACCTCCAAAAGCCTGACCTCCCCACAGTCAGCAGGGACATCCCAAATTAGATCAGGTTGCCCACAGCCCTGTCCAACCTCACCTCCAGGGATGGATCCTCAACCACCTCCCTGGGCAACCTCTTGCAGTGTCCCACCACCCTCAGAGTGAAAACTTCTTCCTGAATATCTGTAATTTGCCCTTCTCTAGTTTGAAGCCATTGCCCCTGCTCCTGTCCCTGCAGGCCTTTGCAAACAGTCTCTCTGCAGCCTTCCTGTAGCCCCCTTCAGGTCCTGGCAGCTGCTCTGAGGTCTCCTTGAAGCCTTCTCCTCTGCAGGCTGAACATCCCCAGCTCCCTCAGCCTGTGCTCACAGCAGAGCTGCTCCAACCCCCTGAGCATTTTTGTGTCCCTCCTCTGGAGCCTCTCCATCAGCTCCAGGTCCTTCCTGTGCTGAGGGCTCCAGAGCTGCACACAGCACTGCAGGTGAGGTCTCAGCAGAGCAGAGCCAAGTGACATGGGCACAAGGCATGACATTGAAAGGCAGCACATAAAAGGGAGCACAGTTGTTGAGACTCTTGTTAATGTGGAAATCAGGACTCGTGGTGGTGGTGCAGCAGCTCTGATCAGTCTCTACCTAGGATGGATAAAGAGGTTAAAAATCTGCACTGTGAACCCTTTTCCTAACAAACTTCTCTTTCCAGTGAAAGAACACCTCTGGCACTTGCTGTATTCCATTCCTGAAGAATGTAAGAGTACTTAAAACTGTCTTCTGGAGCAGGTTCAGAGATGGCCACTGAGATGTTCTGAAGGTTGGAAGCCCTGTCTGCTGTGAGGCCAGGCTGAGAGAGTTGGGGGCTCCTCAGCCCAGAGAAGACAAGACTCCAGGGAGACCTTCTGGTGGCCTTGCAGTGCTTAAAGTGATTAGAAATCTGGGGCCAGGTTTTTGAGCAGGGCCTGTTGTGACAGGACAGGTAATGATGGTCAGAAACTGAAAGAGAGAGATTCAAACTAGACAGAAGAAGAAATTTTGTATGCTCAGGGTGGTGAGACCCTGGCCCAGCTTGTCCATAGAGGTGGTGGAAACTCCATTGCCTGGAACCATTGCAGGTCAGGTTGCTTGGGGCTCTGAGCATCCTGCTGACTGCAGTGGGGTTGGGATAGATGACTTCTATGCCCAGGTGACTGCCTGGTGGATGTGGGGCAGGCTGTGGATGTGGGCCACCTGGACTTCAGCAAGGCCTTTGACACCATCCCCCACAGCAAACTGCTGGCCAAGCTGTCAGCCCCTGGCCTGGACAGCAGCTCTGAGCTGGGTTAGGAACTGGCTGGAGGCTGAGCCCAGAGAGTGGTGGTGAATGGTGCCACAGCCAGCTGGCAGCCAGGCACCAGTGGTGTGCCCCAGGGATCAGTGCTGGGCCCCAGCCTGATCAACATCATCATTGATGATCTGGAGGAGGGCATTGAGTCAGGCATCAGCACATTTGCAGATGACAGCAAGCTGGGAGCAGATGTTGGTCAGTTAGAGGGTTGGAGAGGCTCTGCAGAGGGACCTCAACCAACTGGACAGATGGGCAGAGGCCAACAGGATGGCATTCAACAAGTCCAAGTGCCAGGGGCTGCACTTTGGCCATAGCAACCCCAGGCAGAGCTACAGGCTGGGGTCAGAGTGGCTGAGAGCTGCCAAACAGAGAGGGACCTGGGGGTGCTGATTGACAGCTGCCTGAACATGAGCCAGCAGTGTGCCCAGGTGGCCAAGAAGGCCAAGGGCATCCTGGCCTGCATCAGGAAGAGTGTGGCCAGCAGGAGCAGGGAAGTCATTGTGCCCTGTGCTCAGCACTGCTGAGGCCACACCTTGAGTCCTGTGTCCAGTTCTGGGCTCCTCAGGTTAGGAAAGATGTCGAGCTGCTGGAAGGTGTCCAGAGAAGGGCAAGAAAGCTGGGGAGGGGTCTGGAGCACAGCCCTGTGAGGAGAGGCTGAGGGAGCTGGGGTTGCTTAGCCTGGAGAAGAGGAGGCTCAGGGGTGACCTCATTGCTCTCTCCAACTCCCTGAGGGGAAGTTGTAGCCAGATGGGGGTTGGTCTCTTCTCCCAGGCAGCCAGCACCAGAACAAGAGGACACAGCCTCAAGCTGTGCCAGGTTGAGGCTGGAGGTGAGGAGAAAGTTCTTCCCAGAAGGAGAGATTGGCCACTGGGATGTGCTGCCCAGGGAGGTGGTGGAGTCCCCATCCCTGGAGGTGTTCAAGAAGGGATTGGATGTGGCACTTGGTGCCATGGTCTAGTCATGGGTCTGTGGTGACAGGTTGACTTGATGATCCTTGAGGTCTCTTCCAGGCTTGGTGATACTGTGTCTTCTAAAGGTCCTTTGCGACCCAAACCATTCTGTGGCTCCCTGAAGCCTTTCTGGTGTGTCCTGATGTCTGTATTGATGTTGCACTCATGTAATACAAACAGGTTAGGCTGAGGGAAATCACCTGGGATAGTGTCCCAGTGCTCTTCCCAGCTTGCCATAGCACTCCCAAGAGGTCTTAGAGGTGCTGCTGCTAGCCCTGCAAGTGTCAGTTCAAGGAGAAGCTGGGTAGCCGGTGTTGGACACAGCAGCTGTCTGTAAGGAAAGAAGGCAGAAAGAAGTGGTGGAAAGTGTTGGATGAGGACTGAATGGTTAATCCCACAGCAAATGTACCCTGAACATGTCACTTTCTGTAGACCCACAGATGATAGAGCAATTCCAAGGGGCTGCTTTGCACTATCTTCATGTTTTGTACCTTAAAATCTTCTTTACTTTGCGGGTGCTGGAGGCCTGGAGCAGGCTGCACAGAGAGGTTGTGGAGTCTCCTTGTCTGAAGAGCTTCCTGGCCATTGTGACCCTGGGCAAGCTGCTGTGGGTGCCCTGCTTCAGCAGGGGGGTTGGACTGGGTGATACTCAGAGGTCCCTTCCAACCACCCCCACTCCATGATTCTGTCTGATGTCTGCATTAACATTCAGCACCTGACTGCATGAAGCAGACTGGGGAAGGCCTTTTAACAGAGAAGTTTTTGCTGAGATGGGGATGGGCAGCAGAGATTTTCCTGTGCCTGCTGAATAGGATGATGTCTTTGGGGCTGAGGTTCAGCTCAGCCTGTGCAGTCCTGCTGTGGCTCATGGGCACTGTTAGCACCTCTAACCCAGCTCCTCGCAGTGACTAACAGCACCTCTAATTAGGCAAGCTGGCATAAACAAGTCTCACACTGTGGATCATGCATTAGTCACAGGCTCGGGGAATACTTTCTCCTTCCCTGCTGGCTCATAGGCACTGTGATCACTGAATGCTGGAAAAGAAATTGCCCTTGGTTAACTGGAGCCTAGCTGTGGCTCAGAGGCTGACTGTTTGGTGGGATGGCTTGGTAACTGCAGGGCTTATGCTAACAGTATCACAGTGTCACAGTCTCACAGTATCACCAAGGTTGGAAGAGACCTCAAAGTCCAACCTGTCACCACAGACCTCATGACTAGACCATGGCACCAAGTGCCACATCCAATCCCCTCTTGAACACCTCCAGGGATGGGGACTCCACCACCTCCCCAGGCAGCACATCCCAGTGGCTAATCTCTCTTTCTGGGAAGAACTTTCTCCTCACCTCCAGCCTAAACCTCCCCTGGCACAGCTTGAGACTGTGTCCTCTTGTTCTGGTGCTGGGTGTCTGGGAGAAGAGACCAACCCCCACCTGGCTCCAACCTCCCTTCAGGGAGTTGGAGAGAGCAATGAGGTCACCCCTGAGCCTCCTCTTCTCCAGGCTAAGCAACCCCAGCTCCCTCAGCCTCTCCTCACAGGGCTGTGCTCCAGACCCCTCCCCAGCCTTGTTGCCCTTCTCTGGACACCTTCAAGTCTCTCAATGTCCTTCCTGACCTGAGGAGCCCAGAACTGGACACAGGACTCAAGGTGTGGCCTCAGCAGTGCTGAGCACAGGGTACAAGGACTTCCCTGCTCCTACTGGCCACACTCTTCCTGATGCAGGCCAGGATGCCCTTGGCCTTCTTGGCCACCTGGGCACACTGCAGGCTCATGTTCATGCAGCTGTCAATCAGCACCCCCAGGTCCCTCTCTGTTTGGCAGCTCTCAGCCATTCTGACCCCAGCCTGTAGCTCTGCCTGGGGTTGCTGTGGCCAAAGTGCAGCCCCTGGCACTTGGACTTGTTGAATGCCATCCTGTTGGCCTCTGCCCATCTGTCCAGTTGGTCGAGGTCCCTCTGCAGAGCCCTTCTGTCCTCTAACTGACCACCATCTGCTCCCAAGTTGGTGTCATCTGCAAATGTGCTGATGCCTGACTCAATCCCCTCGTCCAGATCATCAATGAAGATGGTAAAGAGCACAGGGCCCTCAGCCTCAGCTTTCTGTCTGCAAGGTTGTTAGGACCAATTATGCTCACCAGCCCTTTTGGCCTTGGTGGGAGTGACTGCTGTTAGTAGAAGGGTTGTGACTCTGCAGTTTCCCTTCTGAGCTGGCCAGCAGTTTTGCCATGTGTACATCTTTGCTCTGAAGATGGTCCCACAGCAGCTGAACCTGGATTGCTGGGTTTGCTCTGTGGGAGTTGTGGAGTAGTTGTTTGTGAGAAGAAAATCCAGATGGAAAACTCTTTTCTCTGTGATTTCTTGTGACATCCTTCTTTCACAGTCTGATGCTGTGATGGTGATGCTTTCAGAAGGCATTTCTATTTAGATGTTAATTAAATCTTCCCTAGGCTGATGGCTTCCAAACTGAAGAACTGGTTAGCTGTTGTGAAGCATTTGGAATCCTGGAACTGTGGAATTGTTAGGATTGGAAAAGCTCTTTAAGATCATAGTATAGTATCATAGTATAGTACCAGTCAGGGTTGGAAGGGACCACAAGGATCATCCAGTTCCAACCCCCCTGCCATGGGCAGGGACACCCCACACCAGATCAGCCTGGCCACAGCCTCATCCAGCCTGGGCTTAAACACCTCCAGGGACAGGGCCCCAACCACCTCCCTGGACAACCCATTCCAGGGCTTCACCACTCTCATGGGGAAGAACTTCCTCCTCCCCTCCAGCCTCAATCTCCCCACCTCCAGCTTCATTCCATTCCCCCTAGTCCTATCACTCCCTGAGATCCTGAGCAGTCCCTCCCCAGCCTTCCTGTAGGCCCCCTTCAGATCCTGGAAGGCCACAATCATGGATCATGGAGTCCAACCATTCTCATACTCTGCAAAGTCTGGTGCTGAACCATGGCCCTCAGCACCGTATCTCTTGCCTTTGAAACATCTCCAGGGATGGACCATAGAATGGTCCAGGCCGGAAGGCACCTCCAAAACTCATCCACTCTGACATCCCTGCAGCCAGCAGGGACATCCTCCACTAGATCAGGCTGCCTAGAGCCCTGTTGAGCCTCACCTTGAATATCTCCAGGGATGGAGCCTCAACCACCTCCCTGGACAACCTGTTCCAGTGTTGGAAACCCTTTCAATTGAAGAAATTTCTCCTCACATCCAGCATAAACCTCTCCTTAGGCAACTTAAGGCCTTCTCCTCCTGTCCTCTCACTTTTTGCTAGGATGAAAAGGCTTACAACCACTTGGCTCCAACTTCCTTTCAGGTTATTGTAATCATTTGGCTACTGCAGATCCTCACAGAGCAAAATAAATCCTGCACAAAAGTGAAGTGCCAGAAATCCATCTGCTCCCCTTCCTGCCTGACTCTGTTTCAGTCTATTTCTCCCCAGCATTACTCTGTGCTGTGCAGAAAACATTGTACAGTAAATCTACAATCAAGATGCAGGTATCTTATATATTATATTTTTTTCCAACAGATCTTCTATTTCCCTTGCTCTAATTGTATTAAACTTTGCTCATCTTGGGCTGCAGCAAGAGAAGTGTGGCCAGCAGGGCCAGGGAGGGGATTCTGCCCCTCTGCTCCACTCTGCTGAGACCACAGCTGCAGCTCTGGGGCCACTTCTGGAGCCTCTGTGCCAGGAAGGCTCTGGAGGGGCTGGAAGGTGTCCAGAGAAGGGCCAGGAGGAGGAGCAGAGGGCTGGAGCTGCTCTGCTCTGGAGACAGCCTGAGAGAGTTGGGGTTGTGCAGGCTGGAGAGGAGAAGGCTCCCAGGAGACCTTCTGCTGGCCTTCCAGGATCTGCAGGGGGCTCCAAGAAAGCTGGGGAGGGACTTGTGAGGGTGTCAGGGAGGGATAGGACTGGGGGGGATGGAGAAAAGCTAGAAGTAGGGAGATTGATATTGGCTGTGAGGAAGAAGTTGTTGGCCATGAGGGTGGTGAGAGCCTAGCACAGGTTGCCCAGGGAGGTGGAGGATGTCAAGAGGTTTTCATGGCTCTGCTAAGTTGCACCCTGGGATAGGACAAGGAGCAATGGATGCAAGCTGCAGCACAGGAGGTTCCACCTCAGCATGAGAAGGAACTTCTTCCCTGTGAGGGTCCCAGAGGCCTGGAGCAAGCTGCCCAGAGAGGTTGTGGAGTCTCCTTCTCTGGAGCCTTCCCAGCCCTGTCTGGATGTGTTCCTGTGTGACCTGTGCTGGATTCTCTGCTCCTGCTCTGGCAGGGGGCTTGGGCTGGCAGATCTCCAGAGGTCCCTTCCAACCCCTCACGCCCTGAGCTGTGATCCTGTGCTCAGAGTTGAAGCTGCTTTTGGAAATAAATGAATTGGCAGAACTTTGAGGTAGAACAAACCCAAGTGTGAGGAGAACCTGTTCTGGAGCATGTCTCTACATCATCTTGCAAATCCATGAGCTGTTAGATGCTTGTCTCAATGCTCTGGTGCAGAGGTGACCAAGTCATGGATGATGAAGTTGCTCAGTGTGGTGGGTTGAAATTACTGCTCTCAGCTAATCTGGAGAACTTCTCCCCAAAATAAAATTGTCAGAGTAGCTAAGAATGTTTTGGAAGCAAATGAAGCTCTGTTGACTAGCAAACTACAGCCTAGAAATAGGAAATGCAACAGATGTGTACAAAATACACAACAGATGTACAGTAGATAGATATTTACAGTTTATAAACAACACAGATACTCCTCACACACCCTGGATGGATCCAGGGGCCATTTATGTCCTCCCCCACTCCCTCCCTCCTTCCTGTTACCCCACACAGTAGCCAAAACAGAGATCCCCCTGGCAAGGCCATGGAAGGGAAAGAGGAAAGTAGCAAGCAGAAGTGACAGGAGAAGGAAAGAGAAGGATCAGTTTGTGCCTCTGCTCTCTATCCCATTAGCAACCCAATGAATTCCATAGACCAGAGAGTGGTGGTGAATGGTGCCACAGCCAGCTGGCAGCCAGGCACCAGTGGTGTGCCCCAGGGAGCAGTGCTGGGCCCTGTGCTCTTTAACATCTTCATTGATGATCTGGAGGAGGGGATTGAGTCAGGCATCAGCACATTTGCAGATGACACCAAGCTGGGAGCAGATGTTGGTCAGTTAGAGGGTTGGAGAGGCTCTGAAGAGGGACCTCAACCAACTGGACAGATGGGCAGAGGCCAACAGGATGGCATTCAACAAGTCCAAGTGCCAGGGGCTGCACTTTGGCCACAGCAACCCCAGGCAGAGCTACAGGTTGGGGTCAGAGTGGCTGAGAGCTGCCAAACAGAGAGGGACCTGGGGGTGCTGATTGACAGCTGCATGCCCAGGGAGCCAAGAAGGCCAATGGCATCCTGGCCTGCATCAGGAAGCGTGTGGCCAGCAGGAGCAGGGAAGTCCTTGTGCCCTGTGCTCATCACTGCTGAGGCCACACCTTGAGTCCTGTGTCCAGTTCTGGGCTCCTCAGGTTAGGAAGGAGGTTGACTTGCTGGAAGGTGTCCAGAGAAGGGCAACAAGGCTGGGGAGGGGTCTGGAGCACAGCCCTGTGAGGAGAGGCTGAGGGAGCTGGGGTTGCTTAGCCTGGAGAAGAGGAGGCTCAGGGGAGACCTTCTTGCTCTCTCCAGCTCCCTGAAGGAAGTCTGTAGCCAGGTGGGGGTTGGTCTCTTCTCCCAGGCACCCAGCAGCAGAACAAGAGGACACAGTCTCAAGCTGTGCCAGGGGGAGATTTTGGCTGGAGGTGAGGAGAAAGTTCTTCCCATAAAGAAAGATTGGCCACTAGGATGGGCTGCCTGGGGAGGTGGTGGAGTCACCATCCCTAGAGGTGTTTAAGAGGAGCCTGGATGAGACCCTTGGTGCCATGTTTTAGTTTAGGTGGTGTTGGGTGATAGGTTGGGCTTGATGATCTCTGAGGTATTTTCCAACCAGGTTAATCCTATTCTATTCTATTCTATTCTATTCTATTCTATTCTATTCTATTCTATTCTATTCTATTCTATTCTATTCCATTCCATTCCATTCCATTCCATTCCATTCCATTCCATTCCATTCTGTCGTGTTCTATTCTGTTCTGTTCTGTTCTGTTCCTTTTGTATCCAGCGGTCATTTATTTCCCTGTCAGCCTTTGCAGTCAGGATCTAGGCTCAAGCTCCCCCTGCAAACTGTAACCATCACTCCAAGCACCCAGGAAGTGTGTTGAGAGAAGGGACAGTGAAGGAGCTTGATCTTCCTTGTGATTTGAACTGCCTGCTGGTAGCCCTTTGCCAGAAGCAAGCTGCTGCTGGCTGCCTGCTCAAGGCAGGAGGCTTGAAGGCTTGGGTTTTTGGTTGGGTTTTTTTTTGTGTTACTATATATTTTTAGCTCTTTTCCACCCTTGTGGTTTTTATATGCTAATATGTTTGTTTCCTTCCAGCCTTTAGCATATTCATTTCACAAAGTCTAAAATCTGACACCTGCTCCAGCAGCTTTTTATTATCCCTTTCACCCATGGAAACCCAGAAATTATTAAGGTGGAGTAATTGCTATCTGGTTATATAATAACTGCTTTAATCCAGCCATCATGATATGATTTAAAATGAACCCCCTTTGTGCCATTGATTTCAGAATAATTGCTGCTATATTGTACTTCTGCAAGAGTTCTTCTCAGCTAACCACTTGAAAATAATATGCTGTACTTAAGGGGAAATAAATAAATAATCAATCTGATTATCCCCCAAAGCTCAATGTTCTTCCTCCATCTGTGCCTCAATTGTCTGGAGCCACATAATCAGAGGGCTTGCTGGTGACCTGAGAGATGCTGAATGATCCTCCTTTCTGTATCCACCCTAGCAGATATCAAGAGGTGTATTTGCAGCCCAGAGAGCCAAGCAGAGCCTGGGCTGCAGCAGGAGAAGTGTGGCCAGCAGGGCCAGGGAGGGGATTCTGCCCCTCTGCTCCACTCTGCTCAGACCACAGCTGCAGCTCTGGGGCCAGTTCTGGAGCCTCTGTGCCAGGAAGGCTCTGGAGGGGCTGGAAGGTGTCCAGAGAAGGGCCAGGAAGAGGAGCAGAGGGCTGGAGCTGCTCTGCTCTGGAGACAGCCTGAGAGAGTTGGGCTTGTGCAGGCTGGAGAGGAGAAGGCTCCCAGAAGACCTTCTGGTGGCCTTCCAGGATCTGCAGGGGGCTGCAAGCAAGCTGGGGAGGGACTTTTGAGGGTGTCAGGGAGGGACAGGACTGGGGGTGATGGAGCAAAGCTAGAAATGGGGAGATTGAGATTGGCTGTGAGGAAGAAGTTGTTGGCCATGAGGGTGGTGAGAGCCTGGCCCAGGTTGCCCAGGGAGGTGGTGGAAGCCTCCTGGCTGGAGGTGTTTGCAGCCAGGCTGGCTGTGGCTGTGAGCAACCTGCTGTAGTGTGAGGTGTCCCTGCCCATGGCAGAGGGGTTGGAACTGGCTGAGCCTTGAGGTCCCTTCCAACCCTGCCAGTTCTGTGATTCCATGACTCACAAACTAGGCTCAGCCCTTCACCTGGGCCTACCAGGCTGAAGCCTTCCAGAGCCTTCAGCAACCTCCACCCCACTCAGTCTCTGCACAGTTCTCAAGTTTGCTGCCCCAACTTCTTGAGCTCATGGAAAAGATGCAATAACCTTGTCTGTGCATAACCAAAGCTCTCTCCCTGGAGGAATTCCCTTCTCCTGGAAAAGACAAAAACCCAGGGAGACCTTAGAGCAGGATTTGAGTGGGCTACAGAAGAGCCAGAGAGAGACTCCTGAGAAAGGCATGGAGTGACAGGACATGGAGTGACAGGACATGGAGTGATGGCTTCAAACTGGAAGAAGTTTGAAGAAGTTTGTGTCCCTGGCTGTGCTGGCCACACTCCTCTGGATGCAGCTCAGGAGCCCCTTGGCCTTCTTGGCCCCCAGGGCACATTGCTGTCCCATGCAGAGCTTGCTGCCCACCAGCACTCCCAGCTCCTTCTCCTTTGGGCTGCTCTCCAGCAGATCCCCTCCCAGCCTGTCCTGCCACTTGGCAAGAGAGCAGCTTGGGACCGGGACTGGCACTGGGACCAGCACTGGGACTGGCACTGGGACTGGAACTGACACTAGGACTGACATTGGGACTGGCACTGGCACTGGGACTGGCACTGCTTCTGGGACTGGCACTGAGACTGGCATGCTTGAGCTGAGAGGTGCTGCCCTTTGATTTGTTTTGGGGCTTTTCAGGGTGGGAGGACCTCGGCAGACAGCAAGGAAGGGCAGGGTCATCTTCTCACCTGCCTGCTTGGAAGGTGACCTCAGCCTTGGGAAACTTAAGTGCAGGGAGACCTAAGCTCCTGACTGAGCCTTGGCCAGAGAGCTGCTGCCTGACCAGAGCTCAACCAGCAGTGCCAGCTGGGGCAGGACACAGAGTCCAGAAGCCTCTGCCTGGATAAAACAGAGTGAGTAGTCTCTGAGGTCTTTTCCAGCCTGGTTGACTCTGTGATTCTGCTGCAGTTAATTCTTCCTTCCCAGCAGCAGGCCTCTGCATGAATTTAAGTTCCTTCTGGGAAGAGCTTTCAAAGGTTTTGGAACTGTGGTGTGGAGGCATGTGTTCCTTCTGCTCCATCTCGGTTTAGATGAGTGCTTTCCCTCACTCCTTCAAGGTCTGCTGGCTAATTCTGAAAGGTCATGTTGAGATTCCAGTGCCTTGACTGAAATGAAGTGTGTCTTAAAGGGCTGTTCAAACAGCTGTGGAAATGAAAAGCAAATTACTACTGGAAGTGCACAGCAAATGCTAACTGAGGCAAAAGTTACCATGCTGTAGTTTTCTTTTTCCCTCCTGGGAACAGACTTTTGGGGATCATCTAGTCCAAGAGCAATACTAATCTCGTCACATCATCTCTTTGATTGATTGATCCTTTAGAACTGATTGCTGCAGCGCTGAGGTGGAGTTTTAGGGGCAGTTCTGGGCCACTCAGTTTAGGAAAGATGTTGAGCTGCTGGAAGGTGTCCAGAGAAGGGCAAGAAAGCTGGGGAGGGGTCTGGAGCACAGCCCTGTGAGGAGAGGCTGAGGGAGCTGGGGTTGCTTAGCCTGGAGAAGAGGAGGCTCAGGGGAGACCTTCTTGCTCTCTGCAACTCCCTGAAGGGAGGTTGTAGCCAGGTGGGGGTTGGTCTCTTCTCCCAGGCTGCCAGCAGCAGAACAAGAGGACACAGTCTCAAGCTGTGCCAGGGGAGGTTTAGGCTGATGTTAGGAAGAAATTCTTCCCAGACAGAGAGATTGGCCACTAGGATGTGCTGCCCAGGGAGGTGGTGGAGTCCCCATCTTATATATAGAATAGAATAGAATAGAATAGAATAGAATAGAATAGAATAGAATAGAATAGAATAGAATAAAATAGACCAGGTCATCAAATCCAACCTATCATCCAACACCACCTAATCAACTAACCCATAGCACCTAGCACCCCATCCAGTCCCCTCCTAAACACCTCCAGTGATGGTGACTCCACCACCTCCCTGGGCAGCCCATTCCAAAGGGCAATCACTCTCTCTCTGTAGAATTTCATCACTGGAAGTGCTTAAGAAGAGCCTGGATGAGGCCCTTGGTGCCATGGTTTAGTTGATCAGACAGTGCTGGGTGAGAGGTTGGACTTGATGGTCTCAAAGGTCTTTTCTAACCTGGTCTATTCTTTTCTATTCTATTCTATTCTATTCTATTCTATTCTATTCTATTCTATTCTATTCTATTCTATTCTATTCTATTCTATTCTATTCTATTCTATTCTATTCTATTCTATTCTATTCTATTCCATTCCATTCCATCCCATCCCATCCCATCCTATTCCATTCCATTCCATTCCATTCCATTCCATTCCATTCCATTCCATTCCATTCCATTCCATTCCATTCCATTCCATCCTATTCTATTCTACTTCCCTCATTGATACTGTGCTGTGTCCATCTGTGCAGGAGTTGACCTTGCCAATGGGTCCAGCTGAGCCCACTGGCCATGGAAACTTTCGAGTGGTTATTGCTGCTCCATGTGTTAGTGACTGCTGTCTGGAATAAGGGCAGTGTCTTGGAGGGGAGTCAAAGAGCCATTAGACACTTGTCCTGCTTATCTGGACTATGGGGCTCAGCTCACTGCCAAAGGAAGACATTCAGAGCTTAAAGATTTTATGTGGATGTTGCCTTCCTGCAGGCCTGTCTGACTCCTTCAGGTTCAATGGGCTCCATGAAACTCCTTCTGCTTTCTCTGCTTCGAGCAGAGTTCCCTGGTTCACTGCCAGGCTTCCTTTGCAGTGTGTACAGTGCTGAGTTTTATCCTTTTAAATATGCATTGCCCTTTGGGGTTTGTGTGTTCTGCACCTCCTGGTTTGGGCACTTTCAGAGCCCTGAGGAAGCTTAAGGAATGGCTTGTTTGGGATCATCTTGCTCTTGTTTCTTTCCTGAAGGCCTTCTATTAAATTAAACTAACCAAGTATTTGTAGCAGACCTCTTGCTCCAGGTCAGCCTCCAATCCTCAGAAACAGTGATAATGGTGCTGTGAGGCCACATCCTCAAGAGTCTCTTTTCCAACCAGAGGTATTCTGTGACCTCGGGGTCTGCAGTCTCACATTCTCACTCTTCAGCTGCAGTTTCTGTTGCACAGAGGGCTTGGTTGTCTTCACCCCTTTAAATGTGTTCTCCCAGAAGCACTATCACACAGAATCACAGAATTACTGAGGCTGGAAAAGACTTCTGAGACCATCAAGTCCAGCCCATGACCTAACACCACCCTGCCACCAAGTGCCACATCCAAGCTTTCCTTAAAGACCTCCAGTGATGGCAACTCCACCAGCTTCCTGGGCAGCACAGCCCAGTGTCTGATTCCCCTTTCTGTGAGGAATTGCTTCCTAATATCTAACCTAACCCCCCCCGGCAGAGCTTCAGGCCATGCCCTCTCATCCTGTCACAGCTTCAGGCCATGCCCTCTCATCCTGTCACAGGGTGCCTGGGAGCAGAGCCTGACCCCACCTGACTGCAACTTCTTTTAGAATAGAATAGAATAGAATAGAATAGAATAGAATAGAATAGAATAGAATAGAATAGAATAGAATTAACCAGGTTGGAAAAGACCTTCAATATCATTGCATCCAACCTATCACCCAACACCACCTAATCAACTAACCCATGGCACCAAGCACCCTATCAAGTCTCCTCCTGAACACCTCCAGGGATGGTGACTCCACCACCTCCCTGGGCAGCCCATTCCAAAGGGCAATTACTCTCTCTGTACAGAACTCCTTCCTAACCTCCAGCCTAAACCTTCCCTGGTGCAGCCTGAGACTGTGTCCTCTTGTTCTGGTGCTGGGTGCCTGGGAGAAGGCAGCTGTAGAGAGTGACAAGGTCCCCTCTAAGTCTCCTCTTCTCCAGGCTGAACACCCCCAGCTCCCTCAGCCTCTCCTCATCAGACTTTCCCCCCAGCCCCCTCCCCAGTCTGGTTGCTCTCCTCTGGACCTGCTCCAGCACCTCAAGATCCTTCCTGCAGCGAGGGCCCAGAGCTGCACACAGTGCTCCAGGTGAGGCCTCACCAGTGCCAGCCCAGGGGCAGGATTCCATCCCTAGCCCTGCTGGCCACACTATTGCTGCTGCTGCTGGTGGTGAACTTACCACTGGCCAGGAGCAGAGCCATCTGGAAGCTGGCAGACATCGATTCCATCAGACATGATGCAAGCTTCCAGCAGCTTCCTACTGAAGCCATCACTCTTTGCTACCAAACCCTTGCTGCGCCATGCCAGCACAAGGGTCACAGTCTGTTCTGCAGCCCATCCAGATCAAACCCCAACTATTCAATTCTAAACTTCTCTTTAGTTTCTGTGGAATTCAAAGCTGCTGACACTGGCCTGAGCAGCTCAATGCTCAGGGTTGGTTTTTTGTCTCCTTCCCTGCATCAGGCTCTGGGGACAGGAGTAAGAACAGTGCCAACAATTAGCACAGCTAGCAGCACCTCGCTGCTGAGACCTTGAGACCCTGTGGAGGATATCAATAACTGCTGTTGGTGGCTTTGGGCTTGGCAATCAATTTTATTTCATTGGCCTGCTAAACCAGAGCCCTGTCAGATACTCATTTCTTTCTTCCTCCTCAGTGATCCATAATGGAAGCAGAAAAAAAAAAGGCTGGTGTCAGTGAATCCCCTGAAAACCCAGAGCCTCTGTAAGAACTCTTGGGTTTCTTGAGCTGATTTCAGAGTGGTTGGGTCAGGGGGAATTAAATATCACTCTAGGTGAATATTTTGCATAGGCAAAAACCTAAAGCAGGAACCTGCCCTCACTCAGTTGGTGCTCAACCAGTCACCCCAGCACACAAAGATTTCCACACAGAGTCACTCTGCATGGAAGAGACCTTCCAGACCACGAAGCCCAGCCACTATCTAACTCTACCAGGGCCCTGTTACCCCATACCCTTAAGCACCATATCCAGACAGCTTATAAATACATCCAGGGATGGTGATTCCACCACTACCCCAGGCTTCCTGTTCCACTCTTTGACAACTCTTTTGGTATAGAAGTGTTTCCTCAACCTCCCCTGGCCTAAGTTGAGGCCATTTCCTCTTGGCCTATCAGTCCTGACTTGTGAGAAAAAAACAACACCCAGCTCTAGAGACAGACACCCAGCTCTGGAAACCAACACCCACCTCTAGAGACCAACACCTAACCCTACAGACCAACACACAGCTCTAGAGACCAGTGCCCACCTCTAGAGAGCAACACCCGACTCTAGAGGCCAACACATACCTCTAGAGACCAACACCCAACTCTAGAGAGCAACACACGCCTCTAGAGACCAACAGTCCATCCTAGAGACCAACATCCAACTCTAGAGAGCAGCACCCAACCCTGGGGGCCAACACCCATCTCTAGAAAACAACATCCAGCTCTAGAGACCAACACCCAACCCTAGAGACCAACACCCACCTCTAGAGACCAACACCCAACCTTAGAGACCAACACCCACCTCTAGAGACCAACACCCAACCCTAGAGACCAACACCCACCTCTAGAGACCAACACCCAACCTTAGAGACCAACACCCACCTCTAGAGACCAACACCCAACCCTAGAGACCAACACCCACCTCTAGAGACCAACACCCAAACTTAGAGACCAACACCCAACCTTAGAGACCAACACCCAACCTTAGAGACCAACACCCACCTCTAGAGACCAACACCCAACCTTAGAGACCAACACCCACCTCTAGAGACCAACACCCAACCCTAGAGACCAACACCCACCTCTAGAGACCAACACCCAAACTTAGAGACCAACACCCAACCTTAGAGACCAACACCCACCTCTAGAGACCAACACCCAACCTTAGAGACCAACAACCACCTCTAGAGACCAACACCCAACCTTAGAGACCAACAACCACCTCTAGAGACCAACACCTAACCCTAGAGACCAACACTCACCTCTAGAGACCAGCACCCACCTCTAGAGACCAACACCCAGACCTAGAGACCAACACTCACCACTCTACAACCTTGTAGAGAGCAATAAGATCTCCCCTCAGCCTATTTTATTCAGACTAGCCTCCAGCTAGCCTCCAGACTGGGTATAGGATGAGGGAGTTGGGATTGTTCAGCTTGAATCTCTGGGAGGACCTCAGAGCTGCCTGCCAGCACCTGAAGGCATCCTGCAGGAAGGCTGCAGAGAGACTTTTGCTGAGGGGGTCTGGAGCCAGGCCAAGGGGGAATGGCTTGAAGCTGAGGCAGAGCAGGGTGAGAGTGGAGCTGAGGCAGAAGTTGTTGCTTGTGAGGGTGGTGAGAGTGTGGCCCAGGCTGGCCAGGGAGGCTGTGGCTGCCTCCTTGCTGGGGATGTTTGAGGCCAGGCTGGCTGAGGCCTTGAGCAGCTGAGTGTAGCTGAGAGGTGTCCCTGGGCATGGTGGGGAGCTTGGAGCAGATGAGCTCTGAGCTCACTTCCATCCTGAGCCATTCTAGGATGTGGGGTACATAAGAAGCTTCATCTGCACAAGATGTACAGACCAGAGACTAAAATAGTTCTGGAAGTGAATGTTTTTCTTCCTTCCATCTTAGGTCTGCAGATTTTGTCCCTGTCCTCATGGATGTGACTCTTAATGACTAAGTTTTTCTTGTCTTTCTATTTCTAATGGATTCATAGTGTCACAGTACATTAGAGGTTGGAAGGGACCTGCAGAGATCACAGAATCCAACCCCCTGCCACCCAGGCTTGTCTTGCACAGGAATGCATCCAGGTGGGTTTAGAGAAGGAGACTCCACAACCTCTCTGGGCAGCCTGCTCCAGGGCTCTGTTAACTTCACTGTAAAGAAGTTTCTCCTCATGTTGAGCTGAAACCTTCTCTGTTTGAGTTTGTATCCTTTGGTCCTTGGCTTATCATTATGCAGCACCCAAAAGAGCTTGGCCCCCTCCACCTGACCCCCAGCCCTCAGCTATTGATAGACATTGATCAGATCCCTCTCAGCCTTCTCCTTTCCACAGTAAACAGCCCCAGGGCTCTCAGTCTCTCTTCACAGGGCAGATGCTCAAGTCCCCTAAGCATCCTCCTGGCTCTCTCTTGGACTCTCCCCAGCAGGTCTCTGTTTCTCTTGAACTGGGGAGCCCAGAACTGGCCACAGGACTGTAGCTGTGGTCTGGGCAAGGCAGAGTAGGGGCAGGGGGAGGGATTAAATTCCATCTTTCTCATGGCTCAAAGGGCAAATCATGGAAAATGCAGCTCAGTGGGGTAGAAATCTAATCTTAGCAGGTTTGAGACTCAGTGTAACAATCTCTCATTTGGCTTAGCAGGGATTAGGCAAGAAAACACTCCATTTAGCCAAAGAACTTCTAATCCCAGTAAGCTCAGCAAAATTGCTTGTGCATCTTTCCCACCCCAACACACATCAAGTATCTTAAACTGAGGAAAACCCCTGCCCTAACTACTTCAAATAACCCTCTGCAAGCCCCCATCATGTGAGCTGCTTTTGGCTGGAGTCCCAAAGGATAACCCACTCTTGTACCCCTAAGGCTTTGTGAATCAGTTTGTCTCACAGCAGCTGCTATGGGTGGGTGGTGAATTGCAGCTGGTTCTGATGCCTTGGTGACTGCACACTTCTGAGGTCTTGATTGTGTGGCTGCAAATAACTTTGCCTGCCCTTTCTTGACACCTTGGGTTTGAAGAGCTGCTGTCTCTGAGCAGCCCATGGTCATGCTGGGATCTGTTTTGTCTATGGCTGTGGAAGGCTTCCCTCTGGATGCATCTCTGTGGGTGAGGGGGGTTGAAGTTTCCCATTCACCTTAACTAGGCATGACTACTTCAGCTGGAAGCAAAGGGAAGCTGTGTTTACAGGGAAAAACTACACTCCACATTGGAATGCAATGAATGTGTACAGAACAGACAGGAGCTACAATATTTAGAATAGAGTAGAATAGAATCAGTAAGGTTGGAAAAGACCTCAGAGATCATCAAGTCCAACCTATCACCCAATACCATCTAATCAATTAAACCAGGGCCTCATCCAGTCTCTTCCTAAACACCTCCAGGGTTGGTGACTCCACCACCTCCTTGGGCAGCACATTCCAATGACCAATGACTCTCTCTGTGAAGAACTTTCTCCTCACCTCCAGCCTCAACCTCCCCTGGCACAGCTTGAGACTGTGTTCTCTTGCTCTGGTGCTGGCTGCCTGGGAGAAGAGACCAACCCCCACCTGGCTACAACCTCCCTTCAGGGAGTTGGAGAGAGCAAGAAGGTCTCCCCTGAGCCTCCTCTTCTCCAGGCTAAGCAACCCCAGCTCCCTCAAGGGTCAGAGTGCCTGGAGAGCAGCCAGGAAAAAAGGGACCTGGGGGGAGTGGTTGATGGTAAGCTGAACATGAGCCAGCAGTGTGCCCAGGTGGCCAAGAAGGCCAAGGGCATCCTGGCCTGCATCAGGAAGAGTGTGGCCAGCAGGAGCAGGGAAGTCATTGTGCCCTGTGTTCAGCACTGCTGAGGCCACGCCTGGAGTCCTGTGTCCAGTTCTGGGCTCCTCAGGTTAGGAAGGAGGTTGACTTGCTGGAAGGTGTCCAGAGAAGGGCAGCAAAGCTGGGGAGGGGTCTGGAGCACAGCCCTGTGAGGAGAGGCTGAGGGAGCTGGGGTTGCTTAGCCTGGAGAAGAGGAGGCTCAGGGGAGACCTTCTTGCTCTCTCCAACTCCCTGAAGGGAGGTTGTAGCCAGGTGGGGATTGGTCTCTTCTGCCAGGCAAGCAGCAGCAGAACAAGAGGACACAGTCTGAAGCTGTGCCAGGGGAGGTTTAGGCTGGAGGTTAGGAAGAAATTCTTCCCCGAAAGAGAGATTGGCCCTTGGGATGTGCTGCCCAGGGAGGTGGTGGAGTCCCCATCCCTGGAGGTGTTCAAGAGGGGATGGGATGTGGCACTTGGAGTCATGGTTTAGTTGTCAGGAGGTGTTGGGTGACAGATTGGCCTTGATGATCTCTGAAGTCTTTTCCAACATTATTGATTCCATGATTCCTCACAGGGCTGTGCTCCAGACCCCTCCCCAGATTTATTGCCCTTGCCTGGACACTTTCCAGCATCTCAACATCTTTCCTAACCTGTACACAGAGATCCCTCTGACATCCCTCTGGTTCCCCAGAGAGCAGGGAAGGAATGTTAGAGAGGCCGTGATGGTATTCTTATCTTTTCTGAAGGCCATCCAGAAATGGTTAATATCTCCCCAGCAGAACAGTGAAGACCACAGGAGAAAGCAAAGGAATGAGATGAAAGTGATAGATGTGAAAGATGTTGTGGAGCAATGGCTTCTGTACCCCAGACATTGCCCAATGAAGGTGTTTAGAATAATCCTTTGTTTCCCTTTTTACACCCAATAGTGGTTTATTTGTGTTTTCCTACTTTTCTGCTCGAAATCTGCAGCTACATTTTAAAGGCATAGCCTAAAACTGCCCCAGTGGGGAAAGTGCTCATTTTCCTGGCAAGTGAAGGACTGAACATCTGCCAGGCTTCACTGCCCAGGCAGCAAACACCGTCAGGAAAGCACTTTCCCTGCTGGGGAGGTGTCAGTGCTGTCACAACTTCTATTAACACTGAACAGGACAGAGATTCATTCCTAGGCACAGGATGGACACTGAAGGCCAAGGGCATCCTGGCCTGCATCAGGAAGAGTGTGGCCAGCAGGAGCAGGGAAGTCATCCTGCCCTGTGCTCAGCACTGCTGAGGCCACACCTTGAGTCCTATATCCAGTGCTGGGCTCCTCAGGTTAGGAAAGATGTTGAGATGCTGGAAGGTGTCCAGAGAAGGGCAACAAGGCTGGGGAGGGGTCTGGAGCACAGCCCTGTGAGGAGAGGCTGAGGGAGCTGGGGTTGCTTAGCCTGGAGAAGAGGAGGCTCAGGGGAGACCTTCTTGCTCTCTGCAACTCCCTGAAGGGAGGTTGTAGCCAGGTGGGGATTGGTCTCTTCTCCCAGGCAGCCAGCAGCAGAACAAGAGGACACAGTCTCAGGCTGTGCCTCGGGAGGTTTAGGCTGGAGGTGAGGAGAAAGTTCTTCCCAGAGAGAGTTGTTAGCCATTGGAATGTGCTGCCCAGGGAGGTGGTGGAGTCCCCATCCCTGGAGGTGTTCAAGAGAGGATTGGATGTGGCACTTGGTGCCATGGTGTAGTAGTCATGAGGTATTGGATGATAGGTTGGACTTGATGATCTTAGAGGCCTCTTCCAACCTTATTGATTGTATGATTATATGACACTTGGCTAAACTGGGTGGTCTCATTTTGTCAATCAACTAAGCCTTAATTTAATAGCAGCATTTGGGTTTGTTTTGTTTAGTATTGTTTTGGTGTGATTTGGTATTTAGCAGGTTTTTAACCAAGTGATCCTAGGCCTGATGCACAGATGAATGAAATGCAGCATTTTGCAATCCATCCTCATTTCAAAATCAACAGAAAACTGCACCAAAAAGCCCCAGCTCTTATCACATCCACCCCAAATCTGAGGGCCAACACCCCAACACTCAGAGTATCTTGGTTATATACCATTCCTAGAGCTCACTCAGGAAAGGAAGGAGCTGATGGAGAGGGTCCAGAGGAGGGCCATGAAAATGCTCAGGGGGTTGGAGCAGCTCTGCTGTGAGCACAGGCTGAGGGAGCTGGGGGTGTTCAGCCTGGAGAAGAGAAGGCTCCAGGCAGACCTAATAGCAGCCTGCCAGGACCTGAAGGGGGCTACAAGAAGACTGTAGAGAGACTGTTTGCAAAGGCCTGCAGGGACAGGAGCAGGGGCAATGGCTTCAAACCAGAGCAGAGCAGATTGAGATTGGATGTGAGGAACAAGTTCTGCACCAGGAGGCTGCTGGAACACTGCAACAGGTTGCCCAGGGAGGTGGTTGAGGCTCCATCTGTGGAGATATTCCAGGTGAGGCTGGACAGGGCTGTGGGCAGCCTGATCTAGTTGGGGATGTCCCTGCTGAGTGCAGGGGGTTGGACTGGATGAGCTTTGGAGCTCCCTTCCAGCCTGGACCATTCTGTGATGCTATGATTCTGTGTGGTTTTGTGATGAGGCTGTTGAACATCTGCTGCGTTTGGGTAATCAAGGAGGACAAAGCTGTTGGGGCAAGTGTATGTGTGGGGAGGGAGCCCTGCTCAGAGGCCACACCCCAGCTACCTTCCAAACTTCAGTGCAATCAGGTTTCATTAAGATGTGATATTATGTGTGGAGGAAGGTTATAAAAGCAGAGGAAATCATAGGAGGCCCTTACATAGCTCCTTTAATGTGCAATGTAACTATTTTTGCCTATCCTGGTGGAAGAAGAGCACCCTTTAAGATAGAGATTTCATTTAGGGTGGGTAATTCTGATTCTTTTCAGAGCCTTTAACAGCACATTTCTTGCAAACAGCCTGGGAAATGGCATCCCTTAAAGGCAGCAGTTGCCTCTGCTGCTTGCACACTGGAGGCGAGGTGTGGGACATCCCTCTGGAGAGAATGGGTGAGACACATCCAGGGTGTGTGGTCTGGTGCCAGCTACTTAAAGATGAGCAGATTCCCTGTGGAACTCTCAGGACTCCCCTGTCAAAGCCTTGTAATTGCTTTTTAAAGTGTGGAGGGGTCTGGAGCACAGCCCTGTGAGGAGAGGCTGAGGGAGCTGGGGTTGCTTAGCCTGGAGAAGAGGAGGCTCAGGGGAGACCTTCTTGCTCTCTGCAACTCCCTGAAGGGAGGTTGTAGCCAGGTGGGGGTTGGTCTCTTCTCCCAGGCAGCCAGCACCAGAACAAGAGGACACAGTCTCAAGCTGTGCCAGGGGAGGTTCAGGCTGGAGGTGAGGAGAAAGTTCTTCACCAAGAGAGTTGTTAGCCATTGGAATGTGCTGCCCAGGGAGGTGGTGGAGTCGCCATCCCTGGAGGTGTTCAAGAGGGGATTGGATGTGGCACTTGGTGCCATGGTCTAGTCATGAGGTCTGTGGTGACAGGTTGGACTGGATGATCCTCGAGGTCTCTTCCAACCTTGGTGATACTGTGAGACTGTGCTACTGTGATACTTCTCTCCAGCCTAAATCTCCCTCTTTCAATTCAAACCATCACCCCTTGTCCTGGCACTACAGGCCCTGCTCAGGAGTCTGTGCCCAGCTTTCTGCTCAGCCCCTTTAAGTCCTGAAAGGCCACCAGGAGGTCTCCCTGGGTCCTTCTCTTCTCCAGGCTGAACACGCCCAAATCTCTCAGCCTGGCCTCACCGCAGAGGGGCCCTAGCCCTTGGATCACTGCTGTGGCCTCCTCTTCAGACAGCAATAAACAATCCCAAATGAGAAAGATGCAGAGAGCTGGTCCAGACTGGCTGAATACTTGCTAAGCTGGCACTGCATTTTTGGTCTCTCTTCTCTGACTTTATCATTTTTCTCCACTCCTGCTAAGGAAAACTCCAACCCCACCTCCCGCTGCCCATGGCAGCAGGAGACCTATCTCAGCACTGAGTGCTCTGCAAGGCCCCCACCTTGACCTGTGTGGCTCCAACACACTGTTTGATGTCTGTATAAATGATCCCCTTTGTTCAGGAGCAGAATAACAACGTGCTAGGTGTCAGTGAGTGCAGCTGGGCTGAGGGAGCTCTGGGAGCATGAGTCAGTTGCCTGGCAGCAGCTGCTTGGGCAGCCTGGCTGCCTGGGGGGAATATTGGGAGCGCATCGTCTTGTCCTCGTTATTGAGCCCCTGTAGCTGCTTCTTTGCTGTGGTCGTTGTGGGGCATTTTTATTTGTCCCTCATGTCTTTTGAAGTGAAGAGCTTGGCAAGGAAAATCACAGCTGTGAGGTGGAGGAAAGGGAAAATATTCTCCTTCTGTCGAACAAGGCGGCTGGTGCAAAGGCTTCGCTTCCCAAAAGCAGGAGTGCAGATTTCTCATCTGGAAGAAATGTTGTTCCTCAAACCCATTTCAATGCTGCAGAGGACCATGCCACTGAGTCTCCAGCCCACAGGAACAAAGGGAATCCCATTATGATGGGGCATGGAAGGGGCTTTTGCGGATCACCCAGTCCAAGCCCCTGCTCCAGCAGGGCACCCACAGCAGCTTGCCCAGCAGCACAGTGCCCAGGAGGGGTTGGAAGCTCTCCACACCAGGAGACTCCACAACCTCTCTGGGCAGCCTGCTCCAGGCCTCCAGCACCTTCACACGAAACAACTTTCTCCTCCTCTTCACATGGAACCTCCTGGGTTCCACTTTGTGTCCCCTGTCCCTGGGCACCACTGACAAGAGCCTCTCTCGCTCTCATGAATGGAATGGAATGGAATGGAATGGAATGGAATGGAATAGAATAGAATAGAATAGAATAGAATAGAATAGAATAGAATAGAATAGAATAGAATAGAATAGAATAGAATAGAATAGAATAGAAGTAGAGTAGAGCAGAGTAGAATAGAATAGAATAGAATTCACCAGGTTGGAAAGGACCTCTGAGATCACCAAGTCCAACCTATCACCCAACACCATCTAATCAACTAAACCATGGCACCAAGTGCCACATCCAATCCCTTCTTGAACACCTCCAGGGATGGGGACTCCACCACCTCCCTGGGCAGCACATCCCAGTGGCCAATGACTCTCTCTGTGAAGAAATTTCTCCTAACCTCCTGCCTAAACCTCCCCTGGCACAGCTTGAGACTGTGTCCTCTTGTTCTGGGGCTGGCTGCCTGGGAGAAGAGACCAACCCCCACCTGGCTACAACCTCCCTTCAGGGAGCTGTAGACAGCAAGAAGGTCTCCCCTGAGCCTCCTCTTCTCCAGGCTAAGCAACCCCAGCTCCCTCAGCCTCTCCTCACAGGGCTGTGCTCCAGACCCCTCCCCAGCCTTGTTGCCCTTCTCTGGACACCTTCCAGCATCTCAACATCTTTCCTGACCTGAGGAGCCCAGAACTGGACACAGGACTCAAGGTGTGGCCTCAGCAGTGCTGAGCACAGGGCACAATGACTTCCCTGCTCCTGCTGGCCACACTCTTCCTGATGCAGGCCAGGATGCCCTTGGTCTTCTTGGCCCCCTGGGCACACTGCAGGCTCATGCTCAGCCTACTCTTGCTGAGCATTGCTCAGCTCCCCTCTGGGGCTGCTCTTCTGCAGGCTCTCAGCCCCAGGGCTCTCAGCCTTTGCTCCTCCCAGAGCTGCTCCAGGCCCCTCAGCAGCTTTGCAGCCTCTGCTGGACTCTCTCTGGTAGTTCTCGGTCCCAGATGTGGCCTCTCTAGGGCAGAGTAGAGGGGAAGGAATATTTCCCTTGGTCTGGTCATGGTCTTCTTCATGCATCCCAGGAGACTATTGGACTTCATGGTCACAAAGTCTTGTTGCAGGTCCTTCATCACAGAGCTGCTTTCCAGCAGGTCAGCCCTTACCATGCACTGATGCATGGATGCATTCCTCCATAGGTGTAGGGCTCTACACCTGCCCTTACTGACATTAGCAATAAGTAACACATTAAAATGCAAACTGACTGCCAGCAAGGTGCCATAAGTAATGTGACAGAGAAGCCTTTCCAGAGGAACACTTCTTCTCAGTGTCTGGGGGCAAGCACAGAGCAGATGCTGCTGTGCATCGGTGTAGTCATCACCCAGAGAAGGCTTCCCCCTTCACAAGGCTGCATGGCTTGAAATGCTGCAGGGGTAGGGTGGACACCTTTGATACTGGTGAGATGAAAGGGTATAAAATACTGTCAGAAGCTATCCACTCTGGTTCCAGCTGAAAACACTAACAAAGGGCTGTCAGCACAAATGAGGCTGATGGGTGTAACAAATGTGAGGGGAACAGCAAAGCTCCTCCAGTGCTGCGCCAACATTTGCTTGGATAAAACCTACTCATTACATCTTTGTCACCCATGGCCTTCCTTTCATCTACCTGTGATCTGTTGCTTTTCATCTCACATTCTGTGGTGGGTTTCACTGATGGGCTTGTAGGAGTGAGTCTCCAAATCCCAGAGTGGCTCAGGCTGGAAGGGAGCTGAGAGCTCATCTGCTCCAAGCTCCCCACCATGCCCAGGGACACCTCTCAGCTACACTCAGCTGCTCAAGGCCTCAGCCAGCCTGGCCTCAAACACCCCCAGCAAGGAGGCAGCCACAGCCTCCCTGGCCAGCCTGGGCCACACTCTCACCACCCTCACAAGCAACAACTTCTGCCTCAGCTCCACTCTGACCCTGCTCTGCCTCAGCTTCAAACCATTCCCCCTTGGCCTGGCTCCAGACCCCCTCAGCCAAAGTCTCTCTGCAGCCTCCCTGCAGGATGCCTTCAGGTGCTGGCAGGCAGCTCTGAGGTGCCCCTGGAGCCTTCTCCTCTGCAGGCTGCACACCCCCAGCTCCCTCAGCCTGTGCCCATAGCAGAGCTGCTCCAGCCCTTGGAGCATCTCTATGGCCTCCTCTGGGCTCTCTCCAGCAGCTGTGTCCTTCTGCTGGGGACACCAGAACTGGAGGCACTGTTGGAGCTGGGGTAGTAGCTAAACAGAGCTAACCAGGGGTAGATCACTTTAAACAAATAGATTTATCTGAATAAGAAACATCAATTCCTCCATAGAACTCTTTAGTTTAATTAAAATGGTTTTTTTTTTTTTTACCCAAAAATACTGTTGAGGGAGTAGCTGTAGGATCAGGGAAGGAGAGAGAAGCCATTCATACTGCTTCAATAAATCTTGGTACACAGCTCATCCCTATCCCACAGCATCCATCTGTTCCACCAGGCAGCTGGGGACTACATTGTGTTGTCAACAAGCTTTGAGTGTGTTGGTTTTTTCCCCTCCTGCCTTTATTTTTGGAAGTGTTTCAGGGTCTGAACCATGAGTACAACAGGATGGCATTGAACAAGAGGGGATTGGACATGGCACTTGGTGCCATGGTTTGGTCATGAGGTCTGTGGTGACAGGTTGGACTTGATGATCTCTGACGTCTCTCCCAACCTTAGTGATTCTGTGCTGCACTTTGGTCACACCAACCCCATGCAGTGTTACAGGCTGGGGTTGGATTGGCTGAGAGCAGCCAGGCAGAGAGGGACCTGGGGGTGCTGGTTGATAGTAGGCTGAACATGAGCCTGCAGTGTGCCCAGGTGGCCAAGAAGGCCAAGGGCATCCTGGCCTGCATCAGGAAGAGTGTGGCCAGCAGGAGCAGGGAGGTCATTCTGCCTCTGTACACTGCACTGGTTAGGCCACACCTTGAGTCCTGTGTCCAGTTCTGGGCTCCTCAGTCTAGGAAAGATGTTGAGCTGCTGGAAGGTGTCCAGAGAAGGGCAAGAAAGCTGGGGAGGGGTCTGGAGCACAGCCCTGTGAGGAGAGCCTGAGGGAGCTGGGGTTGCTTAGCCTGGAGAAGAGGAGGCTCAGGGGAGACCTCATTGCTGTCTACAGCTCCCTGAAGGGAGGTTGTAGCCAGGTGGGGGTTGGTCTCTTCTCCCAGGCAACTAGCAGCAGAACAAGAGGACACAGTCTCAAGCTGTGCCAGGGGAGGTTTAGGCTGGAGGTGAGGAGAAAGTTCTTCCCAGAGAGAGTTGTTGGCCACTGGGATGTGCTGCCCAGGGAGGTGGTGGAGTCCCCATCCCTGGAGGTGTTCAAGAAGGGATTGGATGTGGCACTTGGGGATATGGTTTAGTAGTCATGAGGTGTTGGGTGCCAGGTTGGACTTGATGATCTCAGAGGTCTTTTCCAACCTTATTGATTGTATGATTCTATGACACTTGGCTAAACTGGGTGGCCTCATTTTTTCAATCAATTAAGCCTTAATTTAATAACAACATTTGGGTGGGGGTTGGTCTCTTCTCCCAGGCAAGTAGCACCAGAACAAGAGGACACAGTCTCAGGCTGTGCCAGGGGAGGTTTAGGCTGGAGGTGAGGAGAAAGTTTTACCCAGAAAAGGGAAGGGGCCTCAGAGATTGTCTTCTCCAGCCTCCCCACCCTGGGCAGGGACACCTCTCAGCTAGCCTCAGCTGCTCAGCTTTGTGCTGCCAGCATAAACCCACAGCCTCACATTTTACCTTCTGAAGTGTTTAAGAGGCCCAAGGTGCTGCTTGCCTGCAACTTGTTTAATGAATTTAAAATATTTATCAGGAAGGCCCAGGGAGATTTTTACCTTTCAAAAGGCAAGGCTGATTTGTGGGGATGATCTTTTGATTAGGCATATGCTAAGCTCTTTGAAATGTGGCTGGTGAGCAGGGCACCGCTAACAAGCTTTTCATGTCTCCAGCTTTTGATCCGTTAGGGTGAGAAAAACGAGGAGAAAGTGAAGTGTGTGATTTGCAGTCACTGCTTTCCTGGGGCTGGCTGCTGGGAGAGAGGAGGACAAGATGCAGTAGGTACTGCTAGCAAAATAAACTAGCCTGGGAAGGAGTCTACATAGTGGAGAGAGCTTTTAGAAGGCAGTCTGTGGGGGGTTGAAATTACACACACACACAAACCCCCAACTAATTGGAGAGAATTACCCCCAAAAGAAATTGCTCAGCCCAGCTCAGTTTGGGATGGGAGCAAATGAAGCTCTGTCTACAAGCAAGCTGCCATCTAGAAAGATGAAATGCAGTGGAGATGTACAAAATGCTGAACAGATGTACAACAGATAGATGTTTACCATTTACAAACCACACAGAAAATGCTCACACACCCCTGGACAGATCCAGGGGACCTTTCACCTCCTCCCCCACTCCCTCCCTCCTTCCCATTATCTCACACAGGAGTCAAAAGAGAGATCCCCCTGGCAAGGCCACGGAATGGAGAGAGAGAAGGTGCAAGCAGAAGGGACAGAAGAAGAAAAGAGAAAGGACTTTTTATGCCTCTGCTCTCCATCCCCATTAGCAATCCAATGAGCATCACTTTCCTTCTGTGTCCAATGGTAATAATTTTACTCTCAGTCTGTGCAGACAGGGACTAGGCTAAAGTTCCCCCTTCAAAGTGGAACACAATCTCACCCTTAAGCAGGCTGATAGTGGGGTGAGGCAGCTGAGCAAGGTGCAGCTGGGTCTGATGGTCCAGTAGTGATTTTTCTAGTGTGGTATGGCTGTGGGGTTTTTTGTTCACACAGAATCACAGAGTGGTAAGGGTTAAAAGGCATCTGTGGACATCACTGAGTCCAACCCTCCTGCCAGGGCAGGGGCACCTAGAGACCCCAGGAATGCATCCAGGTGGCTTTAGAATCTCTCCAGAGATGAAGACTCCACCACCTCTCTGGGCAGCCTGCTCTAGGGCTCCAGCACCTTTGAAGAAGTTCTTCCTCCTGTTTAGATGGAGCTTCTGATGTCCAAGGTGGTGCTTGTTTGTGCTCCCTCCTCCCAATGCTGCCCTGCACATCTTTATCAACAGGAATGAGGGCACAGAAGGTCAGGGGTTGGAAGGGACCTGCAGACATCATCCAGTCCAGCCCCCTGCCAGAGCAGCATCACCCAGGGCAGGGCACACAGGAACACAGCCTGTTGGGCTTGGAAAGGCTCCACACAAGGAGACTCCACAACCTCTCTGGGCAGCCTGCTCCAGGCTCCAGCACCCTCACAGGGACAAAGGTTTCCCTTCTCTTCCCCTGGCACCTCCTCTGCTCCAGCTTGCCCCCAGTGCCCCTTGTGCTGTCCTTGGCCATCCCTGAGCAGAGCCTGGCTCCATCCCTGCCCAGCTTGATCCCCAGCAATGAGGGCAGCCCTCAGGCTGCTCTGCTCCCAGCTCCAAGCCCCAGCTGCCTCAGCCTGGCCTCACAGGGAGATCTTCCACTGCCTGCAGCAGCTTGGTGGCTCTGTGCTGGACTCTCTCAAGCATTTCCCTGAGGTCCTCCTTGACCTATTGCAAAGGCTTCCAAAAACTGGATGTGAGCAAACCTCCTTGGGAACAATTCATTTGCAAAAGGCTTCCTGTGTGATCCACACGGAGATTTTCCTCAGTCCTCTTGGGGAGCAGTTAGAAGTTCTCTGGAGTGTGGTTCAGTGTGGGTTGGAGTATTGGACTATCTAGACCCACCTGGATGTGTTCCTGTGTGCCCTGGCCTGGGAGATGTTGCTGTGGCAGGGGGCTTGGGCTGGATGATCTCTGGAGGTCCCTTCCAAGCCCTAACATTGTGTGATCCTGTGATAGGAGATGTCTGGCTGAATAAAGGTGAACTCCATTTACTTTTTGGGAAACTAGGACATAGAAATGACAGAAGGAGATTGAAAGGCTGTGTCCCAGAAGGGTTGGAAGGTGAAGTTTTAACAACTAACCTTTGAATGTAAAGCCACTCAATCTTAAAGTTGTTTATGGAGTTTATTGTTTGTGAACATCTCACAAGTGCTGGGTAATTCCACCCCTCATTTACCTCCTGCCTTGGGCTCAGTCCCTCTGCTGGCTTGAAGACAGATTCTGCCCAGAGTTTCCTCCTTCTGCAGCCCTTCTCTCTTGTAAATCCAGTCCATGGATACAGGAATATGTAAACCAAAAGATGCAAAAGCAAATCACATCCTGGCCAGCAGGGGCAGGGAAGTGACTCTCCCCCTCTGCTCCATGCAGCTGAGACCCCAAATAGAGATCTGTGTCCAGTACTGAGGTGCAGCTCTCTCAGAGGGGATGAGCCCAGCTCTCTCAGAGGGGATGAGCCCAGCTCTTTCAGAGGGGATGAGCCCAGCTCTTACAGAGAGGATGAGCCCAACTCTTCCAGAGGGGATGAGCCCAGCTCTTTCAGAGGGGATGAGCCCAGCTCTTACAGAGAGGATGAGCCCAGCTCTTTCAGAGGGGATGAGCCCAGCTCTCTCAGAGGGGATGAGCCCAGCTCTCTCAGAGGGGATGAGCCCAGCTTTTCCAGAGGGGATGAGCCCAGCTCTTTCAGAGGGGATGAGCCCAGCTCTTACAGAGAGGATGAGCCCAGCTCTCTCAGAGGGGATGAGCCCAGCTTTTCCAGAGGGGATGAGCCCAGCTCTTTCAGAGGGGATGAGCCCAGCTCTTACAGAGAGGATGAGCCCAGCTCTCTCAGAGGGGATGAGCCCAGCTCTCTCAGAGGGGATGAGCCCAGCTCTTTCAGAGGGGATGAGCCCAGCTCTCTCAGAGGGGATGAGCCCAGCTCTCTCAGAGGGGATGAGCCCAGCTCTCTCAGAGGGGATGAGCCCAGCTCTCTCAGAGGGGATGAGCCCAGCTTTTCCAGAGGGGATGAGCCCAGCTCTCTCAGAGGGGATGAGCCCAGCACTCTCAGAGGGGATGAGCCCAGCTTTTCCAGAGGGGATGAGCCCAGCTCTCTCAGAGGGGATGAGCCCAGCTCTCTCAGAGGGGATGAGCCCAGCTCTTTCAGAGGGGATGAGCCCAGCTCCTCCAGGGGGGATCAGTCCATGTTCCAAGGCTGATCTAAAGACACCAGGCTCCAGATGCCTGGAATGGGCGCTGAGGCTGCTGACGCTGGGGCTGTGTCTTTGAGATGGTTTATTCTGCAGCCTGCTGTGCCCTGCCTGCCTTTCTCTGGGACAGCTGGCTGCACTTCAGGGGGCCTTTCAAGATGGAACATGCTGGAAAAAAACAAATGGTTATGGCTGTTGTTATTCTTCTTGTGCAGCCGTTGGGGTCATGAATTTTTAACTTGTAGACTCCAGGCTGTGGCCAAACTCCATGCAAGGAGCACGAGAAAATGAAAAGGAGAATTTAAATGGTAAAATGGTTAAAATCCATCTTTGGAGCTCTCTGGAAGTCTGTTCTGCTTCTCAAGATGTGTGTGGTGCCAGCCTGCAGAGCAGCTGAGCTGCACTCTCAATGGATCAGCAGCACTGAGGACTGGACCAGTGCAAAATGCATTTCTGCTGCAGGTTTCTCACCCTGTCCCTTCCTGTGATTTCTGTTATTGCATCTGGCTGCCCAGGGAGGCTGTGGCTGCCTCCTGCTTGCAGATGGAATGGAATGGAATGGAATGGAATGGAATGGAATGGAATGGAATGGAATAGAATAGAATAGAATAGAATAGAATAGAATAGAATAGAATAGAATAGAATAGAATAGAATAGAATAGACCAGGTTGGAAGAGACCTACAAGATCATTGTGTCCAACCTATCATCCAACACCACCTAATCAACTAACCCATGGCACCAAGCACCCTGTCAAGTCTCCTCCTGAACACCTCCAGGGATGGTGACTCCACCACCTCCCCAGGCAGCGCATTCCAATGGGCAATCACTCTCTCTGTGTAGAACTTCTTCCTCACCTCCAGCCTAAACGTCCCCTGGTGCAGCCTGAGACTGTGTCCTCTTGCTCTTGTGCTGGCTGCCTGGGAGAAGAGACCAACCCCCACCTGGCTACAACCTCCCTTCAGGGAGTTGGAGAGAGTGATAAGGTCACCCCTGACTCT
Source organism: Melanerpes formicivorus (assembly GCF_026170545.1). Classification (NCBI taxonomy): domain Eukaryota; kingdom Metazoa; phylum Chordata; class Aves; order Piciformes; family Picidae; genus Melanerpes; species Melanerpes formicivorus. The sequence continues at coordinate 1,133,520 of NW_027142430.1, forward strand.
CCTCCTCTCCAGGCTAAGCAACCCCAGCTCCCTCAGCCTCTCCTCACAGGGCTGTGCTCCAGACCCCTCCCCAGCTTTCTTGCCCTTCTCTGGACACCTTCCAGCATCTCAACATCTTTCCTAACCTGAGGAGCCCAGAACTGGACACAGGACTCAAGGTGTGGCCTAAGCAGTGCAGTGTACAGGGGCAGAATGACCTCCCTGCTCCTGCTGGCCACACTCTTCCTGAAGGCCAGGTTGGATGAGGCTTGAGCAGCTGAATCTAGTTCTGAGGTGTCCCTGCCCGTGTGTGTGTGGGGGGGGGTTGGAGCAGATGAGCTCTGAGGTCCCTTCCAGTTTGAGCCATTCTGGGATCTGGGATTTCACACAAGGTGAAGGTGCTGTGAGGTGGTTTTTTCCTCCTCCCTTGGAGGTTGCAACAAGATGGGTGGTGGTCCCTTCTCCCCAGAAACAAGTGTTAGAGAGGAAATGGCTTGAAGTTGCATTAGAGAAGGTTTCATAGGATCACAGCTCACAGGATGTTAGAGATTGGAAGGTGTCTGGGTCTGGAGAGGGAAAGAGCCTCAGTCCTTTTGAGTAGTCCCCTGCTGTGAAACGAGAGGCACAAACCAGGCCAAAATATCAACAGCCAGGCTATTGATTACATAAATAAAGTGGATGGATCAGAAGGGGAGAGAGAGAAAATAGAGAGGGAGAGAGAGAAGAGGAAAGGAATTATTTTACCACACCCCTCCCCACCCCACCCCCCCAAGACAGTTTGAGTCTGTGGAGGAAAGGTGCTGCAGGAGATGTTGGGTCTGGAGAGAAAGGGTGCTGAGGCTTTGGCTGGAGAAGAGCTGTGGTCCTCTGGGCAGCCTCTTCAGCTCCATGAGTTGCAGCAGGCAGACCTTAGGACACGGAGAGAAGGTTCAGTCTGCTTCTTCCAGGCTCCATAGTAATGTCTCTGTCCTTTTTCCTCTCCTGGTTTTTCTTCAGAGCAGCATTGCCCCAGGCTTTTCCTTCTCTGGTGTTTTCCTTCTCAGCAGCATTGTCCTTCTCCTGTGTTTTTCTTCATCCCTGTTTTCCTTCTGTGTTTTTCTTCTCCTGAGCCAGTAGTTGCTCGAGTCTTTTACACAGTTTTTAGTCCTTAGGTATGTGTCCAAGTATTGTCCCCCAGGAAATCAGGGCCCAGGTGGTGAATCCATTGTCTCACCATCCTCCCTTCCCGGGGTACCTGATGGGTGGAGATTATTTGTCTTCCTGGGTCCATTGTTGTCAGGCCAGCTGTGGTCCGGTGAGCAATGCTGTCTTTGCATCTTCTTCCAGTGGCTCTGCCCAACACACATCAGCTATTGTCTGGGCAAGCAGCAGAGGTGATTTTATCTTTGTTGAGTCACATCAGGAGAGACAAGCTTTAGTCTCTCACAGAAGGGGCCTCTGGAGATCTTCCAGTCCAACCCCCTTGCCAGAGCAGGAGCAGAGAATGCAGCACAGGTCACACAGGAACACATCCAGACAGGGCTGGAAAGGCTCCAGAGAAGGAGACTCCACAACCTCTCTGGGCAGCCTGCTCCAGGCCTCTGGGACCCTCACAGTGAGGATGTTCCTCCTCATGTTGAGGTGGAACCTCCTGTGCTGCTGTTTCCATCCATTGTCCTGTCCCAGGGGACAAGTGAGAAGTTTCATGATTGGACCTAAGCACTGTACTTTAAATTGGTTTAAAATTGATCCATACCTTTAAAAGCCCTAACAGCAAACCAGGCTGGCACATTTTCAGGTTGGCTATGAGAAGAAACATCTTCACTGAAAGGGCTTTCAAATCCTGAACAGGCTGCCCAGGGAGGTGCTTGAATCCCCATCCCTGGAGGGGTTTCAAAGCTGCAGAGCTGTGGTGCCGAGAGCCATAGCTTAGCCCCAGCCTTGCTAGAGTTAGAGAATGGTTGGACTCCATCACCTGAAAGGTCTTTTCCAGAGCCCAAGCATTCTGTGTGCTTTTCCAGATAATTGCTACAGGAACACATTTCTGAGGAAGCAAAAGCACCAAATAATGTGGCTTAATTTTCTGTCAGGACACATCAAAGCAGCCCAGCTTGCTGTGAGGCTTGCTGCTTGCTTTGCCTCTCAGTGTGCAGAAGCTAATGACTGTTGCTGGGCTAGGGTGTGCTGAAATGGAAGTCCACCATGTGCTGGGGAACCCAACAAAGATGGTGCAATGCTTTTGTGGGTGGACTACAATCATTCAGCTTGACACTGCAGAAAATGCCTGGGTAGCACCTCAGGGTGCATGATTAAACTTAATTCTGGTTGTGGTACCTTGGGTTGTGTTGAAGTGAAGGCTCTGAGACATTCAAGGTCAAACTTGATGTAGCTCTGAGCAATCTGATCTAGTTGTAGAGGTTGAGGTCAAGGGAGGTGATTCTGCCCCTCTGCTCCACTCTGCTGAGACCACAGCTGCAGCTCTGGGGCCAGCTCTGGAGCCTCTGTGCCAGGAAGGATCTGGAGGGGCTGGAAGGTGTGCAGAGAAGGGCCAGGAGGAGGAGCAGAGGGCTGGAGCTGCTCTGCTCTGGAGACAGCCTGAGAGAGTTGGGGTTGTGCAGGCTGCAGAGGAGAAGGCTCCCAGGAGACCTTCTGGTGGCCTTCCAGGATCTGCAGGGGGCTCCAGGAAAGCTGGGGAGGGACTTTTGAGGGTGTCAGGGAGGGATAGGACTGGGGGGGATGGAGCAAAACTAGAAGTGGGGAGATTGAGATTGGCTGTGAGGAAGAAGTTGTTGGCCATGAGGATGGTGAGAGCCTGGCACAGGTTGCCCAGGGAGGTGGTGGAAGCCTCTTGCCTGGATGTGTTTGCAGCCAGGCTGGCTGTGGCTGTGAGCAACCTGCTGTAGTGTGAGGTGTCCCTGCCCATGGCAGGGGGTTGGAGCTGGCTGAGCCTTGAGGTCCCTTCCAACCCTGACAGCTCTGTGATTCTGTGACAGTGGGCTGGGAAGGGACTGTGTCCCAGGGCATGTAGCAGTGGGACAATGAGCAGTGGGCAATGAGTTGAAACTAGATTTAGGTAAGACATTAGGAGGAAGTCCTTTACTGTCAGGGGGGTAGAACACTGGCACAGGTTGCCCAAGGAGGTAGTGGAGGACTCATCCCTGGAGACATTCAAAGTTAGGCTGGAAGGGGCCCTGAGCAACCTGATCTAGTTGGGGATGTTCCTGCTTACTGCAGACTTAGATGACCTTGAAAGGTCCCTTCCAACCCAAACCATTCTATGATTTTGCAAACAGCTGCATTCCTTATTTCATGTTTTCCTTCTGCTGATTTTAAGGTCTGCTGTTCTTCTTCTGTTTTTAAGGCCACAGACTCTTTACAATACAGAAAACCAAGAATATGTGACCTCTGGTTGCATTCTTGCAGCCACTCCACTCCCAAAGTCATAAAATCTTGGTTGGGAAAGACCTCTAAGATTATCAAGTCCAAAGAAGGGGGTCCTGGGCTGCATCCAGAGGAGTGTGGCCAGCAGAGCCAGGGAGGTTCTCCTCCCCCTCTGCTCTGCCCTGCTGAGACCTCACCTGCAATATTGCATCCAGCTCTGGGCTCCCCAGCTCAGGAGGGACAGGGATCTGCTGGAGAGAGTCCAAGGGAGGGCTGCAAGGATGCTGAAGGGACTGCAGCACTGCCTGGGGAGGAGAGGCTGAGAGCCCTGGGGCTGTTCAGTGTGGAGAGGAGAAGGCTGAGAGGGATCTGATCAATGTCTATCAATAGCTGAGGGCTGGGAGTCAGGAAGGAAGGGACAGGGACAACTTCTAGCTCAATTGCACCTTGGCATAGGACAAGAGGCAATGGATATAAAGTCCAGCCCAGGAGGTTCCAGCTCAACATGAGGAGGAACTTCCTCACTGTGAGGGTCCCAGAGGCCTGGAGCAGGCTGCCCAGAGAGGTTGTGGAGTCTCCTTCTCTGGAGCCTTCCCAGCCCTGTCTGGATGTGTTCCTGTGTGACCTGTGCTGCATTCTCTGCTCCTGCTCTGGCAAGGGGGTTGGACTGGAAGATCTCCAGAGGTCCCTTCCAACCCCTGACATCCTGTGATCCTATGAACCATCAACCCAACACCACCATACCCATTAACTGATGGCCCAAGTGCTGTGTCTGCAGAGCTACTGAGCACTTCTATGGATTGTGACTCTACCACTTCCCTGGGCAGCTCATTTCAAGCTTGTAACTCAGTTTTCTGTCAGAACTGAGTCAAAACAGTGTACTGATGCTCTCTCTGAGCCTCACTGCTGGTGATCCATGGTGTGAGGCTGGCAGCAATCCATTCCCTGAGCAGGGGAGAGGCTGCAGCACAAAGCTTTATTTGATGTGAAATCCAGCTGGAGGAATTTGTGAACCATTTTAATACTCCTAATTCTGTAATGCTAATGAACTTTCCACCTCTTCCCTGCTTTTGTTTGGAGGGAGAGTTGTGAATTAAGGCAAGCAGATATGAGATTTATGAAGGCAATCAGTGCATCACAATCACCACCCAGCAGAGGCCCTTTTAGCTCAGCAATGAGCAAGAGGCACTCAGGACAGCAGCACTGACTTTGTTGCCTTGGTAGGAAGGCACAAATGAACCACTTAGGGGCTTCTGAGAGTGAAAAAAATCACAGCTGGACTACAGAGCCTTTTCTGCACCCCAGATGATGATTTCTGAAGGTCAGGGGTAGGACTCTTAAAGCTAGATTTAGGCTCCTTCCCTCTGAAAAGACCTGGAACCGGGAATCTGTTGTGGACTTTTCCCCTGTGTTTGGCTTGCAAGAATTTTGGACTTATTTTAATATGTAAAGTCACAGAAGAGTGGAAAGTTGGAAGGAAGCTCTGAGTACCATCCAGTCCAACCCTTGTGCTGGAGCAGGTTACCCACAGCAGTTTGCCCAGGGTCACAGAGTGCACAGAGTGAGGCTTGCTTGTGCCAGCTTGCGTGATTGGAAGCGCTGCTAGCCAACATCAGCTGGAAGCAAATGTGTGCTCCCCCTCTACTCTGTCCTGCTGAGGCTGTGTTTGGAGTATTGTGTCCAGTTCTGGGGTCCCCGGTTCAAGAGAGACAGGGAAATAATGGAGGGAGTCCATCAAAGGTTGCAGAAGTGCTGCTGAGGGGCCTGGAGCAGCTCTGTGAGGAATAAAGGTTGAGAGCCCTGGGGCTGAGAGCCTGCAGAAGAACAGCCCCAGAGGGCAGATGAGCAATGCTCAGCAAGAGACAAAGGAGCTGTGGGGGGCAAGAGGCTGGGGCCAGGCTCTGCTCAGTGGTGCCCAGGGACAGGACAAGGGGCAGTGGGTACAAAGCCAGGAGGTTCCATGTGAAGAGGAGGAGAAAGTTGTTTGGTGTGAGGGTGCTGGAGGCCTGGAGCAGGCTGCCCAGAGAGGTTGTGGAGTCTCCTGGTGCGGAGAGCTTCCAACCCCCCCTGGGCACTGTGCTGCTGGGCAAGCTGCTGTGGGTGCCCTGCTGGAGCAGTGGGGTTGGACTGGGTGAGCTCCAGAGGTCCCTTTCAGCCCCCTCCATGCTGAGATTCTGTGACCTGAGCCCCCTACCTCTGCATGCATATTAAGTGCTCCCTCCTCTCTGCTAGCCCCTGCTGGGGGAGCAGCAGTGAGTCTCTCAGCAGAGCTGTGCACAGCCAGCTCAACCTGAAGTTTCTCAGAAACACAAGGAAATGCCTCTCCTGATATAGATATTCATTATGGTGGTTGTGGTTTTTTTTCTCCCCAAGCACCATACAGTTGCTGAGTAATGCCTGGCTGTGGTTCAGATGGCTTTGGTGGGAGGTGTGAATGCTTTTTGGCACCTGGGGAGTATGCTTAATAGCTTTATCAGATAATTACAGAGCTGGAAACAATGCTGTGTGTGTGCTGTCCTGGGGATTTGAGATCCACCTTATCTCACAGGAATCTGAGTATTAATGTCTGTTCTTCTCTCAACCATTCCCTGCAGCAAAGGAGGAGGTGGAACAGATGGTTATGCACTGTCCCTCTTGTCCTAGCCCAGAGCCCAGATCTGCTTGTGCTCTCTCATCACCCCCAGGAAAGCTTTGTGCTACAACCTCTAGTTGGCTCTTCTCCAATGCCTACACCTAGCAGAGGTCATACCTGTCTCTGCCAAGGACATTTTAAAGGATAAGGATCCCTTCCCTCTGCTTCTGTGAGGGAGGGATTCCAGTGATGGATGTCACAGCCACACGCTCGCTAGAGAAGGCTTTGGTGCAGCCTGCACGCTTGGTGCTGGATTAGGTGGTAGAATGGTTGGGCTTGATGATCACAGCTCCCAGGATGTGAGGGGCTGGAAAGGACCTCTGGAGATCTGCCAGTCCAAGCCCCCTGCCAGAGCAGGAGCAGAGAATCCAGCCCAGGTCACACAGGAACACATCCAGACAGGGCTGGGAAGGCTCCAGAGGAGGAGACTCCACAACCTCTCTGGGCAGCCTGCTCCAGGCCTCTGTCACCCTTACAGTAAAGAAGGTCCCCCTTGTGCTGAGGTGGAACCTCCTGTCCTGCAGTTTCCATCCATTGCCCCTTGTCCTATCCCAGGGCACAACTGAGCAGAGCCTGTCCCTGTCCCTTCCTTCCTGACCCCCAGCCCTCAGCTATTGATAGACATTGATCAGATCCCCTCTGAGTCCTTTCCTCTGCAGACTGAACAGCCCCAGGTCTCTCAGCCTCTCCTCCCCAGGCAGTGCTGCAGTCCTTTCAGCATCCTTGGAGCCCTCCCTTGGACTCTCTCCAGCAGATCCCTGTCCCTCCTGAGCTGGGCAGCCCAGAGCTGGATGCAATATTGCAGGTGAGGTCTCAACAGGGCAGAGCAGAGGGGGAGGAGAACCTCCCTGGCTGTGCTGGCCACACTCCTCTGAATGCAGCCCAGGACCCCCTTGGCCTTCTTGGCCCCCAGGGCACATTGCTGTCCCATGCAGAACTTGTTGTCCACCAGCACTCCCAGCTCTCAAAAGTCTTTTCCAATCCAGACAATTCTGTGTCTCTGTGAGTCGAAGGTCAAGGTCCTTTTTGTCTGCACAGCCATCTCTCTGCGCTGAGGAGTTTGTGCCTTGTGCTCCAGCATACAAAGCACAGGGCTTGTGAGCAGCCTCAGGGGCAGTGCTTCATCCCTGGCTGGCAGAGTCACAGCTGAGTCACAGCTTCTAAATATGGTGGCAGGTAGTATGAGCACTCTGCAGGCTCAGAAGCAGTGGGGAGCAAAATGAGAGTCTGAGGAGAAGATGTGGTCTTGTAACCGTTTTGGACTGTAGCTTAACTCATTGTAAGATGAACTGCTCTGAAAGCCAACCTTAAAGGCTCAGCTGAAGTGTTACCTTTTGCTGAAGTTCCTGAGGGCTGGACAGCTTCTTTTACAGTAAGGAGCAAGAAGTGGACATGAACATTTCACTGTCCTCTACAGCCTCTACACTTGCTCCTTGTGGCCACTCTCTGTGACTGAGCCAGTTGGTGCCCTAAACCCCAGCAGGCAAGAAAGGTTCTTCATGGTATGTTCCTTGTTCTGGTCAGATTAAATGCCTCTCAAAAGAGCAAATGGTAGTGGGGGTGTGTTTGTGCACTCAGAAATGTAAATAAATACACTTGCAGAGCCAGGAGATTGGTTAAAAGTGGGGTGAGTTAGATAAAATTCTCTTCCAGCATCAAAAGAAGGAGCATCAAGGCATGACCTCTTTGTCCAGACATGCTGCAGACCAGAGCAGAATTGAAATGAGCAACCTCCCTCTCAGCTGCAAAACTAAATAAAAATGTACTTTAACCAACTTTCCCAAGTGACTGCACACAACCCTGCCCCTCAAAGTGTCCTCACACATCAACTGCAGCTTCCAAAGTCATCACAGAATGGCTGAGGCTGGAAGGGAGCTGAGAGCTCACCTGCTCCAAGCTCCCCACCATGCCCAGGGACACCTCTCAGCTACACTCAGCTGCTCAAGGCCTCAGCCAGCCTGGCCTCAAACACCCCCAGCAAGGAGGCAGCCACAGCCTCCCTGGCCAGCCTGGGCCACACTCTCACCACCCTCACAAGCAACAACTTCTGCCTCAGCTCCACTCTCACCCTGCTCTGCCTCAGCTCCAAACCATTGCCCCTTGGCCTGGCTCCAGACCCCCTCAGCAAAAGTCTCTCTGCAGCCTTCCTGCAGGATGCCTTCAGGTGCTGGCAGGCAGCTCTGAGGTGCCCCTGGAGCCTTCTCCTCTGCAGGCTGCACACCCCCCAGCTCCCTCAGCCTGTGCTCCCAGCAGAGCTGCTCCAGCCCTTGGAGCATCTTTGTGGCCTCCTCTGGCCTCTCTCCAGCAGCTCTGTGTCCTTCTGCTGCTGGGGACCCCAGAGCTGGAGGCAGGATTGGAGGTGAGGTCTGAGCAGAGCAGAGCCCAGGGGCAGAATCCCCTCTCCTGCCCTGCTGCCCACACTGCTCTGGCTGCAGCCCAGCACACAGCTGCCTGCTGGGCTGCAGGAGGACACTGCTGGCTCCTGGGGAGCTGCTCAGCACCCAGCACCCCCAAGGCTCTTTCTTCAGGGCTGCTCTGAACCCACTCTGCACCCAGCCTGGCCTTGTGCCTGGCAAGGTCACTGCTAGGGCTGGTTCAGAGCTTTCAGATGCACTTTGCTTCTCCCCTTTGTTCAGAGGCTGAAGTGACACAGGCAGTTTGGGGTTTTTTTGATGCTTTGCCCTTGGAGCATCTTTGTGGCCTCCTCTGGCCTCTCTCCAGCAGCTCTGTGTCCTTCTTCTGCTGGGGGCCCCAGAACTGGAGGCAGGGTTGGAGGTGCGGTCTGAGCAGAGCAGAGTAATGTGGAAGGATATCTCTCTTGCCCTGCTGGCCGCACTCCTCTGGCTGCAGCCTGGAAGCTCAGCAGGGACAGCCTGGCACATCCCCATGCTTCTTGTGTGAAGCACTTGCAGGTGAGTTTTCATTCTCAGAGGAACATCTCAGGTTAGATTTGTTCCAAGTGCTTTGTGAAGTTCAGTGGTTTGTGTTTGGGTTTTTTTTTGTAAGCCCAAGGAGATAAATCAAACTGTGGAGGGCAGGGTCTAGGATGACCTTTTACTAAGAGCTGTTGGAAAATGAAGGTGAGAAAACTGTGGAGCTTTTAGTCTTTATTTTTAAGAGCCTTGAATCTCAGTTGTCTATTTCTTCTCCTCCTTGCTTGAAGGACAAACTTCCTGCCATCAGCTGCTGAGCGAATTTGGTGCTCAGGTAAAAGAGGAACTTCGCCCCAGGGAGATGGAGGAGATGCAGCAGGCTGCGTTCTGCACTTCAATTGCTTTCCTGGGAGAGGTCATTGTCATGGGTTGAAATTCCCCTCCATGTGGTGGGTTTTAGGCTATGCCTGTAAAATTTAGAATAGAATAGGAGAAGAGAAGAGAAGAGAAGAGAAGAGAAGAGAAGAGAAGAGAAGAGAAGAGAAGAGAAGAGAAGAGAAGAGAAGAGAAGAGAAGAGAAGAGAAGAGAAGAGAAGAGAAGAGAAGAGAAGAGAAGAGAAGAGAAGAGAAGAGAAGAGAAGAGAAGAGAAGAGAAGAGAAGAGAAGAGAAGAGAAGAGGAAGAGAAGAGAAGAGAAGAGAAGAGAAGAGAAGAGAAGAGAAGAGAAATTAACCAGGTTGGAAAAGACCTTCGAGATCATTAAGTCCCACCTGTCATTCAGCACCATCTAATCAGCTAAACCACAGGCACCAAGGGCCTCATCCAGGCTTTTTTTAAACACCTCCAGGGATGGTGACTGTACCACCTCCCTGGGCAGTACATCCCAGTGGCCAATCTCTCTGTCTGGGAAGAATTTCTTCCTAACCTCCAGCATAAACCTCCCCTGGTGCAGCTTGAGACTGTGTCCTCATGTTCTGGTGCTGGGTGCCTGGGAGAAGAGACCAACCCCCACCTGGCTACAACCTCCCTTCAGACAGTTGGAGAGAGCAAGAAGGTCTCCCCTGAGCCTCCTCTTCTCCAGGCTAAGCAACCCCAGCTCCCTCAGCCTCTCCTCATAGGGCTGTGCTCCAGACCCCTCCCCAGCCTTGTTGCCCTTCTCTGGACACCATTAAGAGTCTCAATGTCCTTCTTAAACTGAGGAGCCCAGAACTGGACACAGGACTCAAGGTGTGGCCTAAGCAGTGCAGTGTACAGGGGCAGAATGACCTCCCTGCTCCTGCTGGCCACACTCTTCCTGATGCAGGCCAGGATGCCCTTGGCCCTCTTGGCCGCCTGGGCACACTACTGGCTCATGTTCAGCCCTCTATCAACCAGCACCCCCAGGTCCCACTCTGCCTGGCTGCTCTCAGCCACCCTGTCCTCAGCCTGTAGCACTGCAGTTGCACTCCAGAGGGCTGCCCTCTAAAACGTGTCCCTGAGAACCACCCCGGCTGAGGCAGCACCTAATGAAATGAGTGGATTAAATTTCTGAGCAGGGCTGAGCCCGTGTGGATGAAGGCCTTTCAGACTCCATCATCTGTTGGGAACATTAGATTTAGGCAATCTCCTTGCCACAGAGCTCAGAAGAGGACTGCAGAGGGCCGGCAGCACGTCTCCTGCTCCCGCCGGAGGAGAACGCGTTTGTTTTGCCTCTCTGCTCTCCACTCAATAATTGAACCCTTTGCAGAGGTGCATCAACAGCACACTGACAAATTGGGGGAGGACACTGTTTACCAAGGTAGAATTACAGCTGTGTCACAGGTCTTCAAATACATCCTGGCACTGGATGAAAAGCTGCCTTCAGCCGGCCCCTGCTTGACAGCGCTAACTGGGAAGGATGTTTGGTGATGACTTTGAGCAAAAGGCAGGCAACACCTCCTGTGTCCCACTGCTGAGGCACAGCCCTTGCTGCACTCTCACTCCAGTCAGGAGGTGTCAGGGTTTAGGTAATAGGTTGCCCTTGATGATCTCTGAGGTCTTTTCTGACCTGGTTGGTTCTGTGATTCTGTGATTCTTACTGGTCTGGACATGGCAAAAAAGCGATGCTGTGTGTGGAGGGATCATCAACAGGCTGCAAGGGTTGTGGCTGTCCAGCCTGGAGAAACAAAGGCTCTGGGGGAGACCTTACAGTGGCCTTCCAGTACCACAAGAGAGTCTACAAGAAGGCTGGAGAGGCTCTTTTTACAGGGGAGAGGATCTTTTTATAGGGGCTCACAGCTACTGGACATGAGGTAATGGATTGAGGAGGGCAGATTGAGACTGGAGATTAGCAAGAAATTGTTTCCAGTGAGGGTGGTGAGACTCTGGGACATGTTGCCCAGGGAGGCTGTGGATTTCCCTTCCCTGGAGGTGTTTAAGGCCAGGCTGGATGAGGCCTTGAGCAGTCTGGTTGAGTGGAAGGTGTCTCTGAACATGTCAGGGGACTTGGAATTAGATGATCTTTAAGGGTCCTTCCAGATGAAGAAATGCCAGCAATGGATAGATAATAATCAGGTTTGATAGAACAAAGCACTGAAACATGAGCTTGCTGTGTGCCCAGGCAGCCAGGAGGGCCAATGGCCACATCTTGAATGCTGTGTCCAGTTCTGGGCACCTCAGTTTAGGAAGGAGGTTGAGATGCTGGAAGGTGTCCAGAGAAGGGCAACAAGGCTGGGGAGGGGTCTGGAGCACAGCCCTGTGAGGAGAGGCTGAGGGAGCTGGGGGTTGCTTAGCCTGGAGAAGAGGAGGCTCAGGGGAGACCTTCTTGCTCTCTCCAACTGTCTGAAGGGAGGTTGTAGCCAGGTGGGGGTTGGTCTCTTCTCCCAGGCAGCCAGCACCAGAACAAGAGGACACAGTCTCAAGCTGTGCCAGGGGAGGTTTAGGCTGGAAGTTAGAAAGAAATTCTTCATATAAAGAGAGCTTGACTATTGGGATGTGCTGCCCAGGGAGGTGGTGGAGTCACCATCACTGGAGGTGTTTAGGAGGAGACCTGATAGGGTGCTTGGTGCCATGGGTTAGTTGATTAGGTGGTGTTGGGTGACAGGTTGGACTTCATGATCTCAAAGGTGTTTTCCAACCTGGTCTCGTCTCTTCTCTTCTCTTCTCTTCTCTTCTCTTCTCTTCTCTTCTCTTCTCTTCTCTTCTCTTCTCTTCTCTTCTCTTCTCTTCTCTTCTCTTCTCTTCTCTTCTCTTCTCTTCTCTTCTCTTCTCTCTCTTCTCTTCTCTTCTCTTCTCTTCTCTTCTCTTCTCTTCTCTTCCCTTCCCTTCCCTTCCCTTCCCTTCCCTTCCCTTCCCTTCCCTTCCCTTCCCTTCCCTTCCCTTCCCTTCCCTTCCCTTCCCTTCCCTTCCCTTCCCTTCCCTTCCCTTCCCTTCCCTTCCCTTCCCTTCCCTTCCCTTCCCTTCCCTTCCCCTTCCCTTCCCTTCCCTTCCCTTCCCTTCCCTTCCCTTCCCTTCCTTCCCTTCCCTTCCCCTTCCCTTCCCTTCCCTTCCCTTCCCTTCCCTTCCCTTCCCTTCCCTTCCCTTCCCTTCCCTTCCCTTCCCTTCCCTTCCCTTCCCTTCCCTTCCCTTCCCTTCCCTTCCCTTCCCTTCCCTTCCCTTCCCTTCCCTTCCCTTCCTTCCCTTCCCTTCCCTTCCCTTCCCTTCCCTTCCCTTCCCTTCCCTTCCCTTCCCCTTCCCTTCCCTTCCCTTCCCTTCCCCTTCCCTTCCCTTCCCTTCCCTTCCCTTCCCTTCCCTTCCCCTTCCTTCCCTTCCCTTCCCTTCCCTTCCCTTCCCTTCCCTTCCCTTCCCTTCCCTTCCCTTCCCTTCCCTTCCCTTCCCCTTCCCTTCCCTTCCCTTCCCTTCCCTTCCCTTCCCTTCCCTTCCCTTCCCTTCCCTTCCCTTCCCCTTCCCTTCCCTTCCCTTCCCTTCCCTTCCCTTCCCTTCCCCTTCCCTTCCCTTCCCTTCCCTTCCCTTCCCCTTCCCTTCCCTTCCCCTTCCCTTCCCTTCCCTTCCCTTCCCTTCCCTTCCCTTCCCTTCCCTTCCCTTCCCTTCCCTTCCCCTCCACTCCACTCCACTCCACTCCACTCCACTCCACTCCACTCTATTCCATTCCCTTGCCAAGCTTGACTAGATTGGGGTTTTTAAAGGCTGGAAAACACAGGAAGAGCATAGTAGAATTAGATTTTGGCAGGTGAGGGCTATGCTCTGTTTAAGCAGCCTGTTAGGGCTGTGATTGATATTGTTTATCCCAAAACATCTGGTAGCAAACGAGCATGGAGCTGGTTATGTGCTCTTAAGAGTGCACACCTAAAATGCTTTTGTAAGGAGCATCCCTGCGCTGGAAGCATTGCCAAACAGCTTGAGCATCAGGCAAGGAGTGACAACCTGGAGGAGGCTGTGGCTCAGGTAGATCTGGCTGTGCTTGAAAGAAATGCAAACCAACAGCAATCTAAAATCCACAGCACAAAAGCTCCCATAGCACTCACGTGATGTGGTCCTGCTGAGAAAATCAAAGCCTTATGAGTTAAAGCTAGCTTTTGATAATGTTTTCATCCACTGTGACACTCATGTGGCCAAGAAGGCCAAGGGCATCCTGGCCTGCATCAGGAAGAGGGTGGCCAGCAGGAGCAGGGAGGTCATTCTGCCCTGTGCTCAGCACTGCTGAGGCCACACCTTGAGTCCTGTGTCCAGTTCTGGGCCCCTCAGTTTCAGAAGGACATTGAGAGACTTGAAGGTGTCCAGAGAAGGGCAAGAAAGCTGGGGAGGGGTCTGGAGCACAGCCCTGTGAGGAGAGGCTGAGGGAGCTGGGGTTGCTTAGCCTGGAGAAGAGGAGGCTCAGGGGAGACCTTCTTGCTCTCTGCAACTCCCTGAAGGGAGGTTGGAGCCAGGTGGGGGTTGGTCTCTTCTACCAGGCAGCCAGCAGCAGAACAAGAGGACACGGTCTCAAGCTGTGCCAGGGGAAGTTTAGGCTGGAGGTGAGGAGAAAGTTCTTCCCAGAAAGAGTAATTGGCCACTGGGATGTGCTGCCCAGGGAGGTGGTGGAGTCACCATCCCTGGAGGTGTTCAAGAGGGGATTGGATGTGGCACTTGGAGCCATGGTTTAGTTGTCAGGAGGTGTTGGGTGATAGGTTGGACTTGATGATCTCTAAGGTCTTTTCCAACCTGGTTAATTCTGTATTCTGTATTCATGGGCTTGTTTGTCAGTGGTTGACCATCAGCAGCTGACAGAAATGTGGCATTCCTGGTCTACAAAACACAAAAAAAATCAAAAAGATCTTTTGGTGCAACCCAAATTGTTCAATTTTTACACAGCTGTGTGTTTGGTCAATGAAAATCTCTGGGGTCAATGACACCATGCTGGAGAAACACATTTTCCCTTTGGCTGGAAAAGCTCCCTGGAGCACTGGAGCTTTTGAATCACACAATCACAGAAAGTTAGAGATTGGAAGGGACCTCCAGAGATCATTCAGTCCAACCCCCTGCCAGAGCAGCATCACCCAGGGCAGGCTGCACAGGAAGGCATCCAGGTGGGGTTGGAAAGGCTCCAGAGCAGGAGGCTCCACAACCTCTCTGGGCAGCCTGCTCCAGGCCTCCAGCACCCTCACACCAAAGAAGTTTCTCCTCATGTTGAGCTGAAACCTTCTCTCTTCAAGTTTGTATCCATTGGTCCTTGGCTTATCACTGTGCACCACCCAAAAGAGCTTGGCCCCCTCCACCTGACCCCCAGCCCTCACCTATTGATAGACATTGATCAGATCCCTCTCAGCCTTCTCCTCTCCACACTAAACAGCCCCAGGGCTCTCAGTCTCTCTTCACAGGGGAGATGCTGAAGTCCCCTAAGCATCCTCCTGGCTCTCCCTTGGACTCTCCCCAGCAGGTCTCTGTCTCTCTGGAACTGGGGAGCCCAGAGCTGGCCACAGGATTGCAGCTGTGGTCTGAGCAGGGCAGAGCAGAGGGGGAGCAGAACCTCCCCAGCCCTGCTGGCCACACTTTGCTTGCTGCCCCCCAGGATGCCATTGGCTCTCTTGGCCCCCAGGGCACATTGCTGTCCCATGCAGAACCTGCTGCCCCCCAGCACTCCAAGGTCTTTCTCCATGGAGCTGCTTTCCAGCAGGGCAGTCCCTAACCTGTCCTGGTGCCTGAACAAGAATCCTAAAAACAAACCCAAACTGTCAGACCTTTAGGGTGACCAAAGGAGAGTTGGTGCTTCTGGCAGGCTCTAGGTGAACACTCTGTAGGTGGTGTTGGGGGCAGAAGGAGCTCTGAAAACTGCTGCTCACAGAGAGGCACCTGGTCAGGTGAGATGCTCTCACCTAGACCCAGAAACACTCCTTTCCCTCTGGAAGACACACTGAGCACTCATTGAAGAGGTGGGTTTGAAGCAGCAGCTGCCTGATGCTTGGATGTTGTGCCCAACTGCATGGCCACTAAGCTCTGAGCTCATGTGGTGTTCCCTCAGCCCTCACCAAACTCTCTTAGCCACAGCAAGAGATGTGCCTGCTTGTTGAGCACAGGCTGGTGCTCTTCACTGCTTTTAAAAGGATTCCCTCTCATCCATTGACACAAACCCTCTCCTGCAGCAGCAGCCTGTACAAATATGCTTTCATGCATCTGTTTTGTGCTTTCCTCTAACAAAAAGCACACCTTCTGCTGGGGAATATTTGGTGGTTGCAACAGGAGGAGAGAAAAGGCCCTGCAGCTTAAAATAGCTGGCTATTATTTACATGGAAATGATTCACACTGACAAGTTCTGCTACAAGCAGAGGGAGGCTGCTGACAGCCTTTGTGTTTTAAGAGATTCCAGGGTGGTGGGGTTGGAAGGGACCTCTGGAGATCACCCAGTCCAACCCCCCTGCTCAAGCAGAGCACCCACAGCAGCTTGCACAGCAGCACAATGCCCAGGAGGGGTTGGAAGCTCTCCAGAGGAGACTCCACAACCTCTCTGGGCAGCCTGCTCCAGGCCTCCAGCACTCTCACACCAAACAAGTGCCTTGAGTCTTGTGTGCAGTTCTGGGCCTCTCAATTTAAGAAGGACATTGAGACACTGGAAGGTGTCCAGAGAAGGGCAAGAAAGCTGGGGAGGAGCACAGCCCTGTGAGGAGAGGCTGAGGGAGCTGGGGTTGCTTAGCCTGGAGAGGAGAAGGCTCAGGGGAGACCTTCTTGCTCTCTCCAACTCCCTGAAGGGAGGTTGTAGCCAGGTGGGGGTTGGTCTCTTCTCCCAGGCACCCAGCACCAGAACAAGAGGACACAGTCTCAAGCTGTGCCAGGGGAGGTTTAGGTTGGAGGTGAGGAGAAAGTTCTTCCCAGAAAGAGAGATTGGCCACTGGGATGTGCTGCCCAGGGAGGTGTTGGAGTCAGCATCCCTGGAGGTGTTCAGAAAAGGCTTGGATGTGGCACTTGGAGCCATGGTTTAGTTGTCAGGAGGTGTTAGGGATTAGGTCATAGGTTGGCCTTGATGATCTCTGAGGTCTTTTCCAACCTTAATAATTCTATGATTCTAAGTTTCTCCTCCTGTTGAGATGGAACCTCCTGGGCTGCCCTTTGTGCCCTTTTCCCCTTGCCCTATCCTTGAGCCTGTCACTCCTGACACAATTTGGGCAAACTGTGCTCCAAATGGCACTCAGAAAACTGCCCCTGAAGACAGAAGTGATTCTTCATGCCCTGCCAGCTGCTCTTGCTTACCATGGGAAGCTGCCTCCTAGCAAAATGCCCTTTTCCTCTTCTGCTGGGCAATTGAAACTCAAAGGTTGAGAGGACATGCTAATGAAATCAAGCACTAAGCAACTCTTGACAGGTGCAAAATGCAGCTCCTGTTCCACGAGATGATAGTTGGGGAAAAAAATTTGCCTGGTAAAATCTAATTTGTGTCAGCTCAATATTGGCTTCAGCAGCGAGCTCTAATTTATTGAAAGCCCCACAAAGAGGACAACCATTTGTTTAGCACAAAGTGTTCAATCTATAAGGAGCCAACTTGATGAAATTTAATTTTCTGAGGGAAAAAGAGAGGGAAGGAAAAGAAAAAAAAAGACAATCAAAGCAAGCAAAGCATCAAAAAAACCCCAAACTGCCTGTGTCACTTCAGCCTCTGAACAAAGGGAGAAGCAAAGTGCATCTGAAAGCTCTGAACCAGCCCTAGCAGTGACCTTGCCAGGCACAAGGCCAGGCTGGGTGCAGAGTGGGTTCAGAGCAGCGCTGAAGAAAGAGCCTTGGGGGTGTTGGGTGCTGAGCAGCTCCCCAGGAGCCAGCAGTGTCCTCCTGCAGCCCAGCAGGCAGCTGGGTGCTGGGCTGCAGCCAGAGCAGTGTGGGCAGCAGGGCAGGAGAGGGGATTCTGCCCCTGGGCTCTGCTCTGCTCAGACCTCACCTCCAATCCTGCCTCCAGTTGCAGTGTCCCCAGCAGAAGGAGGACACAGAGCTGCTGGAGAGAGGCCAGAGGAGGCCAAAGAGATGCTCCAAGGGCTGGAGCAGCTCTGCTGTGAGCACAGGCTGAGGGAGCTGGGGGTGTGCAGCCTGCAGAGGAGAAGGCTCCAGGGGCACCTCAGAGCTGCTGCCAGCACCTGAAGGCATCCTGCAGGAAGGCTGCAGAGAGACTTTTGCTGAGGGGGTCTGGAGCCAGGCCAAGGGGCAATGGTTTGGAGCTGAGGCAGAGCAGGGTGAGAGTGGAGCTGAGGCAGAAGTTGTTGCTTGTGAGGGTGGTGAGAGTGTGTCCCAGGCTGGCCAGGGAGGCTGTGGCTGCCTCCTTGCTGGGGGTGTTTGAGGCCAGGCTGGCTGAGGCCTTGAGCAGTGTAGGTAAGAGGCAGTGAGGTTGGAGTCGATGAGGCTAGGATTCTGTTTTCACTCCTAGGAGGAGGAGTTTGGATGAGCTCTGGGAGTGGTTGTCAGACCTCCTGTTGATTTCTTGCACAACATCAGAGACCAGTTTTACACAGAAAAGCTTGGGTCAGCTCCACTGCTAGTACTCTGGGCTTTAATTATTTATTTTCAGAGGTTGGATGTGCCCAAACTGCTCTGCATGTGGTCAAGGTACTGATCCCTGAGGGACTCCACTCATGACTGGCTTCCCCTTGGACATGGACCCATGGATGGCTGCACCCAAAGGGTGGCTGGCAGTGGGTCCCTGTCCAGGTGGAGGCCAGGGACAAGTGGAGTCCCTCAGGGATCAGTCCTGGGCCCAGGCTTGCTTAACATCTCTGTGGGTGCCATGGACAGTGGCACTGAGTGCACCCTCAGCAGGTTTGCTGATGACACCAAGCTGTGTGGTGCAGCAGACAGCTGGAGGGAAGGATCCATCCAGAGGGAGCTGGACAGGCTGCAGAGCTGGGCCCAAGCCAAACTCATAAGGATCAACAGGATCAAGGACAAGGTCCTGCAGCTGGGGCAGGGCAATCCCAGGCACTGATAGCGGCTGGGCAGGGACTGGCTTGAGAGCAGCCCTGAGGAGAGAGACTTGGGGGTTCTGGAGGAGGAGAAGCTCAAGAGGAGCCAGCAGTCAGCACTTGCAGCCCGGAGAGCCAAGCAGAGCCTGGGCTGCAGCAAGAGAAGTGTGGCCAGCAGGGCCAGGGAGGGGATTCTGCCCCTCTGCTCCACTCTGCTGAGACCACAGCTGCAGCTCTGGGGCCAGTTCTGGAGCCTCTGTGCCAGGAAGGCTCTGGAGGGGCTGGAAGGTGTCCAGAGAAGGGCCAGGAGGAGGAGCAGAGGGCTGGAGCTGCTCTGCTCTGGAGACAGCCTGAGAGAGTTGGGGTTGTGCAGGCTGCAGAGGAGAAGGCTCCCAGGAAACCTTCTTGAGGCCTTCCAGGATCTGCAGGGGGCTCCAAGAAAGCTGGGGAGGGACTTTTGAGGGTGTCAGGGAGGGATAGGACTGGGGGGGATGGAGCAAAACTAGAAGTGGGGAGATTGAGATTGGCTGTGAGGAAGAAGTTGTTGGCCATGAGGTTGGTGAGAGCCTGGCACAGGTTGCCCAGGGAGGTGGTGGAAGCCTCCTGCCTGGAGGTGTTTGCAGCCAGGCTGGCTGTGGCTGTGAGCAACCTGCTGTACAAAAGCACCTTGGAGGATGAAAACACTTCTTACTGTAAGAGAAATGGGAAAATCTGTCAAATGACAGAACAAGAGGACACAGTCTCAAGCTGTGTCAGGGGAGGTTTAGGTTAGAGGTGAGGAGAAAGTTCTTCACTGAGAGAGTCATTGGCCAGTGGGATGTGCAGCCCAGAGAGGTGGTGGAGTCACCATCCCTGGAGGTGTTCAAGAAGGGCTTGGATGTGGCACTTGGAGCCATGGTTTAGTTGTCAGGAGGTGTTAGGTCATAGGTTGGACTTGATGATATCTGAGGTCTTTTCCAACCTGGTTGATTCTATGAGATGGGGAATGATCTTTCCTACTATTTCGTTCACCATTGTGGTTAAGTTGAATCCATGCCTTAGTGACAGGATTGGTGGCAGAGGCTTCAGCCTGGAAGGACATAGATTTTGAGTGGCTATTAGGAAGAAATTCTTCACCATTAGATGGTGATGGGTTGCCCAGAGAAGTCGTGGAGGGGTTGGGAAAGTCCCAAAGAGATCCTCCAGTCCAAGCCCCCTGCCAGAGGAGGAGCAGAGAATCCAGCACAGGTCACACAGGAACACATCCAGACAGGGCTGGGAAAGCTCCAGAGAAGGAGACTCCACAACCTCTCTGGGCAGCCTGCTCCAGGCCTCTGGGACCCTCACAGTGAGGAAGTTCCTCCTCATGGTGAGGTGGAACCTCCTGGGCTGCAGCTTGCATTCATTGCTCCTTATCCTATCCCCTCCATTGCTCCTTATCCTATCCCCTCCATTGCTCCTTGTCCTATCCCAGGGAGCAAGTGAGCAGAGCCTGTCCCTGTCCCCTCCCTCCTGACCCCCAGCCCTCAGGTATGTATAGACATTTGTTAAATCCCCTCTCAGTCTTCTCTTTTCCAGGTCCTTCAGCATCTCCCCACCAGGCAGTGCTCAGTCCCCTAATCATGCTTGCAGCCCTCTGCTGGACTCTCTCCAGCAGATCTCTCTTGAAGTGGGGAGCCCTGAACTGAACACACTGCTCAAGATGAGGTCTCAGCAGGGCAGAGCAGAGGGGGAAGAGAACCTCCCTGGCTCTGCTGGCCACACTCCTCTGAATGCAGCCCAGGACCCCCTTGGCCTTCTTGGCCCCCAGGGCACATTGCTGTCCCATGCAGAGCTTGCTGCCCACCAGCACTCCCAGCTCCTTCTCCTTGGGGCTGCTCTCCAGCAGATCCCCTCCCAGCCTGTGCTGCTGCAGTTCATTCTTCCTGCCCAGATTCAGAACCCTGCACTCGGCCTTGAGCAACCTGGTATAGGAGGAGGTGCTCCTGTCCATGGCAGCAGAGTTGGAACTGGACAATCTTTAAGGTCCCTTCCAACCTAAACCATTCTAGGATTTACACTAGGGTGGGTCTCTGAAGGTCAGCAAATGAGTACATCATAGAATCACAGAATTGTCAGGGTTGGAAGAGACCTCAAGGATCATCCAGACAGATCATCCAGACAGCTGGAGAGATGGGCAGAGGCCAAGGGCAGGAGATTGAACACATCCAAGTGCCAGGTGCTGCACAGTGGCCACAGCAACCCCAGGCAGTGCTACAGGCTGGGGTCAGAGTGGCTGAGAGCAGCCAGGCAGAGAGGGACCTGGGGGTGCTGGTTGATGGTAGGCTGAACATGAGCCTGCAGTGTGCCCAGGCAGCCAGGAGGGCCAAGGGCATCCTGGGCTGCATCAGGAAGAGTGTGGCCAGCAGGAGCAGGGAGGTCATTCTGCCCCTGTACCCTGCACTGGTTAGGCCACATCTTGAGTCCTGTGTCCAGTTCTGGGCTCCTCAGTTTAGGAAGGAGGTTGACTTGCTGGAAGGTGTCCAGAGAAGGGCAAGAAAGCTGGGGAGGGGTCTGGAGCACAGCCCTGTGAGGAGAGGCTGAGGGAGCTGGGGTTGCTTAGCCTGGAGAAGAGGAGGCTCAGGGGAGACCTTCTTGCTCTCTCCAACTCCCTGAAGGGAGGTTGTAGCCAGGTGGGGTTGGTCTCTTCTCCCAGGCAGCCAGCATCAGAACAAGAGGACACAGTCTCAGGCTGCACCAGGGGAGGTTTATGTTGGATGTTAGGAAGAAGTTCTACACAGAGAGAGTGATTGCCCATTGGAATGTGCTGCCCAGGGAGGTGGTGGAGTCACCATCACTGGAGGTGTTCATGAGGAAACTTGACAGGGTGCTTGGTGCCATGGGTTAGTTGATTAGGTGGTGTTGGACGATAGGTTGGACTCGATGATCTTGAAGGTCTCTTCCAACCTGGTCTATTCTATTCTATTCTATTCTATTCTATTCTATTCTATTCTATTCTATTCTATTCTATTCTATTCTATTCTATTCTATTCCATTCCATTCCATTCCATCCTATCCTATCCAGCTCAGAGTGAGGAATTGCAGCCTACCCTGGCTGCTAATTACACGTGGTTTACAAGATACCAGCTTTACTTTGCGCTGCCCCTGGTGCTTTCCCCTTTCTTCCTGGATATTGCACCAAGCTGCTGCTCCTCGGGCTGTGCAGGATGCAGGGCTGCTGCTGCTGGCCCTCTGAAAACCCATTAGCCTCCTACTTAGCTGGGATCAGCAGCTCAGCTGCTGACTCATCAGACCGGGGCGGGGGGAGGGCAGACCCTTCTGTGTGGCTCCTTTAGCTTTGCAGAGGGCTGATTGATGGCTGTGGAGGCCAGAGGATTTGCTAGGTTTGAGCAGCGTATCACCAGAATCAGCAGGGTTATAGCTAATTAAAAATAAGCCTTTCCTGGGATGATGGCTTTCAAACCCGGGGTTAGTGAAGTGTGGTTCAGCTGAGCCGTCTAACTGGGTGCTGCGGCGGGTGAGGAGCTGATGGCAGGGCAGGATCGTTAGCATGTACTGAGGAGCAGTGATTGCCTAAACTGTGTCTGCCTTACCTGCTCAGCAGAGCTCTGCATCAAGGTAATTTTTGCCTCCAACTGCCCACACAATTTGCTACGAGTGGCTGTTTCCCTGGGCAACCTGAATCTTCAAGTGAGATGGTGGAGGCTCCATCCCCAGGGACACTCAAGGCCAGGCTTGCTGGGGCTCTGAGCAACCTGATCTAGTTGCAGAAGTGCCTCCTCACTGTAAGGGCTTTGGACTAGATGACCTTTAAAGGTCCCTTCCAACCCAGTGCATTCCATGATCCTAAGATCTTAAAGGTCTTTTCCAACCAAAAGGATGCTGTGGTGCTAAGAGCTGCAGGCTGGGATACCAGTGGAGCTGCAAGGCTGGGAATGGTGCTGGCTGGGAAAGGGATGTGGAGAGATATGGAGTCATAGAATTGTCAGGGTTGGAAGGGACCTCAAGGATCAGCCAGTCCCAACCCCCTGCCATGGGCAGGGACACCTCACACTGCAGCAGGCTGCTCACAGCCACAGCCAGCCTGGCTGCAAACACCTCCAGGCAGGAGGCTTCCACCACCTCCCTGGGCAACCTGTGCCAGGCTCTCACCACCCTCATGGCCAACAACTTCTTCCTCACAGCCAAGCTGAATCTCCCCACTTCTATATAAACCCCAAGGAGGTTATTAAGCAACTCGTTGGTGGTGCAGCTGTTGGCTATTGGTTCAATTTCCTTCCTGAGTATTTTCTGAGGTTGGTTTGCTCTTTGGTTGAGGTTTTTTCTTCTCCTGAAGTCAGTGTGAAGAAGCATATTTCATGAAATTGTGGGTGCAAGCTCAAGAAACCCCATGAGACTCTGCAAAAATCCAAAGGAGAGAAATCCAGCTGGGATGTTTAGAGTCAATAATTTCTCAGAGTTTTGTTTCGTTTGCTTTGCTTTGCTTTCCTTCAACTCCTCAGTTTTATGTAAGCTTCACTTTTACCCAGGTACACTCCAACTAGTTTTGCACACAAATACTGATGGTTTAGGACAGTTACTGACCTATTCTTAAGCCCAACTTGGTAGTAGCTGTAATGCTGGGGCTGGCTGTAGCCCATTGGTCTATGCTGGATTGGAAGCCTATTGCTTGTAGGTTGCTCCTTTGTACACCTTTTAAACATATACTTGTGAAGCAACCCAAACCTTGAGGTACAAATCAGAGTGGTCAGGGGTTGGAAGGCACCAGTAGACATCATCCAGACCAACCCTGCTGCCAGAGCAGGGCACCCAGGGCAGGGCACACAGGAGCACAGCCAGGTGGGGTTGGAAAGGCTCCACACAAGGAGACTCCACAACCTCTCTGGGCAGCCTGCTCCAGGCTCCAGCACCCTCACAGGGACAAAGGTTTCCCTTCTCTTCCCCTGGCACCTCCTCTTCTCCAGCTTGCCCCCAGTGCCCCTTGTGCTGTCCTTGGCCATCCCTGAGCAGAGCCTGGCTCCAGCCCTGCACAGCTTGATCCCCAGCAATGAGGGCAGCCCTCAGGCTGCTCTGCTCCCAGCTCCAAGCCCCAGCTGCCTCAGCCTGGCCTCACAGGGAGATGTTCCACTGCCTGCAGCAGCTTGGTGGCTCTGTGCTGGCCTCTCTCAAGCAGTTCCCTGAGGTCCTTCCTGAACTGAGGGGCCCAGAACTGGACACAAGATTCCAGATGTGGCCTTAGCAGGGCAGAGTAGAGGGGGAGGAGAACCTCTCTGACCTACTGACCACAGCCCTTCTAATCCAGCCCAGGATGCCCTTGGCCTCCCTGGCCACCAGAGCACATTGCTGGCTCATGCTCAACCTCCCATCCACCAGGACCCCCAGGTCCTTTTCCCCTTCACTGCTCTCCAGGAGGTCAGTCCCCAATCCATCCTGCTCCATTTCTTTCCCAGATGCAAGTCTCTACCCCCCTGCCCTTGCTGGATTTCATCCACTTGTTCCCCACCCAACTCTCCAGCCTGTCCAGGTCTCACAGTGGCAGCACAGCCTGAGGGGGAGTCAGCCACTCCTGCCTGTTTTGTATCATCAGCAAGCCTGCTGACAGTGCCCTCCATGCCCTCACCTTTGGCTGTGTTTAGCAGGTTTATTGTTGCTTTCCCTTAAAAACAAGCAAAAAGATCCCTCCTGAGCTCAGCTAACAGCATAATGCTGCCACTGCAGAGTCAGGAGGTCCAGCCCAGCCACAGCACCTCACAAGAGGCAAATTCAGTTGTGTTCTGCTAATGAAATTCCTGTACAGTGGGGAAGGAGTTCTCTCATCTGCTGCCAACAAGTTCTGGCTATTATGCAGGGTTTGCACTACAGTGGCCACCAGAGCTGCAGAGTTGCTGTGTACCTGTTCTCCACCCTTATCAGCAAGTGAAGATCACCAGGTTTGGGCTGTCTGGAAGTCTCAGTTCCAATTCCACCACCGTGATCTTTGGGTTAATTAGCCTGGAGCCTTCAGCCTTGGCCTTTTGACCCCAAAGTGTGTGGCTCTTAGTACTGTGTAGAAGGGTTTCTGCTGGTTAGCACTCCCAATAGCAGCCAGCTGAACATCTGCCTTAAAGCACACTCTGTTTTGGTAGGGGAATCAGGACAAGTGTGGGTAAGGGAAGGATTAATATGCCTGTGTCTGTACCCAATTAACCACACCAGCAGCTTCCTCTGCACTCCTGCTGCACACCTGATTTTCTTCTGCACGTTTCCAGGATGCCTTTGTTATGGTAAAACAAAATGTAAAGCATCTCTCAAAATGCAGCTCTGCTGCTGTTCTGAATCCCTGAACAGAAGTGTCCAGGCAGCTCTGGTTGAGTTTTGTGGTGTTATGGATTTCTTTTGACTGGAGGGTTTTTTTTTCTTCTGTTCTCATAAAAGCAGGGGAAGCTGATGGCATTTTGTACAGCATGCTGCTAACAAAAGAGGCTAAACTTACAGCTCTGGGTACAATTAATTCTGGAGCTCAGACAAACCACTTTGGCTGGAAGAAGCTGTGTGGTGGACTTCAGTGTACTTTAACGCTGATAGACAGGGTCATAGAATGGGTTGGGTTGGAAGGGACCTTTCCAAGGTCATCTAGGACAACCCCCCCCCCTGCAGTCATCAGGGACATCCCCAACTGGAGCAGGCTGCTTGCAGTCCCAAACAACCTGTACAGGGATGGGACATCTCCCACCTCTCTGGGCAACCTGGGACAGTGTCTCACCACCCCCAACCTACACAATTCCTGACTGCTCTCCAGCCTGAATCTCCCTCACAGGATCACGGCATCACAGGATGTGAGGGGTTGGAAGGGACCCAAAGAGATCCTCCAGTCCAAGCCCCCTGCCAGAGCAGGAGCAGAGAATCCAGCACAGGTCACACAGGAACACATCCAGACAGGGCTGGGAAGGCTCCAGAGAAGGAGACTCCACAACCTCTCTGGGCAGCCTGCTCCAGGCCTCTGGGACCCTCACAGTGAGGAAGTTCCTCCTCATGGTGAGCTGGAACCTCCTGTGCTGCAGCTTGCATTCATTGCTCCTTATCCTATCCCCTTCATTGCTCCTTGTCCTATCCCAGGGAGCAAGTGAGCAGAGCCTGTCCCTGTCCCCTCCCTCCTGACCCCCAGCCCTCAGGTATGTATAGACATTTGTTAAATCCTCTCTCAGTCTTCTCTTTTCCAGACTCAACAGCCCCAGGGCTCTCAGCCTCTCCTCACCAGGCAGTGCTCAGTCCCCTAATCATCCTCATAACCCCCTGCTGGACCCTCTCCAGCAGATCCCTGTCC
This sequence comes from Melanerpes formicivorus, assembly GCF_026170545.1. NCBI lineage: Eukaryota > Metazoa > Chordata > Aves > Piciformes > Picidae > Melanerpes > Melanerpes formicivorus. Next base: position 1,159,013 of record NW_027142430.1, read on the forward strand.
CTCTTCAAGTGGGGAGCCCTGAACTGAACACACTGCTCAAGATGAGGTCTCAGCAGGGCAGACTAGAGGGGGAGGAGAACCTCCCTCAATTAGCTCAAACCATCATTCCTGTCTTGTCACAACAGACCCAGCTAAAAAGTCAGCACCCAGCTCTCCCATAGGCATCTTCAGGTACTGGGAAGCTGCTCTAAGGTCTCTGTTCGATGGTAGGCTGAACAGGAGCCTTGAGTGTGTCCAGGCAGCCAAGAGGGCCAATGGCATCCTGGCCTGCATCAGCAAGAGTGTGGCCAGCAGGAGCAGGGAGGTCATTCTGCCCCTGTACACTGCACTGCTGAGGCCACACCTTGAGTCCTGTGTCCAGTTCTGGGCTCCTCAGGTTAGGAAGGAGGTTGACTTGCTGGAAGGTGTCCAGAGAAGGGCAAGAAAGCTGGGGAGGGGTCTGGAGCACAGCCCTGTGAGGAGAGGCTGAGGGAGCTGGGGTTGCTTAGCCTGGAGAAGAGGAGGCTCAGGGGAGACCTTCTTGCTCTCTCCAACTCCCTGAAGGGAGGTTGTAGCCAGGTGGGGGTTGGTCTCTTCTGCCAGGCAGCCAGCACCAGAACAAGAGGACTCAGTCTCAGGCTGCACCAAGGGAGGTTTAGGCTGGAGATTAGGAGGAAGTTCTACACAGAGAGAGTGATTGTCCATTGGAATGGGCTGCCCAGGGAGGTGGTGGAGTCACCATCCCTGGAGGTGTTCAGGAGGAGACTGAATAGGGTGCTTGGTGCCATGGGTTAGTTGATTAGGTGGTGTTGGATTGGTTGATGTTTTGGACTCGATGATCTTGAAGGTCTATCCTATCCTATCCTATCCTATCCTATCCTATCCTATCCTATCCTATCCTATCCTATCCTATCCTATCCTATCCTATCCTATCCTATCCTCCCTGGAGCCTTCTCTTCTCCAAGATGAACAGCCCCAGCACACTTCCCCCCTGAGCGGTAGGACGTTTTTCCGAGCACACCTTCCGTCTCCATTGTCTGCAGGGATTTTTGCTTGTGTCTGGGGTAAGAAGACTCTGCCATGGGGTCTGTCCGTAGCAGGGGTGGCAATTGAAATGGGAACCACAGGTGGAATGTTTATTTATGCCCCCCCACCACCCTTTAAGTGGAAATCGCTGCAGGTCTCTGCGGTTGCATGTAGCCTGCTCAGGAGCAGTTGCAGCAGTCTGGAGCAGGCAGCACTTGAAGCTAAGCAATATTACTTCTGGCTGCCAGACATGATGAAATTGAAAATGATGAACTCCCCGATTGACACAGACATGCCAAGATAAGAGCCCGCGTTCCTGGAAGTGACACAGCTATCAGCACTTGTGCACGGAATCGAGGAGGGAACTTGTAACCCGCGGTAATAGGCTTGGCTTTCAATTCCCTCTCTGCATAAGAAAGCAACCTAAGAAGGTGTTGTCAGGCTCTCAACCCCTTTTTGTGATGCTTGTGAAGCTGTAGGAAGGATGTATCCAATCTTCAATGGCTGGAGCCTTTGAATTGCTAATTGCCTGGCAGGCAGGTGTGGCTTTGTGCGAGCCACACAGTTCAGCTGGAGGTGCAGCTTCCTGTTTCCACACGCCTCGCTTCAAAGGCTGTTTCGCTCAGCTTCGCGCAGAAGCTGCTTTGCTAACTGCTGCTCTGTAGCCAAACACTAAAAGGATGATGCATCCGTTTGTCAGATGTCACCTAATCACTCTGAATAAGAAGGAGAGAGAGAATTGTCTTCAGCATCTGGGATGGTTTTGTGCTACAAAACCAGGTGTTATTTGCATGCTTTAGGATTGACTTTGCTGCTAGAGAAACTCAGCTTCCAATATTCCTAACGTCCCAGCCCTGGAGGAGCTGAGGAAGCTGTGCCTGCTGCTTGGCCATCAGTCCTGCAACAACTCAAAGGGTTACTGAGGAACCACAAGGTCACAAAGATGATCCCAGTGCTGGAGCAGCTCTGCTGGGAGCACAGGCTGAGGGAGCTGGGGGTGTGCAGCCTGCAGAGGAGAAGGCTCCAGGGGCACCTCAGAGCTGCCTGCCAGCACCTGAAGGCATCCTGCAGGAAGGCTGCAGAGAGACTTTGGCTGAGGGGGTCTGGAGCCAGGCCAAGGGGGAATGGTTTGAAGCTGAGGCAGAGCAGGGTGAGAGTGGAGCTGAGGCAGAAGTTGTTGCTTGTGAGGGTGGTGAGAGTGTGGCCCAGGCTGGCCAGGGAGGCTGTGGCTGCCTCCTTGCTGGGGGTGTTTGAGGCCAGGCTGGCTGAGGCCTTGAGCAGCTGAGTGTAGCTGAGAGGTGTCCCTGGGCATGGTGGGGAGCTTGGAGCAGATGAGCTCTCAGATCCCTTCCAGCCTGAGCCATTCTAGGATTCTGTGATTCTATCAGTGTGATACTGCTGTCAGCTTTGTCCTTCCTCCATCAGTCTCTCACGTTTGATGCAAGGCAGCAGCCCTGGGCTGATCCATTCCGGAGCAGGATGCTGCATCCTGGGCACCTGTGGCTCTGGGCAGCTCTGCCAGCTGGGTAGGTTTGGAGCAGTGCTGTCAAATGCCTTAACATCTTCAGACTATTGGGATTTACACAAGCCCTGTGAGGAGAGGCTGAGGGAGCTGGGGTTGCTTAGCCTGGAGAAGAGGAGGCTCAGGGGAGACCTTCTTGCTCTCTCCAACTCCCTGAAGGGAGGTTGTAGCCAGGTGGGGGTTGGTCTCTTCTGCCAGGCAGCCAGCAGCAGAACAAGAGGACACAGTCTCAGGCTGCACCAGGGGAGGTTTAGGCTGGAGGTTAGGAGGAAGCTTTACACAGAGAGAGAGTGATTGCCCATTGGAATGTGCTGCCCAGGGAGGTGGTGGAGTCACCATCCCTGGAAGTGTTCAGGAGGAGACTTGATAGGGTGCTTGGTGGGGTTAGTTGATTAGGTGGTGTTGGATTGGTTGATGGGTTGCACACAATGAACTTGAAGGTCTCTTCCAACCTGGTTTATTATTCTAGTCTAGTCTATTCTAGTCTAGTCTAGTCTAGTCTAGTCTAGTCTGATCTAGTCTAGTCTTCTGAGTTGCAGATGACTCTGTGAAAATTCAATCTCTTGGGCAAAACATGCCTGTTGCTGGTATCTGCTGGAGTCTTTGTGGATAATTTCCACTGGGTTGGAGGATGCCAACTGAGAAAACATTTTTTGTGCTTTTCTTTGGTTTTGTTTTTCTTTCATTAAAGTTCTGACAATCACTGATGTAAGAAAAAAATCAAACAGATCAAATTCCCTCGTGTCCTCCTCCTGTTGAGCAAAGCAGTTATTTTTGTTCGGGTTTTATTAAGAAAACACTCCTTGTGTGTCTGCTCTTCTCAGGAGCAAATCCTCCCCAGGACTCCAAAGAATGCCCCCTGGAAAAATTGTATTTGCATCTTGAGGGGGAGTGGGGGGGTGGGGGGAGGGGTGTGGGAAAAAGAAAAGGCCTTTGGGAGGTCTCCAGAAGCATGTATGAAGGGGCTAGGGGTAGGTGTAGGACATGTCACAGAATCACAGGAACATTCAGGTTGGAGCAGAGCCTCAGCATCACCATGTCCAACCCAGAGCCCTACTCTGCAAGGCTCACCCCTAAACCAGAGCCCCAAGCACCACAGACAAACCACCTTCAAACACAGCCAGGCTTGGGGACTCCACCACCTCCCTGGGCAGCACATTCCAGTCCCTCACCACTCTGCATGGGAATTTTTATTCCTGCTGTCCAGTCTGAACCTCCCCAGGGGCAGCTTGAGGCCATTGCCTCTTGTTCTGTCACTAATTACCTGTGAGCAGAGACCAGCAGCATCCTCTTCACAGTCTCCTTTCAGGGAGCTGTAGACAGCCAGGAGGTCTCCCCTCAGCCTCCTCTCTTTCACACTAACCATCCCCAGCTCCTTCAGCTGCTCTCCATCAGATTTCTTCTCCAGGCCCTTCCCAGCTTCCTTGCCCTGCTCTGCCCTGGCTCCAGCAGCTCCACAGCTCTCTGCTATTGAGGTGCCCAGCACTGGAGCCAGCACTCGAGGTGTGGCCTCCCCAGAGCTGAGTGCCAGGGGACAATCCCCTCCCTGCTGCTGCTGGACACAGCATTGCTGATCCCAGCCAGGAGGCCTTTGGCTTTCCTGGCCCCCTGGGCACACTGCTGGCTCACATTCAGCTGCTTGTCCACCAGCACCCCCAGGTCCCTTTCTGCCAGCAGCTTTCCAGCCACCCTGCCCCAAGCCTGGAGCCTTGCTTGGGGTTGTTGTGACCAAGTGCAGGACCTGGCCCTTGGCCTTGTTGAAGCTCATCCCTGGCAGCCCTGATAAGGAGGCTTGGAGAGATGAAAAGCCTCCTGAGCCTGTCTGGCTTAAAACAGTGGGAAAGAATTTGGATGATGCACCTGTGAAAGGGAGAAAGGCTGAGCTGGGTCAGGCAGTGCAGGATACACAAATGGGGAAAATGAGCTGGGGAAGAGGCAAATAAAAATCTTGTCCCAGAAGTCCTTAAAAGCTGTGTCTAGAAATGGAAGAGTTCTGTGTCTTGTTGGGTTCATGCTCACAGAATCACTGCTGCTTTGAGTCATGTGGGAAGTTAGCAGCAGTAGCAGTTATTTGATGCTCAGGCCTTTGTATCAGGGAAGCAGGCTTCCAGCCCCAGTAATTAGCATTCATTGAGTCTCCTTCTTTCGGTTTACAAAGCTGGGGTTGTGCTCAAGAAACCCTGCACAAAACACCAGGGTTTGTAGTCACAGCATCACAGAATGGTAGAGGCTGGAAGGGACCTCCAAAGCTTATCCAGTCCAACCCCCCTGCCAGAGCAGCATCACCCAGGGCAGGGCACACAGGAACACAGCCAGGGCAGCACTTGAAACTCTCATGAAAGGCAGACTCCACAACCCCCCTGGGCAGCCTGCTCCAGGCCTCTGTCACCCTCACAGGGAAGAAATTCTTCCTCCTGTTTCCATGGCACTTCCTCTGCCTCAGCTTCCACCACTGCCCCTTGTGCTGCCATTGGGCAGCCCCCCAGCAGAGCCTGACTCCAGCCTATGGGCATCACCCTGCACAGCTTTAGCAGCAGCAAGGAGCTCACCCTCAGGCTCCTCCTCTCCAAGCTCCAGAGCCCTCAGCTCCCTCAGGCTCTCCTCATGAGGAAGATCTTCCACTGCCTGCAGCAGCTTTGTGGCTCTGTGCTGTTCTCTTTCAAGCAGTTCCCTGAGGTCCTTCTTGACCTGAGGGACCCAGAACTGGACACAAGATTCCAGCTGTGGCCTCAGCAGGGCAGAGTAGAGGGGCAGGAGAACCTGTCTGACCTACTGACCACAGCCCTTCTAATCCATCCCAGGATGCCCTTGGCCCTCTTGGCCACCAGAGCACATTGCTGGCTCATGGTCAGCCTCCCATCCCACCAGGACCTCCAGGTTCTTTCCCTTCCCTGCTCTCCAGCAGGTCACTCCCCAACCTGTCCTGCTCCATGAGGTTGTTCTTTCCCAGGTGCCAGACTCTCCCCTTGCCCTTGTTGAACTTCATTCCATTTCTCCCTGCCCAGCTCTCAGCCTGTTCAGGTCTGGCTGGATGGCAGCACAGCCCTCCTGTGGCAGCCTCTCCACCCAGCTTGGTGCCATCAGCAAACTTGCTGGCAGTGCCCCCTGTGCCCTCATTCAGGTCATTGATGAACAGCTCTAAACAGCTCTGGTCCCAGTCCTGACCCCTGAGGGACTCCACCAGGACACACCAGACTGACTGGACTCCATCCCATTGACCACAGCCCTCTGACTTCTTTCCTTCAATCAGTTGTTCCTAATTTCAAAGTCCCAAGTAAGGAAATGCCAATGCTGGGCTTTTTTGTGTCCATGGGGCTCATTTCTGCCTTGAGGGGGATCCCTTTGCTGTCCCTGCAAATGGCAGGTTTCCTCTGGGTGCCACTCACTGAACAGCCCATCCAGAGAGCCAAGCAGGGCCCAGATGCAGCTCAAGTCAGGAAACCCAACATTGGATTATGGGAAGTGTCCTGAAAGTTGTGTGTCCTTTGGCTCTACCTGCTACCTCCAGGGCTTAGGAGGTACTCTTGACATTAGCCTCTCTGTGCTGCAGGCCTTTGAAGGATCTGCTCATCCCCCACCAGTGCTGCAAAACCAGCTGTGATGCTGCTGTGATGAACTGACAGGATAATAGGATGTTAATCCCAGAATCAGAGAATGGGAGGGTTGGAAGGGACACTTCCTGGTTATCCAGTCCAACACTGGGACATCCTCAACTGGATCGGGTTGCTTAGAGCCCCATCAAGCTTGACCTTGAATATCTCCAGGGATGGGATGGGGCCTCCACATCTTCC